>NC_141874.1:767198312-767539812 GCF_056163025.1 Triticum urartu
TGAGCGCACCGGCACGTGGGATCTTGTTTCTCTTCCTCCTGGTGTTCGTCCCATCACTTGTAAGTGGGTCTACAAGGTTAAGACTCGCTCTGATGGTTCTTTTGAGCGTTACAAAGCTCGTCTTGTGGCTCGTGGTTTTCAGCAGGAGCATGGTCGTGATTACGATGAGACATTTGCTCCTGTGGCCCATATGACCACTATCCGCACACTTCTCGCTGTGGCCTCTATTCGTCATTGGTCTGTTTCTCAGCTTGATGTTAAGAATGCCTTTCTTAATGGTGAGCTGCGTGAGGAGGTATACATGCAGCCCCCACCTGGGTATTCTGTTCCTGATGGCATGGTCTGTCGTCTTCGTCGCTCTCTCTATGGCCTTAAGCAAGCCCCTCGCGCCTGGTTTGAGCGTTTTGCCTCTGTGGTGACTGCCGCTGGTTTTTCAGCGAGTGATCATGATCCAGCGTTGTTTGTCCACATTTCCACTCGTGGTCGGACTCTTCTTCTTCTCTATGTTGATGACATGATCATCACTGGCGACGACCCTGAGTATATTGCCTTTGTAAAGGCTCGTCTTAGTGAGCAGTTTCTTATGTCTGATCTTGGACCTCTTCGCTACTTTCTTGGGATTGAAGTCTCTTCTACCTCTGATGGCTTTTTTATATCCCAGGAAAAGTATATCCAGGATCTTCTTGCTCGTGCTGCTCTTACTGACGAGCGCATTGTTGAGACTCCTATGGAGCTCAATCTTCACCTCCGTGCTACTAATGGTGATCCTCTCCCTGACCCGACGCGTTATCGTCATCTTGTTGGCAGTCTTGTCTATCTAGCTGTCACTCGTCCGGACATCTCTTATCCGGTTCATATTCTGAGTCAGTTCGTCTCTGCTCCCACATCGGTTCACTATAGTCATCTCCTTCGTGTTCTTCGATATCTTCGGGGCACGATCTCTCACCGTCTATTCTTTCCTCGCTCCAGTTCTTTACAGCTTCAGGCCTATTCGGATGCTACGTGGGCTAGTGATCCCTCAGATCGCCGTTCACTTTCTGCTTACTGTGTTTTTCTTGGTGGTTCTCTCATTGCCTGGAAGACGAAGAAACAGATTGCAGTTTCCCGTTCGAGTGCCGAGGCTGAGTTGCGAGCAATGGCTCTTTTGACGGCAGAGGTGACTTGGTTACGGTGGTTACTTCAGGATTTTGGTGTTTCTGTCACTACACCGACTTTGCTCTTATCTGACAGTACAGGTGCTATTAGCATTGCGCGCGATCCTGTGAAGCATGAGCTCACCAAGCATATTGGTGTTGATGCTTTCTATGTGCGCGCTGGTGTGCAGGATCAGGTTATTCCTCTTCAGTATGTGCCTTCTGAGTTACAGTTGGCGGATTTCCTGACGAAGGCCCAGACTAGAGCACAACATGGCTTTTATCTCTCCAAACTCAGTGTTGTTCATCCACCATGAGTTTGAGGGAGGTGTTAGAGTTATAATATAAGTCATGTACCCCTTTATATTTATCCCGTTGTATAAGGGGTTTCCTGCATATGTTCCATACCTGTACATGTATATATATCGGCCTATGGCCTCATGGGAATACAAGTTGCATATTTCCTAACAGTATCTAGACGTATTTTAGTTTTAGATACATCCATTTTTATACATTTCTCCGACAAGTATTTCCGGACGGAGGGAGTACATTAACTGTTGGATACGTTTAATTACAATGTATGAGCACTGCATCTGCCTGTCTGCCTGCCTGTTGATGATCGTAATTAACTAGTCTGAACAATTAACAGGCAAGCAGATTTGAGATGCTGTCTGGAAGTGGTTGATGCAACTGAATATAATTCATCATCAGTGTCACTGTTGGTGACAGTATTTGGGGTTCATAAGTGAGGAGAAAAAAAAATCTGGTTTGCAGGGTTCGGACTTTTTTCTGTTTATTTTTCCTTGCGATAATAGTAGCTGGTTTAGTGTAGCAGTTTTGCAGGCTCAGAGTTTGACTCCTCCAATCAATGACTATTCCATTCAGTCCGCTGCACAAAGTTGAATCTCCGAGGCACAAGTCTGTCGGTGTGGATGATCAAGATTAGTTCTTGTGACAATTAATGAACAGGCAGTCGGATTTGAGGTGCAGTTGTCTTTGGTTCACCGGTGATCACCGGAGTTGACGAAGAGAGAGAGCACACGAGAGAGAGAGAGAGAGAGAGAATTTTTTGCGCTGTGAACAACATGCAGCTTTTCTGCTTCTTCTGCCTTTATTCAGATGTTACCAACTCTAACAGAAAACCGAAAAACCAGGTCATGATCCGGGTCATGAGTACTGCGATCCCACCACTCCCCGCTCTGCGCCTGTCATGCCTCCATGACCGTTGCATCGTGCCATCCCACGATCTGCTCAAGATGCCAAGAAATCCTAGCTAACTAGGCCGAGTCGCGGCTCGATTTATTGCCTGCTAGCTGAACTGAAGAAAAATTCTACTGTCGAAACTGACGACATTCGACACCTAAATCTGACAAAACTGAACCGAGGTTTATCTGCAACAGCAGTATGTTGTTCTGGACTAAAATGATGATTCATCATCACTGTCTTTGTGTGCTAGTGGCGTGCTTTGCCTCCCTGCATATGCAAATTCTTTTCTGTGTCTGGTCGTTCTTCGACAAGAGAAACTCGAGACCAAATCAAATCGGTGCTGTTAGTTTTACATTTGCTAAGCAAGCGAAGATTTGATCCCCTTGATCATTGCAAGAAATCAAGCTTGCACATTTCTGCTGCTATTGGAGTAAAGTAGCATCCGCTGCTTCTTAATTTTACTAGAAGACCGTCACCCTTACTGCACTTGTTAGGTTTCAGTAAGCAAATATAGAACAGTTTGTTTTGCAACTAGTTTCCCCTTGTGCATCTCGAGCTGCAGCAGAATAGCGGTTCAGTTTATGGGAATGGTCAAGCTATTTATCAGCAATTGGAGAAAGTGTTGCATTACTATTGGACATTATCCATGATATACATTTGTCTTCATGAGATTTAATGTTAAATTCAGTTTCTCAAACTCATACACGAAAAAAGTTCACATCAAACTGAATTAAGATATGTTAAATGTTATTTAAGTTGCTCAAAAAAGCCCCCAATCCGGAGGCGCACAGTCGATCTACCAAGGACCAAACAATCCGACGGCGACGCTAGCAACTAGTTCGCCGCGGTGCCGGCAGGAACGCTCACCCGAGACTCGGCGCCGCAGTCACCGTCCACCGCAGTTGTCATGGTCCGACACACACTGCATTTCTGCTCCCCTGTCCTCTGCCTCAACCCTCCTCCGGATGGACTTTCTCTGCGGCGGGGACGCTAGCAACCAGTTCGCCGCGGCGCCAGCAGGAACGCTCGCCCGAGACTCCGTGCTCGTCGTGTCACACGGCACCGTGGCATGCCGGAGGCGCCGTTGCTCGTCTTGCCCAGTGACACCACGGAGACGGCCACGCTCTTCTCGCTGGCGCACCGCCGCTCCGCCGGCGTACACGCCCTAGGGCCCGGTCACCTCGTCCTGAGATTCTAGTTCTCCCGCGGGTGGGTCGTCAGCGCCGATGCCTTTGCCTTCGCCCGGCTGCGCCTCATCAACCCGGTCCCGGTGACCGGCGAGCAGCGGGTGCTCCCGGCCATTCCCTGCGTCGACGCTGAACGTGGGGGCTCCGTCTTCTCGTTCGAGGAGAAGCCGTTCATTAGGGGGCCCCCGCCGTATCCCGATGGGTTCGCAGTCATGAACCCCGGCACAATGCGACGCTACTTCTACCGCAAGGTCATCCTCTCCGACTTCGCCGCCATTGCCATGCTCATCACCGATCTACGGTACGGCGTTGTGGCCTTCGCCACGGCGGAGGGCCGTGTGTGGAAGATAGTGGCCTCACGCCATGGCATCACCAAGGCCGGGACGACATCGGCGACGCCGCGCTGTTTGTCGGGGTGAACGGTTCGCTGTGCGTGTCGACAAGGGAGCACCCTGAACTTAGGGCTGGCTGCGTCTACTACACTGCCGACGATATGTCGCTGTGCTACCCCGACAACCAGCGTGGCGCCGGGGTGTTCAGCCTCAAGGACGGCAGGGAGGAGAAGGTCGAGGGCCTTGGGCCGCACCGGAACAAGCCGCCGCCGGCGTGGTTCACGCTTTGCATCCCATGATAGATTTGGTGTCTGATTTCATAGCTTGGGTGGGTTAAGTACTAGTAGTAACAGTTCTGTTTGATTTTCAGTAAAAGGCTTTAGAACACAGGAAACAGTTTGATTTTCAGCTTCTTCTTTTCGCCCTTTTGATCACGGCACCAAACGAAGGTGGCCCCTTTAGGTTTTCTGAGGGAACAGTCTAATCAGTGTTGCAGGGTTCAGACTTAATTTTATTCTTAGTTTTAATCATTGCCTTGTGAGGTTTCTGGATTAACTAACATGTTTAATTCAGAACTAAACAGAGGAGAAGAGTAATTCTAATGATTTATTCCAAATTGCAACCAAGCTAACAAAATGAAGGGATATATTGCAGTGTCCTACGGGTTGACTGTTTAGTTTGATGGGTTCAGAACTAAACTGCAACAAACCAAGCTTCAAAAAAAAAAAAGATCTTTGTCTCAGTATGCAGGTTCTGGACGTCTAGTTCCTCGACCATATTGAGAATTTATCTGCAGCAGGTCCGGACTGCAAAGCTGTAGTCAGCATGTTGAATTGACTTTCGCGTTCTTCTCCCTCTCCCAAGGCCACGCTGCCGCCGTGTGCGCCCCGGGGCCCGACCACGTCATCCTGGGCTCCTCCTCTGGCAGCTGGTTCGTTACCCCCGCCGACGCCCGACGAGGCCTGGCTGCACATTGTCAACCGGGTCTCCAGTGAGCAGCGCACGCTCCCTGGCATCGATACCATCCCCTGCCTAGGTGCTGCAGATGATATTGCTGCTGATGCTTGGGTGACATTTTTTTTAAGACAGTGGAGTTTCAGAAGTATGAAAGCAATTTAGTTTGCAGGGTTCAGACCTAGTATTAATTTGGTGTTTGTTTTGTCTTGTGATTGTTTCAAACTTCAACCAAGTTATAGCATTCATCATAAACCCACTCTGCATCTGCCTGCCTGGTTGATGATCAAGCTAGATCTTTTTTTTTAGGGTTTGAGGGTTGATGATCAAGGTAGATCTGAGGGGTAGGGTCTTGAGAGGGTACATTACAGTACCAGGCAAATCGGTGGCATTTGGTTTGCATTGTTAAGCAAGCATTTGATGCCTTTGATTATTGAACAGAATCAAGCTGTCGTTTTTGCCCATTTCGGTTGCTGCTGGAGCAGCATCCTCTGCTTTTCTTCACCAGCAGAGCACTCACAGTGCATCTGTAAGACATATCGTACCTGTTGTGTATCTTTACTCTGGATTTGTTGATTGATTATTTCGAAAGGAATTGCAGTGTACCTTATTTAACTCATTAATACAGTTTATGCATGCGCTGCTGGAGCTTAGAATGGGTTGAGAGCCTGCTTACTCACATTTTTCCAAGACAGATTTTGTGGTTCAGAAGTGAAGAAAAGAATTTGGGTTGCAGGGTTCAGACTTCAGACTGTTTTTGTGTGTTTGTTTTACCTTGCGGTTGTTTCCAAGTTTTAGAAGTGGGGAAATAATAGCTAGTTTAATGGTGCAGTTTTGCAGGGCTCAAATTTCTATGCCTCCGGTGATTATTTCAGCCTGCTGCTGCACAAATTAAGTTGAATCTCCAGGTCACAGGAGTCTGTCAGTGTTGATGATCAAGATTAGTTGTTTGGACAATAAGCAGGCAGGCAGTTTTGAGGTGCAGTCAGTTTTAAGGCCTCCATAATCCACAGTGTTCAACTTGTATGTGATTATTCTCCGAAACTGAAGGGAGTATGCATTTTGTTTTTGTTTTCACGAATGCAATATACTCGTGATCGAGAATGTCGGTATTCGGCTCATTCTGTTCTCGATTCATTCGTTTTCGCGACTGTGTCCATCTTGGAAAAAGTTGAACATAATTTAAGATAAAAAAAGACAAAGATATTATGATAACATAGCTTACACCTGGGTGTTGTCGCCAAGGAGAAGCGAACAAAGCGACCATGCCTTGGTACTTCCGCCCACAAGCTGTATGAATGTGAGGATTGACACTTCCCATGAGATTGTTGTTAGGCTCCCTTCTCTCGGACGTCAGCCCCATCCAGGATTTCTCTCCTCCTCCTGCTGAGGCCGCGCATTCGGCGCTCGTCGACAGCAATTAGCACCGATCCAGGTGAGCTTCAACCTTTGATTTGCCCTACTCCTTTGTTTCTTCTTCTGTGTTCCACTCCGCGTACCCCAATTTTTTCCAGTGTGTCGTTAGAAATAGAATCCACCATTTCTCGAAGAAGATAAAACCAATTTTAGCTTTAAAACAAACCATTTATCGAATAAGATAAATCGAACGAAAATTTCAGCAAGCTGAAAAAGAGAGGGAGTGGTAGGACTAGGGTTCCTACCGGCTCTACTCCGTAGGTTATACGGGCAGGACAGTGAGGGTTGGGGGCGAGGGCGGCGGCTCCGGCGTGTTGGCGCCGTCGCAAGGGAGACGAAGGCCGGCGGCGGCTAAGGCAAGGTGCGGCTAGGGTTTCCGGCTCCTCTGGAGCCGGGCAATATGATAGAACTATCTTTATTGCTTGATCTCAAACGATGTCTTACAACTAGTATTTATAACTTTAGCCTAACATAACTTGCCTAAGATAACTTGCCTAAGATAACTTATGGGCCAAGCCCCTAATTCTAATGCCCGGTGGGCCTCTTCCTAGTATAGACCAAACCGGTCATAACAGGGAGAGAGAGGTAGAGGAAGCAGAACGTTGTGTTATGAGGGACATCTCTTTCATGTTCAACTCCATATTCTACGCGTCCTGCGCCCAGGCTCTTTCTCTATGTTCCGCATGTGAATAGGTCTCATTTGAATTGGAATATGTTGGTGTATATTTCAGGTAGATGATTTCTAAAGGCACCTTTGTTAACAGTTGCGAAGACATACCGAAACTGTATTCCCACTTCATGAAGTTTCATTAACTCGTCCCTTGAAACTAACTTCATAGGTATTTTTCATGGAACTGTATCTGGAGAAAATAATTACTTCCGCGATGCTAGTTTCATGCACTGCTTGATTGCAGGACGGACCAGCCACCATGAGCTTATCTGCCACTGCAATCGTTAGTGCCATCAATGAATGTGTCACTTTGTTTCAGTGGGCCAAATCTCTCATTTCATCTCTGCGCTCCCGATGGAGTGGCTCCCAAGAGCAAAGTCTTGAGGATCATGTCTTGCAGCTGGAGAGTGGCCTACAAAGTCTGAGGGATACTCTTCCTACAATGTACGACCTCATTAATAAAGCAGAGTGGAGAAGCCACGAATATGGTGTGGTGAACATCCTTCCTAATCTCAAGGATGCTGTAGCTGATGCCGAGGACCTTCTTGATGAGCTCACATGGTATGAGAAGAAGGTGCAAGTGGAGGGCAATGCAAGCCAATATCCTTTCATTGACTTCTTCGATACCGTCATCCAAGGCAGCTTCAACAAACTGAATGTTCTCCAATTGAGGTTGAATCATCTTTCCAGTCAGCTGGAGAACATGGGGCTTCATGGAGTTACACAACGCTTTCATAAATTAGTCAGGCCGGAGACCACCTCGTTGCCGAATGAAACAAAAATATTTGGTCGTGACAAAGAGCTGGAGAAGATATTGGGATTTCTGAATGTATCCACAAATTTAAAACGCAAGAGAGCAATGTGGTCAACCAATGCATCAACAAGCAACCAAGTTAACGATGAATCAATAATACCGAATCTTCTAGTTTTGCCACTAGTTGGAATTGGTGGCGTTGGAAAGACCACTTTGGTCCAACATATATGCAGCCAACAACGAGTGAAATCTCACTTTGAGCTCATAATTTGGATATGTGTGTCAGATGACTTTGATGTGAAGAGGTTAACAAAAGAGGTGATACAATCATTTAATGGGAAGGAGGCAACAACTGATAATTTGGATTCTCTTCAATCTGCTCTCTCTAACCTTGTGAGAAATAAAATGTTATTGATAGTACTTGATGACATATGGGATGATGCCTTGAAGGAAAATGGGCAGTGTTGGAAAAGGTTTTGTGCACCTTTTAAAAGTGTGCAAGAGGGAAGTACGATGTTGGTCACCACTAGATGTCCAAATGTTTCCAAGGGGGTGTGCACAGTGGAGTCTGTTATAGTTCAAGGTCTGAAGGACGACATCTTTTGGAATTTCTTCAAATTGTGTGCGTTTGGATCTGAGGGTTCTAACAACGATCCTGATTTAGAGTGCATTGGTAGAAGTATACTTCCAAAATTGAAGGGTTCTCCCTTAGCTGCCAAAACTTTGGGACGCATGTTAAGCAGGGACCTTCAAGCATCACATTGGAATTCTATACTTGAGAGTGAACTGTGGGAGTTGAAACAAGAGGAAACCGAGATTTTGCCCGCCCTTCGATTGAGCTATATATATTTACCATTCTATTTGAAGCAATGCTTCGCATTATGTGCTGTTTATCCCAAAGATTACAAGTTTCATAAGGCATGGTTAGCTGAAATTTGGGTAGCAGAAGGCTTTGTGGAGCCTCAAGGTGGGGTTCCCATTCAAGATGTTGCTTGTCAGTATTTCGAAGATCTTGTTGCACGGTCCTTCTTTCAAAATGT
Organism: Triticum urartu; assembly: GCF_056163025.1. Classification (NCBI taxonomy): domain Eukaryota; kingdom Viridiplantae; phylum Streptophyta; class Magnoliopsida; order Poales; family Poaceae; genus Triticum; species Triticum urartu. Next base: position 767,207,005 of record NC_141874.1, read on the forward strand.
TAATGGTAGATACATAATCCATGATTTGCTGCATGACATGGCACAGAAAGTTTCCGAGCATGACTGCTTCATCTTAAGAAAGAAGAGTGACTTTGGTAAAATTCCCCAGAATGTTCGTCATCTGTACATACTCCCAAGTAATGAGTTAGATGATTCCAATTTGTCGGGATTATGCAAGTACACAAAGCTGCGCACCTTAATTTGCAAGAATGATTTAGGCAAAGAAACTGGCTTTGTAATGGACAAGTGATGTACTAAGCTTCCACGTATGCGTGTGCTTTCTTGTGCCTCCACAAATGAATTACCAGATAGTATCGGCAACTGGAAACATCTTCGATACCTTGAAATCTCCAGAGCTTGTCCTTTAAAGAGGATTCCTTCAACTTTCTGTTGGTTATATAATATGCAGATTTTATATGCCAAAAAAATGTGAGCTAGAAAGCTTGCCTTTCAACTTTGGTAAGCTGACTAGTTTGCAAAAATTCGAATCAAATGGATTACAATATTATGCTGGGGGTCGCATGCGTATTGATCCAGCCAATGGGCAGGGACGAGGAATTGTGTTATTAAATAATCTGAATCAGTTTCGTGGACACTTGGAGATAGCTAATGTTAGCATGCTTCGTAAGGATCATGCAGAAGAGGCTAAACTGAAGAGTAAGAAATATCTTGAGGAGTTGAAACTGTGTGTGCAGTCAAATTCCCAATTAATCCAGGACTACGAGATAGAAGTGCTTCAAGTTCTACAACCTCCTAGCAGTCTCAAGTCTCTGGTTCTCCAGAATTATGCCGGCGCGTCGCTCCCAAGTTGGTTTCAGCCACAAAATCTGCCAGACTTAAAATCAGTTACATTTGTAGACTGTGTTGGACTCAAGAGCATATCATTTCCCATGATCTCACAGAGCATAAACTTAAATGAGACACCTATAGGTTGTATTCTCATGTCCCTGACAGATATAACCATTGATGGGTGCGAAAATATATCAAGCCTTGAACATTTTCTGCATCCAAATTATGTACCAGGCATCAAGAAAATAAGAATTAAAAATTGCAAGAGGTTAGCATCAATACCAACTGAAAATTTTGGGGATTTGCATTTCCTTGAAGAACTAGACGTGTGCCATTGCCCAAACATCCGCCTCCAAAGATTGGTTTCACCATCCCTTAAGAAGTTACATCTGTGGTGTGCTGGTCTCTTTTGCAATATTGTTTGCTGCTCCCTCACCAGCTTTTATTTATCATGCGAGTCTGTCACGTCCATCCAACTACAGACGTGGAGTCTTCCAGGTCTAAGGGGGTTGCGCATTCGGTGCAAATCTCTTATCTCCATTGGAGGCTCCACTAACCTTTCCATTTCTGCGGGTACTGGCAGCATTACAGCACTCTCCTCGCTTAATGTTCTAGAAGTTACATATTGTGATAAACTATCAACCCTACATGACCTCCTGACACCAGAATATCTACCTGCCATTGTGAGCATTTATGTCAAATTTTGTCCCGAGTTATCATCCCTGGCAGATGAAAGGTTTGGAAGTTTTTCTTATCTGGAACATATGGAGGTTATTGAGTGTCCAAGTCTTAGGTAGCAAAGGGGACTGGTGTTGCCATCATCTCTCCAAAGGCTCTGCTTACAAAAATGTGGGGATATATCTGCATATGTTCCCAGCTGCCTACTGAATCTCACGTCCCTCGTCTCACTGAGCATTCGTGGATGCAAGGGTATAATATCCATTCCAGGTGACATTTGGCGCAGTAATCTTGCATCACTCTTGAAAAATTATGGATTTTGGATTGTCCAGACCTAGTTTCATATGGTGGAGCAGATGCTGTTGCAAATATAAAACAAGTGATAATAATGTGGTGTCCAAACGTAAGGGGAGTCCAGTGGATCAATAGAAACAACCTAAGGTATTTGTGCGATAGCTTTTTGCTTGTATTTTCTTCTTCAAAACTCCTTATTACTGAAAACAACTAATGTATTATGCAGTAACATTGCAACTAAAATCATCATTATTGAAGTATGCTGGACTTGCTGATGACACCTACACGAATACTCCCTCCGTCCCACATGTAAGATCATTTTTCAAGCTACTAACATAGCTTGAAAAACGATCTTATATTATGGGACGGAGGGAGTAGTTTGTCTTGTTTCTGCTTGTTAGCTCCAATGTTCAGTCTGTATAGAATCTCGATCTATTAATGTCTCCTGAAAGAAAAGTGTGATGTTTATAGTACCTCCATACAACTGATATTTTGGAAAAACTTGCTTACCTGGAGATGCACATGTCCTGACGTGTTCCGTGTGTTAAGTTGAAACTCTCCTTTTTTTTCCGAGCGCCAGTGATTTGCTAACAATGTTTTTTTCTTCAAGGACTGGACCAGATAGCTGGATTAGTTGGAAGTTGGAAGACCCAGGACAACAAGACATCATGTCCTCACCTTGCTGCCTCTATCTATCGCTCTGTGGCTTCTTCTTGTGTGATATGCGTGAAGCGCCGTACCCTGTTCGGGGGTGCGCCTTCGTGTTATATAGGCAGGGGCTTATCCCTGGATATGCATACAAGTAGTTGGAGAGATTACATCTTGGGAAGCAAGGAAGGGATAAGAGATAGAGATAGATACATGCGGTTGAGAGAGAATCTAAACTATCTCCTAGCTACCTCCTGCCGAAGTCACGTGACACATATGCCATCGTGACATGATAAATGATGTTTAACACCCTCCCTTAATCACAACTTGGACAAGTTGAATTACGCTTAAACTCTTCAAAGCTCCGTGTAGGTAATGCTTTGGTGAAACCATCTGCAAGCTGATCCTTGGAATGAACAAACTGAATTTCCAACTGCTTGTTAGCAACACGTTCTCTGACAAAGTGGAAATCAATCTCAATATGTTTTGTTCTGGCATGAAAAACTGGATTTGCAGAGAGATATGTGGCACCAAGATTGTCACACCACAAGCATGGTGCTGGGATTCGTCTTATGCCAAGCTCCTTGAGTAGAGACTGAACCCATATAATCTCTGCAGTTGCATTTGCTAATGCCTTATACTCTGCTTCTGTACTGGATCTAGATACTGTAGCTTGTTTCTTGGCACACCAAGATATAAGGTTGGGTCCAAAGAAGATTGCAAACCCACTTGTAGACCGTATATCATCCAGACATCCTGCCCAGTCAGAGTCAGAAAAAGCACTGACTAGAGTTGATGAAGACTTGCTGAAAGTAAGACCAGTGTTCAGAGTGTTTTTGATATATCTGACTATGCGTTTAGCTGCAGTCCAATGAACTGTTGTAGGAGCATGAAGGAACTGGCATACTTTATTAACAGCAAATGAAATATCTGGTCTTGTAAGCGTCAAATATTGAAGTGCACCTACTAGACTTCTGTAGTTTGTGCTATCCTCTTGATTCAAGGGATCTCCTTATATAAGTGACAACTTTTCTGAACTAGATAAGGGAGTGGGTGATGGTTTACACCCTTGCTGAAGGAAATATGCCCTAGAGGAAATAATAAAGTTATTATTTATTTCCTTATAATCATGATAAATGTTTATTATTCATGCTAGAATTGTATTAACCGGAAACATAATACATGTGTGAATACATAGACAAACAAAGTGTCACTAGTATGCCTCTACTAGACTAGCTCGTTAATCGAAGATGGTTATGTTTCCTGACCATGAACAATAAGTTGTTATTTGATTAACGAGGTCACATCATTAGTTGAATGATCTGATTGACATGACCCATTCCATTAGCTTAGCACCCGATCGTTTAGTATGTTGCTATTGCTTTCTTCATGACTTGTACATGTTCCTATGACTATGAGATTATGCAACTCCTGTTTGCCGGAGGAACACTTTGGGTGCTACCAAACGTCACAACGTAACTGGGTGATTATAAAGGAGCATTACAGGTGTCTCCAAAGGTAGATGTTGGGTTGGCGTATTTCGAGATTAGGATTTGTCACTCCGATTGTCGGAGAGGTATCTCTGGGCCCTCTCGGTAATACACATCACATAAGCCTTGCAAGCATTACAACTAATATGTTAGTTGTGAGATGATGTATTACGGAACGAGTAAAGAGACTTGCCGGTAACAAGATTGAACTAGGTATTGGATACCGACGATCGAATCTCGGGCAAGTAACATACCGATGACAAAGGGAACAACGTATGTTGTTATGCGGTCTGACCGATAAAGATCTTCGTAGAATATGTAGGAGCCAATATGGGCATCCAGGTCCCGCTATTGGTTATTGACTGGAGACATGTCTCGGTCATGTCTACATAGTTCTCGAACCCATAGGGTCCGCACGCTTAAGGTTACGATGACAGTTATATTATGAGTTTATGCATTTTGATGTACCGAAGGTTGTTCGGAGTCCCGGATGTGATCACGGACATGACGAGGAGTCTCGAAATGGTCGAGACGTAAAGATTGATATATTGGAAGCCTATGTTTGGACATCGGAAGTGTTCCGGGTGAAATCGGGATTTTACCGGAGTACTGGGAGGGTTACCGGAACCCCCCGGGAGCTATATGGGCCATAGTGGGCCTTAGTGGAAAAGAGAAGGGGCTGCCCTAGATGGGCTGCGCGCCTCCCCCCTTCTCCTAGTCCTATTAGGACTAGGAGAGGTGGCCGGCCCCCTCCTCCTCTTTTCCCTCTCCGCGAATCCTATTCCAACTAGGATTGGGGGGGGGGAATCCTACTCCCAGAGGGAGTAGGACTCTCCTGGCGCCTCCTCCTTGGCCGGCTAGCCTCCCCCTCTACTCCTTTATATACGGAGGCAGGGGACACCTCTAGACACACAAGTTGATCCACGTGATCTATTCCTTAGCCGTGTGCGGTGCCCCCTGCCACCATATACCTCGATAATACTGTAGCGGAGTTTAGGCGAAGCCCTGCTGCTGTAGTTCATCAAGATCGTCACCACGCCATCGTGCTGACGGAACTCTTCCCCGACACTTTGCTGGATCGGAGTCCGGGGATCGTCATCGAGCTGAACGTGTGCTCGAACTCGGAGGTGCCGTAGTTTCGGTGCTTGATCGGTTGGATCGTGAAGACGTACGACTACTTCCTCTACGTCGTGTCATCGCTTCCGCAGTCGGTCTGCGTTGGGTACGTAGACAACACTCTCCCCCTCGTTGCTATGCATCACATGATCTTGCGTGTGCGTAGGAAATTTTTTGAAATTACTACGAAACCCAACAGTGGCATCCGAGCCTAGGTTATTTATGTTGATGTTATATGCACGAGTAGAACACAAGTGAGTTGTGGACGATACAAGTCATACTGCCTACCAGCATGTCATACTTTGGTTCGGCGGTATTGTTGGGCGAGACGACCCGGACCAACCTTACGCGCACGCTTACGCGAGACCGGTTCCCTCGACGTGCTTTGCACAGAGATGGCTTGCGGGCGACTGTCTCCCCAACTTTAGTTGAACCAAGTATGGCTACGCCCGGTCCTTGCGAAGGTTAAAACTGAGTCTATTTGACAAACTATCGTTGTGGTTTTGATGCGTAGATGAGATTGGTTCTTGCTTAAAGCCCGTAGCAGCCACGTAAAACTTGCAACAACAAAGTAGAGGACGTCTAACTTGTTTTTGCAGGGCATGTTGTGATGTGATATGGTCAAGACATGATGCTGAATTTTATTGTATGAGATGATCATGTTTTGTAACCGAGTTATCGGCAACTGGCAGGAGCCATATGGTTGTCGCTTTATTGTATGCAATGCAAATCGTGATGTAATGCTTTACTTTATTACTAAACGGTAGTGATAGTCGTGGAAGCATAAGATTGGCGAGACGACAACGATGCTACGATGGAGATCAAGGTGTCGCGCCGGTGACGATGGTGATCATGACGGTGCTTCGGAGATGGAGATCACAAGCACAAGATGATGATGGCCATATCATATCACTTATATTGATTGCATGTGATGTTTATCTTTTTATGCATCTTATCTTGCTTTGATTGACGGTAGCATTATAAGATGATCTCTCACTAAATTATCAAGAAGTGTTCTCCCTGAGTATGCACCGTTGCCAAAGTTCGTCGTGCCCAGACACCACGTGATGATCGGGTGTGATAAGCTCTACGTCCATCTACAACGGGTGCAAGCCAGTTTTGCACACGCAGAATACTCAGGTTAAACTTGACGAGCCTAGCATATGCAGATATGGCCTCGGAACACGGAGACCGAAAGGTCGAGCGTGAATCATATAGTAGATATGATCAACATAAACGATGTTCACCATTGAAAGCTACTCCATCTCACGTGATGATCGGTTATGGTTTAGTTGATTTGGATCACGTAATCACTTAGAAGATTAGAGGGATGTCTATCTAAGTGGGAGTTCTTAAGTAATATGATTAATTGAACTTAAATTTATCATGAACTTAGTACCTGATAGTATCTTGCTTGTTTATGTTGATTGTAGATAGATGGCTCGTGTTGTTGTTCCGTTGAATTTTAATACGTTCCTTGAGAAAGCAAAGTTGAAAGATGATGGTAGCAATTACACAGACTGGGTTCGTAACTTGAGGATTATCCTCATTGCTGCACAGAAGAATTACGTCCTGGAAGCACCGCTGGGTGCCAGGCCTGCTGCTGGAGCAACACCAGATGTTATGAACGTCTGGCAGAGTAAAGCTGATGACTACTCGATAGTTCAGTGTGCCATGCTTTACGGCTTAGAATCGGGACTTCAACGACGTTTTGAACGTCATGGAGCATATGAGATGTTCCAGGAGTTGAAGTTAATATTTCAAGCAAATGCCCGAATTGAGAGATATGAAGTCTCCAATAAGTTCTATAGCTGCAAGATGGAGGAGAACAGTTCTGTTAGTGAGCATATACTCAAAATGTCTGGGTATAATAATCACTTGATTCAATTGGGAGTTAATCTTCCGGATGATTGCGTCATTGACAGAATTCTCCAATCACTGCCACCAAGCTACAAGAGCTTTGTGATGAACTATAATATGCAAGGGATATACAAGACTATTCCCGAGCTCTTCGCAATGCTGAAAGTTGTGGAGGTAGAAATCAAAAAGGAGCATCAAGTGTTGATGGTTAACAAAACCACTAGTTTCAAGAAAAATGGCAAAGGGAAGAAGAAGGGGAACTTCAAGAAGAACGGCAAACAAGTTGCTGCTCAAGAGAAGAAACCCAAGTCTGGACCTAAGCCTGAAACTGAGTGCTTCTACTGCAAGCAGACTGGTCACTGGAAGCGGAACTGCCCCAAGTATTTGGCGGATAAGAAGGATGGCAAGGTGAACAAAGGTATATGTGATATACATGTTATTGATGTGTACGTTACTAGAGCTCGCAGTAGCACCTGGGTATTTGATACTGGTTCTGTTGCTAATATTTGCAACTCGAAACAGGGACTACGGAATAAGCGGGCACTGGCAAAGGACGAGGTGACGATGCGCGTGGGAAGCGGTTCCAAAGTCGATGTGATCGCGGTCGGCACGCTACCTCTACATCTACCTTCGGGATTAATATTAGACCTAAATAATTGTTATTTGGTGCCAGCGTTGAGCATGAACATTATATCTGGATCTTGTTTAATGCGAGACGATTATTCATTTAAATCAGAGAATAATGGTTGTTCTATTTATATGAGTAATATCTTTTATGGTCATGCACCCTTGAAGAGTGGTCTATTCTTATTGAATCTCGATAGTAGTAATACACATATTCATAATGTTGAAGCCAAAAGATGCAGAGTTGATAATGAAAGTGCAACTTATTTGTGGCACTGTCGTTTAGGTCATATCGGTATAAAGCGCATGAAGAAACTCCATACTGATGGACTTTTGGAACCACTTGATTATGAATCACTTGGTATTTGCGAACCGTGCCTCATGGGCAAGATGACTAAAACACCGTTCTCCGGTACTATGGAGAGAGCAACAGATTTGTTGGAAATCATACATACCGATGTATGTGGTCCGATGAATATTGAGGCTCATGGCGGATATCGTTATTTTCTCACCTTCACAGATGATTTAAGAAGATATGGGTATATCTACTTAATGAAACATAAGTCTGAAACATTTGAAAAGTTCAAAGAATTTCAGAGTGAAGTTGAGAATCATCGTAACAAGAAAATAAAGTTTCTACGATCTGATCATGGAGGAGAATATTTGAGTTACGAGTTTGGTGTACATTTGAAAAATTGTGGAATAGTATCGCAACTCACGCCACCTTGAACACCACAGCGTAATGGTGTGTCCGAACGTCGTAATCGTACTTTACTGGATATGGTGCGATCTATGATGTCTCTTACTGATTTACCGCTATCGTTTTGGGGTTATGCTCTAGAGACGGCCGCATTCACGTTAAATAGGGCACCATCAAAATCCGTTGAGACGACGCCTTATGAACTGTGGTTTGGCAAGAAACCAAAGTTGTCGTTTCTTAAAGTTTGGGGCTGCGATGCTTATGTGAAAAAGCTTCAACCTGATAAGCTCGAACCCAAATCGGAGAAATGTGTCTTCATAGGATACCCAAAGGAAACTGTTGGGTACACCTTCTATCACAGATCCGAAGGCAAGACATTCGTTGCTAAGAATGGATCCTTTCTAGAGAAGGAGTTTCTCTCAAAAGAAGTGAGTGGGAGGAAAGTAGAACTTGACGAGGTAACTGTACCTGCTCCCTTACTGGAAAGTAGTTCATCACAGAAAACTGTTTCAGTGACACCTACACCAGTTAGTGAGGAAGCCAATGATAATGATCATGAAACTTCAGATCAAGATACTACTGAACCTCGTAGATCAACCAGAGTAAGATCCGCACCAGAGTGGTACGGTAATCCTGTTCTGGAAGTCATGATACTAGATCATGATGAACCTACGAACTATGAAGAAGCGATGGTGAGCCCAGATTGCGCAAAGTGGCTTGAAGCCATGAAATCTGAGATGGGATCCATGTATGAAAACAAAGTATGGACTTTGGTTGACTTGCCCGATGATCGACAAGCAGTTGAAAATAAATGGATCTTCAAGAAGAAGACTGACGCTGATGGTAATGTTACTGTCTACAAAGCTCGACTTGTCGCAAAAGGTTTTCGGCAAGTTCAAGGGATTGACTACGATGAGACCTTCTCACCCGTAGCGATGCTTAAGTCCGTCCGAATCATGTTAGCAATTGCCGCATTTTATGATTATGAAATTTGGCAGATGGATGTCAAAACTGCATTCCTGAATGGATTTCTGGAAGAAGAGTTGTATATGATGCAACCGGAAGGTTTTGTCGATCCAAAGGGAGCTAACAAAGTGTGCAAGCTCCAGCGATCCATTTATGGACTGGTGCAAGCCTCTCGGAGTTGGAATAAACGTTTTGATAGTGTGATCAAAGCATTTGGTTTTATACAGACTTTCGAAGAAGCCTGTATTTACAAGAAAGTGAGTGGGAGCTCTGTAACATTTCTGATATTATATGTGGATGACATATTGCTAATTGGAAATGATATAGAATTTCTGGATAGCATAAAGGGATACTTGAATAAAAGTTTTTCAATGAAAGACCTTGGTGAAGCTGCTTACATATTAGGCATTAAGATCTATAGAGATAGATCAAGACGCTTAATTGGACTTTCACAAAGCACATACCTTGACAAAATTTTGAAGAAGTTCAAAATGGATCAAGCAAAGAAAGGGTTCTTGCCTGTGTTACAAGGTGTGAAGTTGAGTAAGACTCAATGCCCGACCACTGCAGAAGGTAGAGAGAATATGAAAGATGTTCCCTATGCATCAGCCATAGGATCTATCATGTATGCAATGCTGTGTACCAGACCTGATGTGTGCCTTGCTATAAGTTTAGCAGGGAGGTACCAAAGTAATCCAGGAATGGATCACTGGACAGCGGTCAAGAACATCCTGAAATACCTGAAAAGGACTAAGGATATGTTTCTCGTATATGGAGGTGACAAAGAGCTCACCGTAAAAGGTTACGTTGATGCAAGCTTTGACACTAATCCGGATGATTCTAAATCGCAAACAGGATACGTGTTTACATTAAACGGTGGAGCTGTCAGTTGGTGCAGTTCTAAACAAAGCGTCGTAGCGGGATCTACATGTGAAGCGGAGTACATAGCTGCTTCGGAAGCAGCAAACGAAGGAGTCTGGATGAAGGAGTTCATATCCGATCTAGGTGTCATACCTAGTGCATCGGGTCCAATGAAAATCTTTTGTGACAATACTGGTGCAATTGCCTTGGCAAAGGAATCCAGATTTCACAAAAGGACCAAACACATCAAGAGACGCTTCAATTTCATACGGGATCTAGTCCAGGTGGGAGACATAGAGATTTGCAAGATACATACGGATCTGAATGTTGCAGACCCGTTGACTAAGCCTCTTCCACGAGCAAAACATGATCAGCACCAAAGCTCCATGGGTGTTAGATTCATTACAGTGTAATCTAGATTATTGACTCTAGTGCAAGTGGGAGACTGAAGGAAATATGCCCTAGAGGCAATAATAAAGTTATTATTTATTTCCTTATAATCATGATAAATGTTTATTATTCATGCTAGAATTGTATTAACCGGAAACATAATACATGTGTGAATACATAGACAAACAAAGTGTCACTAGTATGCCTCTACTAGACTAGCTCGTTAATCGAAGATGGTTATGTTTCCTGACCATGAACAATAAGTTGTTATTTGATTAACGAGGTCACATCATTAGTTGAATGATCTGATTGACATGACCCATTCCATTAGCTTAGCACCCGATCGTTTAGTATGTTGCTATTGCTTTCTTCATGACTTATACATGTTCCTATGACTATGAGATTATGCAACTCCCATTTGCTGGAGGAACACTTTGGGTGCTACCAAACGTCACAACGTAACTGGGTGATTATAAAGGAGCATTACAGGTGTCTCCAAAGGTAGATGTTGGGTTGGCATATTTCGAGATTAGGATTTGTCACTCCGATTGTCGGAGAGGTATCTCTGGGCCCTCTCGGTAATACACATCACATAAGCCTTGCAAGCATTACAACTAATATGTTAGTTGTGAGATGATGTATTACGGAACGAGTAAAGAGACTTGCCGGTAACAAGATTGAACTAGGTATTGGATACCGACGATCGAATCTCGGGCAAGTAACATACCGATGACAAAGGGAACAACGTATGTTGTTATGCGGTCTGACCGATAAAGATCTTCGTAGAATATGTAGGAGCCAATATGGGCATCCAGGTCCCGCTATTGGTTATTGACCGGAGACATGTCTCGGTCATGTCTACATTGTTCTCGAACCCGTAGGGTCCGCACGCTTAAGGTTACGATGACAGTTATATTATGAGTTTATGCATTTTGATGTACCGAAGGTTGTTCGGAGTCCCGGATGTGATCACGGACATGACGAGGAGTCTCGAAATGGTCGAGACGTAAAGATTGATATATTGGAAGCCTATGTTTGGACATCGGAAGTGTTCCGGGTGAAATCGGGATTTTACCGGAGTACCGGGAGGGTTACCGGAACCCCCCGGGAGCTATATGGGCCATAGTGGGCCTTAGTGGAAAAGAGAAGGGGCTGCCCTAGATGGGCTGCGCGCCTCCCCCCTTCTCCTAGTCCTATTAGGACTAGGAGAGGTGGCCGGCCCCCTCCTCCTCTTTTCCCCCTCCGCGAATCCTATTCCAACTAGGATTGGGGGGGGGGGAATCCTACTCCCAGAGGGAGTAGGACTCTCCTGGCGCCTCCTCCTTGGCCGGCCAGCCTCCCCCCCTCTACTCCTTTATATACGGAGGCAGGGGACACCTCTAGACACACAAGTTGATCCACGTGATCTATTCCTTAGCCGTGTGCGGTGCCCCCTGCCACCATATACCTCGATAATACTGTAGCGGAGTTTAGGCGAAGCCCTGCTGCTGTAGTTCATCAAGATCGTCACCACGCCGTCGTGCTGACGGAACTCTTCCCCGACACTTTGTTGGATCGGAGTCCGGGGATCGTCATCGAGCTGAACGTGTGCTCGAACTCAGAGGTGCCGTAGTTTCGGTGCTTGATCGGTTGGATCGTGAAGACGTACGACTACTTCCTCTACGTCGTGTCATCGCTTCCGCAGTCGGTCTGCGTTGGGTACGTAGAAAACACTCTCCCCCTCGTTGCTGATCTTGCGTGTGCGTAGGAAATTTTTTGAAATTACTACGAAACCCAACACTTGCAACCCTACTCGTTTGACCAAGTTAGTAGCATACTTTTCTTGAGAGAGATGAAGATCATTACCATGTTTCTTGACTTCAATCCCTAGAAAAAAATGCAAGTCTCCAAGGTCCTTCAAGGCAAACTTAGCACTTAAATCCTTTAATAGTCCTGCCACTGCCTCATCAGATGAGCTTGTAAAAATTATATCATCCACATAAATAAGTACAAATATAGATGTATTTGACCTATTGTATATAAACAAGGAAGTGTCAGACTTGGAAGGAATGAAACCAAGAGCTTGCAGGTTGTGACTGAGCCTGGAATACCATGCTCTAGGAGCTTGCTTCAATCCATAAATGGCTTTATCAAGCCTGCAGATATGAGAGGGAAATTTTCTGTTTTCAAACCCAGGAGGCTGTTTCATGTAAACCTCTTCTACCAGAACACCATGGAGAAACGCATTCTGTACATCTAGTTTCCTGAGACTCCATCCCCTTGAAACAGCACTAGACAGAACAAGATGAATGGTAGCAATTTTTACAACTGCACTATATCTTCGTAGTCTATGCCATACCTTTGTTTGAAGCCTTTTGCAACCAGACTAGCTTTATAGGGATCTATGGTTCCATCGGATTTCCTTTTGATTCTGAATACCCATTTGCAATCTATCAAATTTTTACCTTGCTTTGGGGGGAACCAGATGCCATGTTTTATTCCTCTAAAGAGCCATGTATTATTCTTCCATAGCCCTTTTCCACTTCATATCACCAAGTGCTTTTTGCAAAGAAGTCGGTTCACCTGTGGTACATGCCATGCCAAACTTGGTAATGTGTTTGCAATTGACAGGTTTAATTACCCCTTTTTGAAGACATGTTCGTGTTTTTGTGAAGCAGTTACAACCGCAGGATGCACAGAAGATCCATCAGCAGCCTCGGATCCGGCGCCAGATCTTGCTGCAGGAGATGTTGGCGAGCCGGGATCTTCTGTGGCTTTAGCTGACGAAGGGGAGACGTGATCCGGTGCAGAAGATCCGGAACCGGCCCCTGCCAGCGGCTCATCAGGGCGTGATGTTGGCGCTGGCCGACAGGGATCAGCGCTGGATCTCAAGCCAATCAGTGGACCAGGGGGATCAGGCCGACCGGTCGGCTGGCTCGTGGAACGCCGTGCGTAGCAACGGTCCACCCCCGTGGGCCACCGATTCAGAGGTGGCCCCGTGGCAGGTGCAGATTGGCGTGGACCGGTGCCCGCCGCGTGACGAACGGAAGAGCCTCGCGTGGCAGAGGCGGAGCCGCCGCTGCGGGCGTGGTTGTCTCCTGGCGCGCAGGCGCGGTCGCTGCTGCCCCCTGGCGCTGAACCCGAGGCGCAGGTTTCCTGCTGTGGCGCTGACCCCACACAAGATGGCGTGACAGACTGCTGCGGCGGCGATCCTGAGGAGGATATGCTCCCTGGGGCTGGGCACATAAAATGTTGCTTGTTTAGGGTGATTTCTTCACCATTTTGACTAATTTCTTCACCATTTTCTTGTCCTGTTTCACCACAAAACTCTGCCAAACTGTTGTTATGAGGGTCAGTCAATATTGCATCATCACAATTATTTCCCCGTTGATCAGTGCCAGTTAGTTGAGATGGAAGAAGGAGAATTTCTTGACGTAGAATAGCACCGACATTTGGATGTAGATCGGAGAAGGGGAATTTTGTCTCATAAAAAACGACATCAGGAGAAATATATACTCGACCAGTAGAGACATCAAGGCATTTGACGCTTTTGTACTGTACCGTATGAAAACACACTGTTTGGATCGAATCATGAGCGTACGTTTGTTGTATGGGCGCAAATTTGGCCAACAGGCACACCCAAACACACGAAGAGTGGTATAGTCAGGTTTGGTATGAAGGAGACGTTCCATAGGCGTTTCATTATTAATGACACGACTAGGTAACATATTTATGATGTGTACGGCTGTGAGGAAAGCCTCATCCCAGAATTTCAAGGGCATGGATGCGCCGGCTAAGAGAGAGAGACCAACCTCTACGATATGACGGTGTTTGCGTTCAGCAGATTCGTTCTGTTGGTGAGCATGCGGGCATGACACATGGTGAGAAATACCAAGTTTTTGGAAGACGGAATTCAACTTTTTGTATCCCCCTCCCCAGTCGGATTGGACAGCAATGATCTTGCTATCGAATTTTGTTTCAACGAGTGCTTGAAAATTTTGAAACACTTGAAAAACATCGGATCGTTTCTTAAGTAGATAGATCCAAGAGAATTTACTATAGTCATCAATGAAACTTATGTAGTAGGTGTGCCTACCAACAGAAGAGGGTGATGACTTTTAGCTCCTTGGCAAGAATCACGAACTGTTTCAACATTACGCTCTCCAACATATGGGAGCTTATTTTATCTAAGCACTCGTTCTACTAAAGAAGAAGATGCATGCCCTAAACGATCATGCCACCGGGTTGAAGATAACTTGGTGACAACACATGCTATTTTATTGAATCTCCTAAGCTCGGGAATTAACGGATATAGCCCTCGAATGGATCTAGCTCGATAGAGGATTTTCTTCGTGACCTGATCTAGAATCAAAAAGAAATAGGGGTGAAACTCAAGAAAGACATGGTTATCAATGGCAATGCGATGAACTTAAAGGAGATTCATGGAGGATCTAGGGACATGCAATATTTTTCTAAGATGGATTTTTCGGTGAGGGGTTTGGATAATTGAGTGACCAATATGATTATTCTCATACCTTCTCCATTTGCGGCATGGACTTGCTCTGGGCCGCGGTATTTCTCCCTCATGGTGACTTTCTCTAACTCGCCGGTGATGTGATTGGTAGCGCCCCTGTCAACATACCAGTTGGTGTCGACTCCATACGAAGCCTCCGCCCCACCAGCAACTTTCTCATCTTGGGAGGAGTCTTCATCCTCTTCAAAACGGTACCAGCAATCCTTTGCTGAGTGCCCCGGTTTGCCACGGATTTGGCACCGGATGGTGTCAGGGCGTGACTTGGGAGAATTGCGATGGCCCTTAGGGTTGGTGTAGGAGGGCCGACCGCTGTCGTTGTTGTTGTCGGGGCCGCGGAAGTTGCTGTTGTTTCCGTTGCTGTCGACGCTGGTTTTGCCCTTCCGCGGTGGCCCGCGGTAGCATGATCCGCCACCACCACCACCATGGGCGCGAGTGGCGGCATTTGCCGACGACTTGAAGCTGACGTTCCCCTGGAAGAGCGCAACGCGCTGGTCGAAGTTGCTCATCTGGGAGAAGAGCTCGTCGAGGGTGACCGGCTGTGTGCGCGCGTCGAGGGCGGAGACGAGCGGCTGGTACTCCATGTCGAGGCCGGCGAGGATGTAGGAGACCAGCTCGCCGTCTTGGAGAGGCTTGCCCGCAGCAGCCAGCTCGCCGTCTTGGAGAGGCCGGCGAGGGGCTGATATGCTCTTTCCCATCCTTGTCCTTGGTGACGACTTGCTTGGCCGTCTCCGTTGTGGTTCCATCCACGTATCCGAAGAAGCTCGCTCCTTTGATCTGCGGGGTGATCTGGGTGCGCCAGAGAACGTAGTTGGTGCGGGATAGCATCTCGGTGACTTGTCCTGAGAGGTTGGAGTTGGCGGCGGCAGAGGAGGCCATGGCGGCGAGCTTTGGTGGTAGGAAAACCTAGCGAACTAGATGTGATGGAAGAGATGGGCTCTGTATACCATGTGCGATATGCGTGAAGCGTCGTACCCTGTTCGGGGGCGCGCCTTCGTGTTATATAGGCAGGGGCTTATCCCTGGATTTGCATACAAGTAGTTGGAGAGATTACATCTTGGGAAGCAAGGAAGGGATAAGAGATAGAGATAGATACATGCGGTTGAGAGAGAATCTAAACTATCTCCTAGCTACCTCCTGCCGAAGTCTAACGTGACACATATGCCATCGTGACATGATAAATGATGTTTAACACTTCTATCCCATGTTGCGTTTAATTCCTGTTCGACGCGATTTTGTCATAATTTTGTGTTTGTCAATTATGAAAATATGACATTAATACGCATGTACAAGCATGTATATACTGGAAATTACTCTGCATGTATTGCATGTCGTAATTTTTGCTTATTTGTCTTGATCATCAACCCTCAAGACAGTAGGGTTTCAGAAGTATGAAAACAATTTAGTTTGCAGGGTTCATAATAGTATTAATTTGGTGTTTTTCTTGTCTTGTGATCGTTTCAAACTGCAACCAAGTTATAGCATGCTTCATAAACCAACTCTGCATCTGCCTGCCTGTTGATGATCAAGGTAGCTCTTTTTTTTGAGGTTTTGAGGGTTGATGATCAAGGTAGATCTGAGGGGTAGGGTCTTGAGAGGGTACATTACAGTACCAGGCAAATCGGTGGCATTTGGTTTGCATTGTTAGGCAAGCATTTGATGCCTTTGATTATTGAACAGAATCAAGCTGTTGTTTTTGTCCATTTCTGTTGCTGCTGGAGCTGCATCCTCTGCTCTTTTTTACCAGCAGATCACCACTCTCACTGCACCAAACGGTTCATCTGTAAGACATGTGGTATCTGCAGTGCATCTTTACTCTGGAATTGTTGATTGATTATTTCGAAGGAATTGCAGTGTGCAGCAGAGCAAGCTAAGGCAGTGTACCTTGTTTAACTCACTAGTACAACAGTTTATGCATGCGCTGCCGGAGCTTGGAATGGGTTGAGAACCTGAAGCCTGCTTACTGCAAATTTTTCCAAGACAGTTTTTGTGGGTTCAGAACTGAGAAAAACAATTTGGCTTGCAGCAGGGTTCAGACTGCTCTTTTGTGTTTGTTTGTTTTACCTTGCGATTGTCACAAGAGTTGATTGATTCCCTTGTCTAGAGTTTCTACTAGACAAATTGATTCCCTTGTAAGCAACAATTTGACCCCCTCGATCATTCAAAGGAATCAAGCTTCGTGTTTTTCCCATTTCTGTTGCTATTGTATTGGAGTAGAGTATCATCCTCTGCCTCTTTTACCAGCAGTGGACTGTTTGGTTTGCAACTATTAACTGTTCTGCATCTCGAGCCGCAACATGGGAACGGCATATTACTTGCATGGTCGCCACGGCGAAGAATTGCTATGGCGGCTGGAGGCTATGGAAAGCTGCACATGTTCTTCAGGATAGAACAAAACGGATTATTTCACGACGATGGTGAGTGGCCATTTTTGTACTGGCAGCTGGACGCTATGGAAAGCTGCATAGGTTCTTAAGGAATTGTGATTTGCTGTTGAGAGGGAGAAGTTGGGAGCATGGAAAATAACTGGCTTGCATTGCAAGGTTAACACTTATTTTTCTTTTATCTAGATCTTACCGTGCTATATATTATTCTCGTTATTGTTTCATCGCACGTACGCAATATATTTGTGACATTGAAGATATCGTTATTCGGCTGGCTCCTCATTCGAGTCACCGTCACGACCTTGTCTGACTTGGAATATATATATCCATATATGTTTAGGGCCTGTTTGGTTCCAATAAGTCACCTGACTTATAAGTCAGGTGACTTAAAACCAGTGACTTATAAGTCACGCCTGTTTGGTTGTCACCTGACCACACCTTTTCACCCTGTTTTTTATGTAAAGGTGATGAGACCCACGCAAAAGGAGGTGACTTATAAGTTTTAAGTTGGGGTGAAGCAACTTATGACTTATAAGTTGGGTCTGTTTGGTAAAATAAGTCATTTTTTTCACTTTTCGACTTATAAGTTGGTGACTTATTTGGAATCAAACAGGCCCTTAAGATACGCAACAAGGAGCGGCTCTCCTCGGTGTTGCCGCAGGCGGACAAAGAAAGCTGTGTGAGGCCGGCCGTGACAAATTAAAGCATGGTTACTACTTCCGCCCACAAGCTGTATGTATGTGAGGGTTGACACACCTTCCAGGAGATTGTCATTGGACTCCTCTCCCACACATTTCACAGCCATCCAAGAGCTCTCCCACCCTCCTCTTGCTGCTGCTGGTGCGCATTTGACAGCGAGCCTCTCATCGACGGCAATCAACGCCGATCCAGGTGAGCTTCAAGCTTGCTTTCTACTAAGTACCGCTTCATTTCTTCTTCTGATATTTTTTCCTCTGTGTGTTGTTAAAAATAGATCAACCAATCTATTCTGGCTTCGAGCAACCCATTTTTCAAAGAAGAAAAATCGAGGGAAATTTCAGCAATCTGAGGAAGAGAGCACTAGCTATAGCAAGCAGAAGATAATCTGCTTTTATTTCATTATTTGAGGTATTTTCATGTACTGCTTCTAAAGTCTTCTGGCATATTCACAAAATGAGGGATATCTCTCTCTTTCTGTTGTGCACTGTCCTGCCCAGGCTCTATTATTTCAATGTTTCGAATAGCGGGCTATGCTAAATAGCGGCGGCCTTCAAATCAGCTATAGCGGGCTATGCTAAATAGCGGCGGCCTTCAAATCAGCTATAGCAGGCTATTTGTATATGAGACCATTTAGCGGTGCTGAAAAGGCTATAGCGGACTATAGCAGGGCTATAGCTGGCTAAAACTATGGAATAATCTCATTTTAATTTATACTCCCTCCGTCCCAAATTCTTGTCTTAGATTTGTGTAAATACGGAAGTATCTAATACTAAAACGTGACTTGATACATCCGTATCTAGACAAATCTAAGACAAGAATTTTGGGACGGAGGGAGTATATGTTTGTGTATATTTCACATAGGTGATTTCTAGTGGAAGTACAATATCTTTCTTAACGTTACCAATTGCAAAGACACACTGGAACTATAAAACTTTGTTTTCACTTCATGACATTTCTCTAACGTATCCACGGAAACTAACTTCATGGGAATTTTCAGTGGAAACATATGTGGAGAAAATAACTAAAACGGTAGTCGGCTTGTTGCATACCAATACTCCGCTTGTTATATACTCTGACAACAAAAACTACTACCAAGATGTTAATTGTGTCCACTGATTGCTTGCAGGACCTGCCAACCACAATGAGCCTATCTGCCATTGGGATCGTTGGTGCCATCAATGAATATGTCACTTTGTTTCAGTGGGCCAAATCTACCATCTCATCTCTGCACTCCCGATTGAGTGGCTCACAGAAACAACGTCTTCAGGATCAAGTCTTGCAACTAGAGAGTGGCCTACAACGAATGAGGGATACTCTTCCTGCAATGTACGACCTCATTAACAAAGCAGAGTGGAGAAGCCATGAACAATGTGTGGCCAAGCTCCTTCCGTGTCTTAAGGATGCTGTGTGTGAGGCCGAAGACCTTCTTGATGAGTTCACATGGTACGAGAAGAAGGTGCAAGTGGAGGGCAATGCAAGCCAATCTTCTTTCATTGACTTCTTTCATACCGTCATCAAAGGCAGCTTCGACAAAGTTAATGATGTCCAATCGAGGTTGGGCCATCTTTCAAGTATGCTGGATAATTTGGGGCTTCATGGAATTGCACAACGCTTTGACAAAGTAGTCAGGCCAGAGACCACATCTTTACCAAATGAAACAAAAATATTTGGTCGTGCCAAGGAGCTGAAGCAGGTATTGGGATTACTCGGTGTACCTACATGCCCAAAACGTAAGAGAACAACTAGTTCAATTGATTCATCAACACGCACATCAACAAAATCAAGAATATCGAGTCTTCCTGTTTTGGTGATGGCTGGAATTGGTGGTGTTGGAAAGACTACTTTGGCCCAACATGTCTGCAACCATCCACGAGTGAGGTCCCACTTTGATCTGATAATTTGGATTTGTGTCTCGGATGACTTTGATGTGAAGAGACCAACTAAAGAGGTCATACAATCATGCACTAAAAAGGAGGGGGCAAATGATAATTTGAATTCTCTTCAACATGCTCTCTCTAACCATGTGAACAATAAAAGGCTATTGATAGTCCTTGATGACATGTGGGATGACTCCTTGAAGGAAAATGGGCAGTGTTGGAAGAGGTTTTGTGCACCTTTTAGAAGTGTCCAGGAGGGAAGTATGATATTGGTCACCACTAGATGTCCAAATGTTACCGAGGGGGTGCGCACAATGGAGCATGTTATAGTTGAAGGTCTCAAGGATGGCGTATTTTGGAATTTCTTCAAATTGTGCGCTTTTGGATCTGAGAGTTCTGACAATGATCCCGAGCTAGAGCGTATTGGCCAAAGAATACTTCCTAAATTGAAGGGTTCTCCTTTGGCAGCCAAAACTCTAGGACGCATGCTGAGCATGGACCTTCAAGCATCTCATTGGAATTCTATACTTGAGAGTGAGCTATGGGAGTTGAAACAAAAGGAAACCGATATTTTGCCTGCCCTTCGGTTGAGCTACATGTATTTACCATTCTATTTGAAACAATGCTTTGCATTCTGTGCCGTGTATCCCAAAGATTACAAATTTGAGAAGGCATGGTTAGCTGAAATTTGGGTAGCAGAAGGCTTTGTGGAGCCTCAAGGTGGTGTTCCCATTCAAGATATTTGCTATCAGTATTTTGAAGACCTTGTGGCACGGTCCTTCTTTCAAAAGGTTAATGGTCGGTATGTAATCCATGACTTGCTGCATGACATGGCACAAAAAGTTTCAGAGCACGACTGCTTCATCTTACGAAATAAGAGTGACTTTGATAAAGTTCCCCAGAATGTTCGCCATCTATACGTACTCCCTAGCAGTGAATTTGATGATTCCAACTTGTTGAGACTACGCAAGTACACGAAGCTGCGCACCCTAATTTGCAAGATTAATTTGGGGAAAAGAACATGCTTTGTAATGGACCACTGGTGCACTAAACTTACACGTATGCGTGTGATGTCTTGTGCCTTCACAAATGAATTACCAGATAGTATCGGTAATTGGAAGCATCTTCGGTACATTGAAATCTCTGGAACTTGTACTTTGAAGAGGATTCCTTCAACTTTCTGTTGGCTATATAATATGCAGATTTTATATGCCAAGAAATGCAAGCTACAAAGCTTACCCGCTGGCTTTGATAAGTTGACCAGTTTACAGAAATTTGAATTAAATGGACTAACTATTGATTCAGCCAACAATGATATAGAAGTACTTGAAGGTCTGCAACCTCCTACCAGCCTCAAGCATCTCTATGTCAGGAAATATGTCGGTGTCTCGCTCCCAAGCTGGTTTCAACCACAAAACTTGCCAAGCTTACAATCTCTTCATTTTAAAGGTTGTGTTGGACTGAAGAGCATAAACTTAAACGAGATACCTGCAATTGGTACTTTCTTGTCCTTGACAAAACTATGTATTGATGGGTGCAAAAATTTATCAAGCCTAGAAGATTTTCTGCAACCAAGTTATGTACCTGGCATCAAGAAAATAGAAATTAAAGATTGCAAGATGTTAGCATCTGTACCAACTGATATTTTTGGGGGTTTTCATTTCCTTGAAGAATTGTGCATAGTTGATTGTCCGAACATCTGCCACCAAAGATTGGTTTCGCCGTCCCTCAAGGAGCTCCGTTTGTGTCGTTCTGGTCTCTTTTGCAATATTGACTGCTGCTCCCTCACCTCCTTTCATTGTCAGTGCGAGTTTGCCACGTCCATACAACTACAAACCTGGAGTCTTCCAGCTTTAAAAACGTTGGAAATTATGTGCAAATCTCTTACATCTATTGAAGGCCCCCCTAGTCTTTCCATTTCTGGCAACATTAGAGCACTCTCGTCCCTTACTGTCCTACAATTTCAGTACTGTCATAATTGTCGACCCTTGATGGCATCCTAACACAAGAATACCTACCTGCTATTGAGAGAATTTACGTCGGCTATTGTGACGAGTTACTGTCCCTGCCAGTTGAAAGGTTTGTGAGTTTCCCTTATCTGAAGTATCTGGGGATTTGGAACTGCCCAAGTCTCAGCTGGCAAAGAGGGCTCGTCTTGCCATCACATATAAACGTTGAGATATCCCGGTGTCCAAAGTTAGAGGAAGTGGATGAGATCAATGGAAGAACGGCCTGAGGTATTTGTGCTATAACGCTCGTTTCCTGTCCAGCTTTTATTTCTCTGTTGCTCGAAATTCCCTATATACTGTAAATATTTTACCCTTGTATTATGCAGTGATGATCCAACTTAAATCGGTATCACTAGAGTATGCTGGACTTTATGTACTACAATGTCTAGTTTCTGCTTGTTAGTTCCAACGTCTAGTTCGTATAGAAATCTGGATCTGTTAATCATTTCCATAAAGAAATTCCAGTATAGCGCGACATTTTAAAGAAAATCTGTCCATACGAGTGCCGCCGCGTTGTGTGCGTTAAGTCGAAACTCTTGTTAGTTTTATTTGGCCAAATTTGATATACTGATTGTGTTTTCTTCTTCAAGGAACGCATAGCTGCATTACTTGAAGTTGGAAGACCTGAGAACAACAAGATATCATGCCATTGTCTCGCTGTCTTTATCTGTCTCTCGGTGGCTCCGTGATTGTTTCTCCTTTTTTTTACAGTTTTATTACATCAATCATTTCCCATATTTGTGCTGATAACTACAGCACAAACCGTAGACTTGTTGTAATAACTTATGAAACGACAGAGAGTCGCTGTGTAAGACATGTGGTATATGTATGCATTTGTGCGTTATATGGTGCATCTTAATTAGTTTGTACAGTGAAGAGGCAAGCAAATGGTTTCAGGTTTCATCAGAGGTAAAGAATATATTAGGTCGTTTGCTGTTGCAGTTTGCAGGGGACAGATCTGATTAAAATTTCTGTGATTATTATTTCAAACCGCCAGAGAGTTGGACTAAATTAAAATGCCATGTTCAGGCTGGTGGGTGGGAGAAAGCTGGACTTTCACAGGGAATTGCAGTTCATAGCAGAGCCTGCTTACTGAACATTTTTTAGCAGTTCGGAAGCGTGGACAATTTGGTTTGCAGCAGGGTTGCAGACACTAGTCTTTTGTGTTTGGTTTGCCCTGTGATTGTTTCAAACTGCTGCAAATTTTGTTTTTTGAGCGGACTTAGCTTTCAGAGCGGATGGAGCTGACACAAAGAAAGTTGCTGCACTTTGAGTCGAGAGGCAGGTGAGGTTAATTAATTAAGATCAGTCTGCAATCAGGTTGAGAGGCAGACGAGCTCTAGTGCCTTTCTGTCCCTAGCTCCATTTGTTTATATATGCATTTTATTTATTGTCCTCCCCATCCGTTGCTTACACAATAATTGGTTGGGACGTTGTACATATATGAAAATACTTCATTCAAGAGTTGCAATTGTAAGAGCATCTCCAACAGCCGCGCGATATAAGCGCCATGATGGAAAAATTCTGATTTTTGCGCGCGCGTAGCCGCTCCGGGCGCTCTAGGAGGCGCCAAAAACATGAGCGCGACATAAGTTGTTCAGAGCGCGGGGCGAAACGGCATCCGGTGCCGCTTATTTCGTGCGCCCGCTCCCGCGCACTGCACACTCGAGCGCCCGCGCCGCGACTTCCACCTACCCCCAATCCAGGCGCTGGCGCCGCCGCCCGCACCACCCCGTTTGCTCCGGCGACCCGATGTCGCTTCTCCGGCCTATACCCGCGCTGCCGCTACTTCCTCCATCTCCCTCTAGTCGCCGCCGCCCCTCGTGCGCGCCATTCCTCCGACACTAGTAGAAAACAGGGCTTTGGTCCAGGCCGGGTCAGCCCATTAGTCCCGGTTCAGTCTAGAACCGGGACCAATGCCACATTGGTCCCGGTTCGTGAGCCCAGGGGGCCGGCCGGGCCACGTGGGCCATTGGTCCCGGTTCATCTGGACCTTTTGGTCCCGGTTGGTGGGACGAACCGGGACCAATGGGCCTCGCTCCTGGCCCACCACCATTGGTCCCGGTTGGTGGCTTGAATCGGGACCAAAGGCTCCCCTTTAGTCCCGGCTCATGTCACCAACCGGGACCAATGAGGTGCCTATATATACCCCCTCGCGCAAGAGGAGAGCACAGTGCTCTGTTTTTTCTGGCCGAGGGGGAGAGGGCTTTGTGGTGCTCTAGCTCACCTCCTATGCACATGAGGTGTTCGATGGAATGCCCGAGCCACACTACTTAAGCTTTCTCCTCTCGAAGCTCGACCTCCAAGCTCCATTTTCCTCGAGATTTGTCTAGATTTAGCGGTCCGTCACGCCCCGTCCCCGTCTTCACCGCCGTCGATCACCCGCGCCGATCTCATCACCGACACCACCGTGGTGAGCCTCTTGTTCTTATCTTCTTTCTGAAAGGAAAAATATTCTTACTTGTATGTTTAGATAGATACTTGTATCATTTTCTTACATTTATTATTGCATCTTATATAGTGCGATGGTTTTGGTATCCGCCCCCGTCGGCCCTCGTCCTGTCTATGATTCGGATGTGGTATGTATATTATCTTTATAACTATTGGTTCATTTATTGTTTATGAAAATTATGCCGACCAACGTGACATAGATTTTCTAGGATGTATGTGAAGGAAATATGCCCTAGAGGCAATAATAAAGTTATTATTTATTTCCTTATATCATGATAAATGTTTATTATTCATGCTAGAATTGTATTAACCGGAAACATAATACATGTGTGAATACATAGACAAACAGAGTGTCACTAGTATGCCTCTACTTGACTAGCTCGTTAATCAAAGATGGTTATGTTTCCTAACCATGGACAAAGAGTTGTTATTTGATTAACGGGATCACATCATTAGTTGAATGATCTGATTGACATGACCCATTCCATTAGCTTAGCACCCGATCGTTTAGTATGTTGCTATTGCTTTCTTCATGACTTATACATGTTCCTATGACTATGAGATTATGCAACTCCCGTTTGCCAGAGGAACACTTTGTGTTCTACCAAACGTCACAACGTAACTGGGTGATTATAAAGGAGCTCTACAGGTGTCTCCAAAGGTACATGTTGGGTTGGCGTATTTCGAGATTAGGATTTGTCACTCCGATTGTCGGAGAGGTATCTCTGGGCCCTCTCGGTAATGCACATCACTTAAGCCTTGCAAGCATTGCAACTAATGAGTTAGTTGCGGGATGATGTATTACAGAACGAGTAAAGAGACTTGTCGGTAACGAGATTGAACTAGGTATGGGATACCGATGATCGAATCTCGGGCAAGTAACATACCGATGACAAAGGGAACAACGTATGCTGTTATGCGGTCTGACCAATAAAAGATCTTCGTAGAATATGTAGGAGCCAATATGAGCATCCAGGTTCCGCTATTGGTTATTGACCGGAGACGTGTCTCGGTCATGTCTACATTGTTCTCGAACCCGTAGGGTCCGCACGCTTAAGGTTACGATGACAGTTATATTATGAGTTTATGCATTTTGATGTACCGAAGGTTGTTCGGAGTCCCGGATGTGATCACGGACATGACGAGGAGTCTCGAAATGGTCGAGACATAAATATTGATATATTGGAAGCCTATGTTTGGATATCGGAAGTGTTCCGGGTGAAATCGGGATTTTACCGGAGTACCGGGAGGTTACCGGAACCCCCCGGGAGGTATATGGGCCTTAGTGGGCCTTAGCGGAAGAAGAGTAGAGGCGGCCAGGGTTGGGCCGCACGCCCCTCCACCCCTAGTCCGGATAGGACAAGGAGAGAGGGGGCCGGCGCCCTCCTCCTTCTCTCTCTCTCTCTCTTTTCCCACCTCACGAATCCTATTCCAACTAGGAAAGGGGGGAGTCCTACTCCCAGAGAGGTAGTAGGACTCCTCCTGGCGCGCCACACCTTGGCCGGCCGGCCCCCCTCCCTTGAACCTTTATATACGGAGGCAGGGGCACCCCCTAGAGACACAAGTTGATCCACGTGATCATATTCTTAGCCGTGCGGTGCCCCCTTCCACCATAGTCCTCGATAATATTGTAGCGGTGCTTAGGCGAAGCCCTGCGATAGTAGTACATCAAGATCGTCACCACGCCGTCGTGCTAACGGAACTCTTCCCCGACACTTTGCTGGATCGGAGTCCGGGGATCGTCATCGAGCTGAACGTGTGCTAGAACTCGGAGGTGCCGTAGTTTCGGTGCTTGATCGGTCGGGCCGTGGAGACGTATGACTACATCAACCAAACGCTTCCGTTGTCGATCTACAAGGGTACGTAGATCATACTCTCCCCTCTCGTTGCTATGCATCACCATGATCTTGCGTGTGCGTAGGAATTTTTTTGAAATTACTACGTTCCCAAACAGTGGTATCAGAGCCTAGGTTTTATATGTTGATGTTATTTGCATGAGTAGAACACAAGTGAGTTGTGGGCGATATAAGTAATACTGCTTACTAGCATGTCATACTTTGGTTCGGCGGTATTGTTGGACGAATCGGCCTGGACCGACATTACGCGTACGCTTACGCGAGACCGGTTCTCCCGACGTGCTTTGCACATAGGTGGCTTGCGGGTGACAGTGTCTCCAACTTTAGTTGAACCGGGTGTGGCTATGCCCGGTCCTTGCGAAGGTTAAAATAGCACCAACTTGACAAACTATCGTTGTGGTTTTGATGCGTAGGTAAGATTGGTTCTTGCTTAAGCCCGTAGCAGCCACGTAAAACATGCAACAACAAAGTAGAGGACGTCTAACTTGTTTTTGCAGGGCATGTTGTGATGTGATATGGTCAAGACATGATGCTAAATTTTATTGTATGAGATGATCATGTTTTGTAACCGAGTTATCGGCAACTAGCAGGAGCCATATGGTTGTCGCTTTATTGTATGCAATGCAATCACGCTGTAATGCTTTACTTTATCACTAAGCGGTAGCGATAGTCGTGGAAGCATAAGATTGGCGAGACGACAACGATGCTACGATGGAGATCAAGGTGTCGTGCCGGTGACGATAGTGATCATGACGGTGCTTCGGAGATGGAGATCACAAGCACAAGATGATGATGGCCATATCATATCACTTATATTGATTGCATGTGATGTTTATATTTTATGCATCTTATCTTGCTTTGATTGACGGTAGCATTATAAGATGATCTCTCACTAATTATCAAGAAGTGTTCTCCCTGAGTATGCACCGTTGCGAAAGTTCTTCGTGCTGAGGCACCACGTGATGATCGGGTGTGATAGGCTCTACGTTCAAATACAACGGGTGCAAAACAGTTGCACACGCGGAATACTCAGATTATACTTGACGAGCCAAGCATATACAGATATGGCCTCGGAACACGGAGACCGAAAGGTCGAGCGTGAATTATAGTAGATATGATCAACATAGTGATGTTCACCAATGAAACTACTCCATCTCACGTGATGATCGGACATGGTTTAGTTGATTTGGATTACGTAATCACTTAGAGGATTAGAGGGATGTCTATCTAAGTGGGAGTTCTTAAGTAATATGATTAATTGAACTTAAATTTATCATGAACTTAGTCCTGGTAGTATTTTGCAAATAATGTTGTAGATCAATAGCTCGCATTGTTGCTTCCCTGTGTTTGTTTTGATATGTTCCTAGAGAAAATTGTGTTGAAAGATGTTAGTAGCAATGATGCGGATTGGATCCGTGATCTGATGTTTACCCTCATTGCTGCACAGAAAAATTATGTCCTTGATGCACCTTTAGGTGACAGACCTATTGCAGGAGCAGATGCAGACGTTATGAACGTTTGACTGGCTCAAAATGATGACTACTTAATAGTTTAGTGCACCATGCTTAACGGCTTAGAATCGGGACTTCAAAGACGTTTTGAACATCATAGAGCATATGAGATGTTCCAGGAGTTGAAGTTAATATTTCAAGCAAATACCCGAGTTGAGAGATATGAAGTCTCCAACAAGTTCTATAGCTAAAAGATGGAGGAGAATCGCTCAACTAGTGAGCATGTGCCCAGATTGTCTGAGTACTACAATCGCTTGAATCAAGTGGGAGTTAATCTTCCAGATAAGATAGTGATTGACAGAATTCTCTAGTCACCATCACCATGTTAGTAGAACTTCGTGATGAACTATGATATGCAAGGGATGACAGAAACGATTCCCAAGCTCTTCGTAATGCGGAAATTGACGAAGGTAGAAATCGAGAAAAACATCAAGTATTGATGGTAGACAAGACCACTAGTTTCAAGAAAAGGGCAGAGGGAAGAAGGGGAACTTCAAGAAGAACAGCAAGCAAGTTACTGCTCAAGTGAAGAATCTCAAGTCTGGTCCTAAGCCTGAGACTAAGTGTTTCTACTGCAAAGGGACTGGTAACTGGAAGCGGAACTACCCCAAGTGATTGGCAGATAAGAAGGATGGCAAAGTGAACATAAGTATATTTGATATACATGTTATTGATGTGTACTTTACTAGTGTTTATAGCAACCCCTCAGTATTTGATACTAGTTCAGTTGCTAAGATTAGTAACTCGAAACGGGAGTTGCAGAATAAACAGAAACTAGTTAAGGGTGAAGTGACGATGTGTGTTGGAAGTGGTTCCAAGATTGATATG
Organism: Triticum urartu; assembly: GCF_056163025.1. Taxonomy (NCBI): domain Eukaryota; kingdom Viridiplantae; phylum Streptophyta; class Magnoliopsida; order Poales; family Poaceae; genus Triticum; species Triticum urartu. The sequence goes on from NC_141874.1 coordinate 767,235,546, forward strand.
ATCATCATCGCACACTCCCTATACTTTCGGGATTAGTGTTGAACCTGAATAAGTGTTATTTGGTGTTTGCGTTAAGCATGAATATGATTTGATCATGTTTATTGTAATACGGTTATTCATTTAAGTAAGAGAATAAATTGTTGTTCTGTTTACATGAATAAAACCTTATATGGTTACACACCCAATGAAAATAGTTCGTTGGATCTCGATCGTAGTGATACACATAATCATAATATTGAAACCAAAAGATGCAAAGTTAATAATGATAGTGCAACTTATTTGTAGCACTGCCGTTTAGGTCATATTGGTGTAAAGCGCATGAAGAAACTCCATGCTGATGGGATTTTGGAATCACTTGATTATGAATCACTTGATGCTTGCGAACCATGCCTCATGGGCAAGATGACTAAGACTCCGTTCTCCGGAGCGAGCAACTGACTTATTGGAAATAATACATACTGATGTATGCGGTCCGTTGAGTGTTAAGGCTCACGGCAAGTATTGTTATTTTCTGAACTTCACAGATGATTTGAGCAGATATGGGTATATCTACTTGATGAAACATAAGTCTGAAACATTTGAAAAGTTCAAAGAATTTCAGAGTGAAGTGGAAAATCATCGTGACAAGAAAATAAAGTTTCTATGATCTGATCGCGGAGACAAATATTTGAGTTACGAGTTTGGTCTTCAATTAAAACAATGTGGAATAGTTTCACAAACTCTTGCCACATGGAACACCACATCATAATGGTGTGTCCGAATGTCATAACCGTACTTTATTGGATATAGTGCAATCTATGATGTCTCTTACCGATCTACCACTATCGTTTTGAGGTTATGCATTAGAGACAGCTGCATTCACGTTAATAGGGCACCATCTAAATCTGTTGAGACGACACCATATGAACTATGGTTTGGCAAGAAACCTAAGCTGTCGTTTCTTAAAGTTTGGGACTGCGATGCTTATGTGAAAAAGTTTCAACATGATAAGCTCGAACCCAAATCGGAGAAGTAAATCTTCATAGGATATCCAAAGGAAACTATTGGATACACCTTCTATCACAGATCCAAAGGCAAGAATTTTGTTGCTAAATTCGGAAACTTTCTAGAGAAGGAGTTTCTCTCGAAAGAAGTGAGTGGGAGGAAAGTAAAAAACTTGATAAGGTAATTGTACCTTCTCCCTTATTGGAAAGTAGTTCATCACAGAAATATGTTCCTGTGACTACTACACCAATTAGTGAGGAAGCTAATGATGATGATCATGTAACTTCAGATCAAGTTACTACCGAATTTCGCAGGTAAACCAGAGTGAGATCCGCACCAGAGTGGTACTGTAATCCTGTTCTGGAAGTCATGTTACTAGACCATGACGAACTTGCGAACTATGAGGAAGCGATGATGAGCTCAGATTCTGCAAAATGGCTTGAGGCCATGAAATCTGAGATGGTATCCATGTATGAGAACAAAATATGGACTTTGGTTGACTTGCCCGCTGATTGGCAAGCAATTGAGAATAAATGGATCTTCAAGAGGAAGACGGACGCTGATAGTAGTGTTACTATCTACAAAGCTAGAATTGTCGCAAAAGGTTTTCGACAAGTTCAAGGTGTTGACTATGATGAGAGTTTCTCACTCGTATCTATGCTTAAATCTGTCCGAATCATGTTAGAAATTGCCGCATTTTATGAAATCTGGCAAATGGATAACAAAACCGCAATCCTTAATGGATTTCTTAAAGAAGAGTTGTATATGATGCAACCAGAAGTTTTTGTCAATCCTAAAGGTGTTAACAAAATATGCAAACTCCAGCGATCCATCTATGGACTGGTGTAAGCATCTCGGAGTTGGAATATACGCTTTGATAAGTTGATCAAAGCATATAGTTTTATACAGACTTGCGGTGAAGCCTGTATTTACAAGAAAGTGAGTGGGAGCACTACAGCATTTCTGATAAGTATATGTGAATGACATATTGTTGATCGGAAATAATGTAGAATTATTCTGCAAAGCATAAAGGAGTGTTTGAAAGGAGTTTTTTCAAAGAAAGACCTCGATGAAGTTGCTTACATATTGAGCATCAAGATCTATAGAGATAGATCAAGACGCTTGATAAGGTTTTTCAATAAATACATACCTTGACAAGATTTTGAAGTAGTTCAAAATGGAACAGACAAAGAAAGAGTTTCTTGCCTATGTTACAAGGTGTGAAATTGAGTAAGACTCAAAGCCCGACCACGGCAGAAGATAGAAAGAGAATGAATGTCATTCCCTATGCCTTGGTCATAGGTTCTATAAAGTATGCCATGCTATGTACCAGATCTATTGTATACCCTACCACTGAGTTTGGCAAGGGAGTACAATAGTGATCTAGGAGTAGATCACTAGACAGCGGTCAAAATTATCCTTAGTGGAATAAGGATATGTTTCTCGATTATGGAAGTGAAAAAAGGATCGTCGTAAAGGGTTACGCCGATGCAAGTTTTGACACTAATCTAGATGAATCTAAGTCTCAATCTAGATACATATTGAAAGTGGGACCAATTAGCTAGAGTAGCTCCGTGCAGAGCATTGTTGACATAAATATTTGCAAAATACTTACGGATCTGAATATAACAGACTCGGTGACTAAAATTATCTCACAAGCAAAACATGATCACACCTTAGTACTCTTTGGGTGTTAATCACACAGCGATGTGAACTAGATTACTGACTCTAGTAAACCCTTTGGGTGTTGGTCACATATCGATGTGGACTATGGGTGTTAATCACATGGTGATGAGAACTATTGCTATTAAATCACATGGCGATGTGAACTAGATTATTGACCAACGTGACATAGATTTTATTTATCTAGGATGTATGTGAAGGAAATATGCCCTAGAGGCAATAATAAAGTTATTATTTATTTCCTTATATCATGATAAATGTTTATTATTCATGCTAGAATTGTATTAGCCGGAAACATAATACATGTGTGAATACATAGACAAACAGAGTGTCACTAGTATGCCTCTACTTGACTAGCTCGTTAATCAAAGATGGTTATGTTTCCTAACCATGGACAAAGAGTTGTTATTTGATTAACGGGATCACATCATTAGTTGAATGATCTGATTGACATGACCCATTCCATTAGCTTAGCACCCGATCGTTTAGTATGTTGCTATTGCTTTCTTCATGACTTATACATGTTCCTATGACTATGAGATTATGCAACTTCCGTTTGCCAAAGGAACACTTTGTGTGCTACCAAACGTCACAATGTAACTGGGTGATTATAAAGGATCTCTACAGGTGTCTCCAAAGGTACATGTTGGGTTGGCGTATTTCGAGATTAGGATTTGTCACTCCGATTATCGGAGAGGTATCTCTGGGCCCTCTCGGTAATGCACATCACTTAAGCCTTGCAAGCATTGCAACTAATGAGTTAGTTGCGGGATGATGTATTACAGAACGAGTAAAGAGACTTGTCGGTAACGAGATTGAACTAGGTATGGGATACCGACGATCGAATCTCGGGCAAGTAACATACCGATGACAAAGGGAACAACGTATGTTGTTATGCGGTCTGACCGATAAAAGATCTTCGTAGAATATGTAGGAGCCAATATGAGCATCCAGGTTCCGCTATTGGTTATTGACCGGAGACGTGTCTCGGTCATGTCTACATTGTTCTCGAACCCGTAGGGTCCGCACGCTTAAGGTTACGATGACAGTTATATTATGAGTTTATGCATTTTGATGTACCGAAGGTTGTTCGGAGTCCCGGATGTGATCACGGACATGACGAGGAGTCTCGAAATGGTCGAGACATAAAGATTGATATATTGGAAGCCTATGTTTGGATATCGGAAGTGTTCCGGGTGAATTCGGGATTTTACCGGAGTACCGGGAGGTTACCGGAACCCCTCGGGAGGTATATGGGCCTTAGTGGGCCTTAGTGGAAGAAGAGTAGAGGCGACCAGGGCTGGGCCGCGCGCCCCTCCACCCCTAGTCCGAATAGGACAAGGAGAGAGGGGGCCGGTGCCCTCCTCCTTCTCTCTCTCTCTTTTCCCACCTCACGAATCCTATTCCAACTAGGAAAGGGTGGGAGTCCTACTCCCAGAGGGAGTAGGACTCCTCCTGGCGCGCCACACCTTGGCCGGCCGGCCCCCCTCCCTTGAACCTTTATATACGGAGGCAGGGGCACCCCCTAGAGACACAAGTTGATCCACGTGATCATATTCTTTGCCGTGTGCGGTGCCCCCTTCCACCATAGTCCTCGATAATATTGTAGCGGTGCTTAGGCGAAGCCCTGCGACAGTAGTACGTCAAAATCGTCACCACGCCGTCGTGCTGACGGAACTCTTCCCCGACATTTTGCTGGATCGGAGTCTGGGGATCGTCATCGAGCTGAACGTGTGCTAGAACTCGGAGGTGCCGTAGTTTCGGTGCTTGATCGGTCGGGCCATGGAGACGTACGACTACATCAACCAAACGCTTCCGTTGTCGATCTACAAGGGTACGTAGATCATACTCTCCCCTCCCGTTGCTATGCATCACCATGATCTTGCGTGTGCATAGGAATTTTTTTCAAATTACTACGTTCCCCAACAGTATGTGAATCGGAAATGCCAACCGACCCTATTGTCGAGAGGTTAAATTTAGTTGAAGAAGAAAACAATTTTTTGAAGGAAAAAATAAAAAAAATTGAGGAGGAGAAGATGATATTGGAGTTGCATGTTGCGGATGTCGTCGATGATCACAAGATCAAGATGGATGCAATGCGCTTGAAGATTAGAAAGATTAGAAAATATGCCGTTCATACCGAGGCTTGGTATCATTATGCCATTGGATCAATTGTTACCTTGGTTGCGATTATGATTGCATTTGTTTTCGCATTGAAATGTTTTACATATTTTCAATGTATGGTTTAATTAATTAGATGCTCTGGAGAGCTATATGTTGTTAGATGAGAACTATGTATGCACTTTGGTTTTAATGTGATGATGAACTTCTATTAATTTGGACACTTAATTATATATAATGCACGCAGATGAACCGGCAATGGATGTATGGTGACAGACACACCCGCGAGTACATTAAGGGCGTGCATGAGTTTCTCGATGCGGCTGAGGCAAACAAACAGAATGGTTTTATGTGTGGTCCATGCACTGAATGTGGGAATACGAGGTCTTACTCTAACCGGAAAATCCTTCACTCCCACCTGCTTTACAAGGGTTTGATGCCACACTATAATGTTTGGACGAGGCACGGAGAAATAGGGGTTATGATGGAAGACGGCGAAGAAGAAGAGTACGATGACAACTATGTGCCCCCTGAATACGGTGATGCTGCAACGGGGGGAGCTGGTGAAGATCAAGAGGAACCAGACGATGTGCCCAATGATGCTGCCACGGGTGAAGCTGCTGAAGATCAAGAGGAACCAGACGATGTGCCCGATGATGATGATCTCCGCCGGGTCATTGTCGATGCAAGGACGCAATGCATTAGTCAAAAGGAGAAGCTGAAGTTCGATCGCATGTTAGAGGATCACAAAAAAGGGTTATACCCCAATTGCGAAGATGGCAACACAAAGCTCGGTACCGTACTGGAATTGCTGCAGTGGAAGGCAGAGAATGCTGTGGCTGACAAAGGATTTGAGAAGCTACTGAAAATATTGAAGAAGAAGCTTCCAAAGGATAACGAATTGCCCGACAGTACATACGCAGCAAAAAAGGTCGTATGCCCTCTAGGATTGGAGGTGGAGAAGATACATGCATGCCCTAATGACTGCATCCTCTACCGCGGTGCATACAAGGATCTGAACGCATGCCCGGTATGCTGTGCATTGCGGTATAAGATCAGACGAGATGACCATGGTGATGTTGACGGCGAGCCCCCCAGGAAGAGGGTTCCTGCGAAGGTGATGTGGTATGCTCCTATAATACCACGGTTGAAATGTCTGTTCAAAAACGAAGAGCATGCCAAGTTGATGCGATGGCACAGTGAGAACCGAAAGAAAGATGGGAAGTTGAGAGCACCCGCTGACGGGTCGCAGTGGAGAAAAATCGAGAGAAAGTACTGGGATGAGTTTGCAAAGGACCCAAGGAATGTATGGTTTGCTTTAAGCACGGATGGCATTAATCCTTTCGGGGAGCAGAGCAGCAATCACAGCACCTAGCCCGTGACTCTATGTATGTATAACCTTCCTCCTTGGATGTGCATGAAGCGGAAGTTCATTATGATGCCAGTTCTCATCCAAGGCCCTAAGCAACCTGGCAACGACATTGATGTGTAATTAAGGCCATTAGTTGAAGAACTTTTACAACTTTGGAATGGAAATGGTGTACGTACGTGGGATGAGCACAGACAGGAGGAATTTAACCTTAAGGCATTGTTGTTCGTGACCATCAACGATTGGCCCGCTCTCAGTAACCTTTCAGGACAGACAAACAAAGGATACCACACATGCACACACTGTTTAGATGACACTGAAAGTATATACCTGGACAAATGCAGGAAGAATGTGTACCTGGGCCATCGTCGATTTCTTCCGACCAACCATCAATGTCGAAAGAAAGGCATGCATTTCAAAGGCGAGGCAGATCACCTGAAGAAGCCCGCCATGCGCACCGGTGATCACATGCTTGCTATGGTCAATGATTTACACTACGTAATCTTTGGAAAGGGTCCCGGTGGACTAGCTGTTCCGAATGACGCTGAGGGACACGCACCCATGTGGAAGAAGAAATCTATATTTTGGGACCTACTCTACTGGAAAGACCTAGAGGTCCGCTCCTCAATCGACGTGATGCACGTGACGAAGAACCTTTGCGTGAACCTGCTAGGCTTCTTGGGCGTGTACGGGAAGACAAAAGATACACCTGAGGCACGGGAGGACCTGCAACGTTTGCACGAAAAAGACGGCATGCCTCCGAACCAGTATAAAGGTCCTGCCAGCTACGCTCTTACGAAAGAAGAGAAAGAAATCTTCTTTGAATGCCTGCTCAGTATGAAGGTCATGAGTGGCTTCTCGTCGAATATAAAGGGAATAATAAATATGCCAGAGAAAAAGTTTCAGAACCTAAAGTCTCATGACTGCCACATGATTATGACGCAACTGCTTCCGGTTGCATTGAGGGGGCTTCTACCGGAAAACGTCCGATTAGCCACTGTGAAGCTATGTGCATTCCTCAATGCAATCTCTCAGAAGGTGATCGATCTAGAAATCGTACCAAGGCTAAGGAGTGATGTGGCGCAATGTCTTGTTAGTTTCGAGCTGGTGTTCCCACCATCCTTCTTCAATATCATGACGCACGTCCTAGTTCATCTAGTTGACGAGATTGTCATCCTGGGGCCCGTATTTCTACACAATATGTTCCCCTTTGAGAGGTTCATGGGAGTCCTAAAGAAATATGTCTATAATCGCGCTAGGCCAGAAGGAAGCATCTCCATGGGCCATCAAACAGAGGATGTTATCGGGTTTTGTGTTGACTTCATTCCTGGCCTTAACAAGATAGGTCTCCCTAAATCGCGGTATGGGGGGAGACTGACTGGAAAAAGCACTCCTGGAAGAGACTCAATAATATGTAGGTACGGATATTCTTGGTCTCAAGCACACTACACAGTTCTACAGAACTCTACCTTGGTGACCCCGTATGTCAATGAACACAAGAACAGTCTGCGCTCCAAACACCCGGAGCAGTGCGACGACTGGATTACATGTGAACACATCAGGACTTTCAGCAGTTGGTTGGAAACACGTCTCAGAGGTGACAACACTGTTTGTGATGAGTTGTACTTGTTGTCCAGGGGACCATCTTTGACTGTATTGACTTACAAAGGATACAAGATAAATGGGAATACATTTTACACGATCGCCCAAGATCAAAAGAGCACCAACCAAAACAGCGGTGTCCGCTTTGATGCAGCAACCGAGAGCGGAAAGGATACATATTATGGTTACATAGTGGACATATGGGAACTTGACTACGGACCTAATTTTAAGGTCCCTTTCTTTAAGTGAAAATGGGTCAATCTGTTAGGCGGCGGGGTACAGGTAGACCCATAGTTCGGAATGACAACAGTGGATCTGAAAAATCTTGGGTACACTGACGAACCGTTCGTCCTAGCCAATGATGTGGCACATGTTATCTATGTGAAGGACATGTCTACCAAACCGAGAAAAAGAAAAGATTAGGAAGCGAATACATCATACGATGAGCCAAAGCGCCACATAGTTCTTTCAGGAAAAAGGGACATCCTGGGAGTGGACGGCAAGACAGACATGTCTGAAGATTATGAAAAGTTTCATGAAATTCCTCCCTTCAATGTCAAGGCTGACCCAAGCATCCTGATAAACAATGAAGATTATCCATTGTTACGGCGCAATAAGCAAATGACACAAGTGAAGAAAAAGTGAAGACTTTCTCCCGCAACTTTGTAACACACGAACATGCTACCATTGTCCGTTTTGTACATGCACATGCTATGTGGGTGAAATTATGATACCATCCCAACTTTCAACTTTTTCAGAGTTCATTTGAAATGCTTTCATGTCTTATGGTTCGGCCCTCGTAATACCATGACCATTAGTCCCTGGCCCATGCCAACTTTCAACTTTCTAAAACTAATGGCACTAACAAAAACTTTCAACTTTCATCTATTCTCATTTTTAGTAAGTTAATCACAAACTTGTGATTCAAACAATTTTCAAAGAATTCAAATTTTAACTATTCAAATTTGAAAACTAATGGCACTAACAGAAAGTTTATAATTTTTCTAAAACTAATGGCACTAACAGAAAGTTTATAATTTTGCTAACCTAAAAGCAAACAGAATTAAAAATTAAAGCAAAAAACAAAAGAAAATAAATAATGCAAAAAACAAATCAAAAAAACAGGAAAAAACTATTTTTATAGTAAAGTTAATCACAAAATAAAATAAATAAAGCAACAAAGAAAACAAAAAAAATAAAAAAGTGTTTTCAAATTTGAAAACTAATGGCACTAACAGAAAGTTTATAATTTTTCTAAAACTAATGGCACTAACAGAAAGTTTATAATTTTGCTAACCTAAAAGCAAACAGAATTAAAAAGTGAAGAAAAAAACAAAAGAAAATAAATAATACAAAAAACAAATAAAAAAACAGGAAAAACTATTTTCATAGTAAAGTTAATCACAAAATAAAATAAATAAAGCAACAAAGAAAACAAAAAAAACTAAAAAAGTGTTTTCAAATTTGAAAACTAATGGCACTAACAGAAAGTTTATAATTTTTGTAAAACTAATGGCACTAACAGAAAGTTTATAATTTTGCTAACCTAAAAGCAAACAGAATTAAAAATTAAAGCAAAAAACAAAATAAAATAAATAATGCAAAAAACAAATCAAAAAAATAGGAAAAAACTATTTTTTATAGTAGAGTTAATCACAAAATAAAATAAAATAAAGCAACAAAGAAAACAAAAAAACAAAAAAATTATTTTCAAATTTGAAAACTAATGGCATTAACAAAAAGTTTATAATTTTTCTAAAACTAAAAGCATAAAGAATTAAAAAAATAAAGCAAAAAACAAAAGAAAATAAATAAAGCAACAAAAAAACAAAAAAAATGCCACCTACTTCGCCACCACGGCCTGAATACGACTAGAAACCGTACCATGGGCCAGGATTCAGGCCCGCAGCGGGCCCAGTAGGCCCACAGGCATTGCAGTGACAGATTAGGCCCGAAAGCCTGCAGTTGAGAGGAGCTCGGGAGGGTGGGTGCAGCAGCGCTTATAAACCACTCCCGAGCCCTCTCAACTAGCGAGGTGGGACTAAACTTTTGGGCGCGGGGCAGCACAAGGCCATTGGTCCCAGTTGGTGGCACTAACCGGGACTAAAGGGGGCATTGGTCCCGGTTCGTGGCACCAACCGTGACCAATGCCCCCCTTTAGTCCCGGTTGGTGCCACCAACCGGGACCAAAGGCCGCCGCTTCCCGCCCTTTTGGCTGCTGAAAATTGGCATTTGGTCCCGGTTGGTGGCACCAACCGGGACCAAAGGGGGGCATTGGTCACGGTTCGTGCCACGAACCGGGACCATTACTCTGGGTATATAAGGTAGCACTTGTGAAAATTTCGCCAACCGCTCCCATTCGCCCCCGATCGACGCCCCCAGGCTGTTTGTCGTCGTCGCCGTCCCGAGCCCGTCGTCGCCCGCTCCCCGTCGTCGTCGCCCCGCGCCGCCGCAGGCCTTGTCCCCGTCGCTGCTTGCGCCGTCGCTGGCCTCCTCCTCGTCGATGCATGCGCCATCTCCGGCCCCCTCTCCGTCGCCCCGTGCCGCGTCGCCGGCCTCCCCTGAGCCGTCGCCCCTGCCCCGCCCGTCGTCGTCGCCCCTGCCCCGCCCGTCGCTGTCACCCCGGCCCGCCCATTGCCGTCGCCCTGCCCGTTGGTCCGGCCGGCGCCCCTCCCCTATTTTTTATATATTATATATGCTTGTGTATATTGCCTCTTTGTGTATATTATGTATATATGTATTGTGTATATTGCTTCTTTTCAGATTTTTTTTCATATATATGTTTGTATTTTGTATTTTTCTTTTTTATAAAAATGTATATATGTTTTTATGTTCTCTGTGTATATATGTTCATATATGCAAAAGTTAGGTTTAAATATTTAGAAAAGGATTATCTATATATGTTCTCTGATTTAGTACATTTTAGGTTACTTTCATTTTTAGAAAAGTTTTATATATTTAGGAGGAAAAAGGAGAAGAAGAGGAGAGGAAGAAAAGGAAGAGGAGAAGAAGAAAGGAATAGAGGAGAAGAAGAAAAAATAGATTTTTTTTCTATTTTTTCTTCTTCTCCTCTATTCCTTTCTTCTTCTCCTCTTTTTTTTCTTGTTTTTTTTTCTTCGATCTTCTCCTCTATTCATTTCTTGTTCTCCTCTTTTTATTTCTTCTTCGTTTTCTTCAACACGAGGGGGGGGGTCGATATAACCCCCTCCCGATAGGAAAGTTTTATATAGAAAGTTACAATTTTAGAAAAGTTTTATATATGCAAAAGTTACAATTTTAGAAAAAGAAGGATAGGAAAGAAGAAAATAAGAAGAGGAAAGAAAGAAGAAGAGGAGAGGAAAAGAAGAGGAGAAATAAATAAGAAGAAGAAAAAATAGGAAAAAGAAGAGGAGAAGAAGAAAGGAATAGTGGAGAGGAAGAGAAAATAGAATATTCTATTTTCTCTTCCTCTCCACTATTCCTTTCTTCTTCTCCTCTTTTTTTTCTTCGATCTTCTCCTCTAGCTATTCCTTTCTTCTTCTCCTCTTTCTTCTTCTTCTTCTTCTTCTTCTTCTTCTTCTTCTTCTTCTTCTTAATTTTTATCGGGAACGAGGGTGTCGAGGATCGCCGAGGGGTCGAGGGTCGGGAACTAGGGTAGAGGGTCGAGGGTCGTTAAGGGGTCAAGGGTCGAGGGTTTCAGGGTCGAGGGTTCGAGGGTTCTGTAGGGTCTAGGGATCGAGGGTCGAGGGTTCCAGGGTCGTCTAGGGGTCGAGGGTTCCAGGGTCGTCGAGGGTTCGAGGGGTTGAGGATCGCCGAGGGGTCGAGAGAGGTTTCCTAGTGTCAAAGTATTGAAGAAATCCATGGCTTCATCATTAGCTGGAAGTAACCAGGGCATGAAGAAGCCCTCCAAAGTTATTTTGGAATGGTGTCCCAGATAGGATAATTTGCCTTTTTGTATGAATTTCAGCAAAGGCCTTCCAAATAACGATATTTGGAAGGTGTTGCTGAACTTTGTACCAAAAAGCGAATTATCTTATCTGGGACTCCGTTCCAAAATAACTTTGGAGAGCTTCGTACCATCATGCACATGTTACTTTCGCCTAATGATGAAGACATGGTTTTGTTGAATCCTTTGACACTAGGCAACCTCCGACCCCTCGACGATCCTCTCGAACATGAGAGGAAGAAGAGGATCGCCGAGGGGTCGAGGGTTCCAGGGTCGTCGAGGGTTCGAGGGGTCGAGGATCGCCGAGGGGTCGAGAGAGGTTTCCTAGTGTCAATGTATTGAAGAAATCCATGCCTTCATCATTAGCTGGAAATAACCAGGGCATGTTGGTACGAAGTTTTGCAAAGTTGTTCTGGAATGGAGTCCCGGATAGGATAATCCGCCTTTTGGTACGAATTCAGCAAAGGCCTTCCAAATAGCGATATTCGAAAGGCTCTTGCTGAACTTTGTACCAAAAAGCGAATTATCCTATCTGGGACTCTGTTCCAGAACAACTTTGAAGAGCTTCGTACCATCATGCACATGTTACTTTCGCCTAATGACGAAGACATGGTTTTGTTGAATCCTTTGACACTACGCAACCTCCCGACCCCTCGGCGATCCTCTCGAACATGAGAGGAAGAAGAGGATCGCCGAGGGGTCGAGAGAGGTTTCCTAGTGTCAAAGTATTGAAGAAATCCATGCCTTCATCATTAGCCGGAAGTAACCAGGGCATGTTGGTACGAAGTTCTGCAAAGTTGTTCTGGAATGGAGTCCCGGATTGGATAATCCGCCTTTTGGTACGAATTCAGCAAAGGCCTTCCAAATAGCGACATTCGGAAGGCTCTTGCTAAACTTTGTACCAAAAAGCGAATTATCCTATCTGGGACTCCGTTCCAGAACAACTTTGAAGAGCTTCGTACCATCATGCACATGTTACTTTCGCCTAATGATGAAGACATGGTTTTGTTGAATCCTTTGACACTAGGCAACCTCCCGACCCCTCGGCGATCCTCTCGAACATGAGAGGAAGAAGAGGATAAAAAAAGAAGAGGAAGAAGAAAAAAAAGAGGAGAAGAAAGAATAGAGGAGTTCTTCTCCTCTATTCTTTCTTCTCCTCTTTTTTTTCTTCTTCTTCCTCTTTTTGTTATCGGGAACGAGGGTCGTCGAGGGACATAGATGTAGTGTCGTCGTTGTCGATATATACCCCCTCCCGATAGCTTACTATGATTATGTAGCTAGTTCTACGTTTGGCACTAATATATCCATCTGTCATGTTTGAATAATAATTGCCATGTTGTAAATATTTGTAGAAACTATGGACACCGCCCTAGACGAAGCAAAAGAAGCGTTGTTGAGGGACATAATCGCAGAAGGAAGTGATGCCGTCTCGTTGTTTCTCAATGAAACCGATGGTCTGGAAGGAGAGGTGAACAAGATGGCTACGGTGACCTAATGCCGGTGCAAGAAGAAGAACATGAGGACGGCTCCGGTGACCCAATGCCGGTGCAAGAAGGAGACCGTGATGACGGCTCCGGTGACCGAACCGAGTCCGGCCAGGTATATATATTAGTTAAGCCTGTGCTGACTAGCTGATTGATGCATTCATTATTTTGGTATGTACACATATTAATTAAGTCTTTGTTCTTTTTTCTAGCCCTCCGGATCGAGCACAACTTCGGTAAAGAGACGAGGCCCGAAGAAAAAGTTGAGCTCGGATGAAAAGTTTGAGATCATAGCAATCGCGCCCGACGGCCAACCGATTGAACCCATCCGAACAAAGAACGCATTTGTTGCTCAGTGTGGGGTTCTGGTTAGGGACAAGATCCCGATAAGCATCCAACAATGGTTTAAGCCGGCTACAGAAGACCCTGAGGTGTCTTATGTCAATGATATGCAGAAAAATGATCTTTGGACTGAGCTGAAGTCAAATTTCACCCTACCGCCAGAGGATAATCCAGAGAACCCAGTTAAAGAGAAATTAATCAAGTCTTTTGCTCTTAAGAGGATGGCAGAACTATTCAGGAGGTGGAAGAAAGAGCTGAATAAGTTTGTCGAAAATAATGAGACACCAGAATTCAAGGGAAGATATGAGAAGATCAGAGATCACTGGCCCGCATTTGTGGCCCACAAGACATCGGAAAAGAGTAAGAAGATGTCGGCGACAAACAAGCAAAATGCTGCGAAGAAGAAGCTTCACCATCGCATGGGGTCAGGTGGCTACCTCGTAGCCCGGCCTAAGTGGTCCAAGACTAAGAATGATCTGGTTGATTAAGGGATCGAACCAGAGACAATTAACTGGCCAGACCGTTGCCGGACTTGGTTCTTTGGGGCTGGCGGAACCTTGGACCCTGTAACAAGGAAGTGCATTTGGACGAACGATCAAATGGACATACCAGTCAGGAAGCTTAAGCAGTATATCGAAGGAGCGCAGGAAGGGACGTTCTTTCCAGACAGAGAGAACGACGAGCTCACAATGGCCCTCGGGAATCCTGAGCACCCTGGACGGACACGAGGCACGCCAGGCTCCATTCCGTGGAATGTTGGGTTTCCGGACGCAGGCGGTTACAAATCCCATGAGAGGAGGAAAAAAGTGCAGCAGACCCAAATGCAGGTGCTGCAAGCAAGGGTAGACGCGATAGAGAAACGAGAAGCAAATCGCAGCAAACGTACTGCCGAAGCCTCCCCCGAAGCTACCCCGCCATCTCAGCGCAGAAGCAGCGTGGCTTCCACCGAGCTGCTTCAGCCGGAGCATGCCTTGACGGCTCCTGCCAGCTATCCCGTGGATGCTATCACGGAGTCTCAAAATTGCCACCTTATGACGCAATGGATGAATTTGAAGGTCAAGGCGGCTGTTGGCTCTGTTTATCCTACTGAACCCGGCGCAACTTTTCACTGTCGGCCGATTCCAGAAGGATATGCTAGGGTGATGGTGGATGAAATAACGGAGGGATTTGAGGACCTCCAGCTTGACCACCCTACCGGTGAAGGGGAGACTCGGCTGGGGTCTGCTCTGGAGACTCCATGCCTATGGCGGAAGGAGCTCATCAACCTTCCGAACTGGACGCCTCCGCCTCCTCCTCCTCCTCCGGCGAGTCAGGGCACTCCGCCTCCTCCACCGCCTCCTCCTCCGGCGAGTGACGATCAGGGCCCTCGGCCGGCTCCTTCTCTGGTGCGTGGCGGCACTCCGCCTCCTTCTCCGCCTGCGCCGACGCGCCCTAGCAGCCAGCCTCCTCCTTCTCCGCCTCGTCAGCAAGGGCGGAAGAGACCTGCCGCCGCTCCAGTTGCTCCGGCGTGTCTTAGTCCTTCTCCTCCGCCTCGTAAGCAAGTAAAGAAGACAACCGCTCCGTCTTCTCGGTCGGCGTCTAGTAGTACAACCAGAGGCGGGAGGACATACAGATTCGGTCCTTCTCTGAAGACTCCAGAGAAGTTACCATACAAGAGGACCCCGGAGGAGAACGCGAAGATCGCGCAAAACGAAGTGGATGACTGGTTTCAAGGGTTGAAAGCAAAGAGACATCCACCTCCGGAGGAGAAGGTACATCCGGTGAAAGTGAAGCGCACTCTGGCTGCCCTGGCAAAACCACCCAAGTCTCCGCCGAAAGGCAACTATGAGCGCATTATTGCAAAGACATGGGCCGAAGCGGAGCGGTCGGGAAGTACAGTCAGTGATCAAAGGCTGAAAGAACGACGAGCAGCTTGGAAACAAATTGCCTAGCTCGGCGAACAAGCAAAGCAATCGTGCCCCCCCCTCAAGGTGCCTAGCGACATCGTCGATCCGAGGATGGTGCCCGGTTATGGCAATGTTGACGATTACCTGCCCGACGATGTACATTATGATCCCATGGAGGTGCAGATACACAGATACGAGTACGGGAAGCCTCTCGTCAAAGATGAAAAATCTTTAACAACGATGATGCGAAGATTACATGATTGGTACTTGAAAATCTGCAGAGAGTCTGGGGGGAGGATTACTTTGTATGCGAGAGTTAAACCGGAGCATGACCTCATTGGAATTGAACTGTTGCCTATTCCATTTAAGGAGTTCTATCAGTTTTTCAATCAATTGGCCCTCGATAAAACAACGATCACCTGCTACTGTCTGTAAGTACTACTACTTCTGTCATTAAGTCTCTCTATATAGCTCATCTCTTTCATTGCATGTATTTATAATTATCCTCACTATATTATGCAGAATGAAGATCACCGAATTGAAGAAAAGACAAATCGGTGATATTGGGTTCGTTAACACATATCTCATAGATGCAACTGAGGTTGAACATCGTCCCGGAGATACCGAGGCCAACTTGCTACGATCATTAAAAAAATGAAAAAAAGATATAATACTCTTTCCTTACAACTTCAAGTGAGTGTTACTGTCTTGTGCATATTCGGTTTCCCTTATATATTAGTCCAGGTTATGGTAATGTAATTGATGAGTTATGCATGCGTGTGCAGTTTCCACTATATTCTCCTAGAGATTAGGCTTGAGCAGGGAGTAGTAACCGTCTTGGACTCTAAACGAAAAGATGCCCAGGAGTATGCGGACATGACTGAAATCCTCAAGAAGTAAGTTAAATCGATCATTATCCACCATATCAGCAACTTTGTTCATTTCCTGATATCAAGTAATTGTTTTCTTTGTCCGGCAGGGTTTGGAGAAAATTCACCAGAAAATTTCCGGGACTGCCGAAGGAGCTGCAATTTAGACACCCGAAAGTAAGTACTATAGTAGCATGTTCCGCGCATCTACTAGTGATTCAAGCGCTAGTTTCATCAATACTATTTAGCATTCTTGCTTATCAGTTTGATTGACCTCTATTTCTTGTAAAGTGGTTGTGGCCGGAACAAGGGAATGATTTCTGTGGATACTACGTCTGCGAGTCCATCCGCAACACGACCTGTGAGCGGGGCGGGTACTCTGACGAACAATATGAAGTACGTAAATAACAACATTCACAATTTTATTTTATTACCATCATTTGTATTGAGTTTCATTCATTCATTCATATATATATATATATATATGTATTGACCCCCTTCTTCAAATTAGGTGTTTCGGAAGCGGGATGAACTCCTAGAACCATCTCGCATGCGAGCAATTCAAGAGGAATTGGCGGCATTCTTTCTTGACCAAGTGATCGCTGAAGACGGAGAATACTATGTGGACCATGAGTCCGTATGATTATATTTGTAAGAGACAATTATTGTATATATGTAGCCGGTAGTGTCGGATAGATATACGAGAACTTGTTGTTCGACCAATCTCTCGAAGAAGGAGAGGTGGTCGATATCACTTCTCTCTGTATGCATATATGTTCATGACGATCTTCGGTTTCCTTCGTTTGCTTACTAGCTAACTAGCGTGTCTAGTCCTCTCTATACGTATGTATAGTACGTAGCGTCGACCAAGCACGGACGTAAGAGAGGACACTTCTCTCTATTAATTATAGCTAGCTAACACAATATATGAAACACCTTAATTAACCCCCCCCCCAAAACCCCCAAACCCCCCCCTTAAAAAAAAACAAAAACCCCAGGCACAGAAATGCTGACGCGTGGATGCCTATTGGTCCCGGTTGGTGCCACCAACCGGGACCAAAGGGTCTCCTGCCTGGGCTCTGCGCACTGCCCACGTGGAGGCCCATCAGTCCCGATTCTGGATTGAACCGGGACTAAAGGGTCGGGGAATTAGTACCGACACTTTAGTCCCGGTTCAGGAATCGGGACTAAAGGCCCTTACAAACCAGGACTATAGGCCCTTTTTCTACCAGTGCGATGAACAACGCCCGGCCGCTCACTGCTGCGTGGCGCCCACAAGGTGTTCGACAAAACGCTTGCAAGGTATGCATTGCTTCACTTCACATTTTTTACATGAATTTGGTGCATGTTGTTTGCATGTTTTATAGACTAATTTAAATTCAACATTGTAGATGAGTTCATCATATGATTCTTCCGAAGAAGAATTTAATATTGAAGAGGAGGAGGACCTTGCAATGATCCTAGCTATGCACATCAATAAAACACCCAAGCACGGTGGTTTGGTTATGGGTCGGCAGAAAATTTGGAGGGACAAGATCGATGCCGACAACAGATTGATGAGGCACTATTTTGTGGACAATCCCACATACCCTGAATCCTACATCCAGGGCCAGTTTAGGATGAGCACCGAGTTGTTCAGGCGCATTGTAGAGAAACTGGTGAGGCATGATCGGGTTTTTAGCAAAGGAGGAATGCTGCCGGAGAACTTGGGCATATCACCTTTTAGAAGGTGACAACCGCTTTGCGTATGTTGGCATACGGTATTCCGGCTGATCTAGTTGATGACCACTTGGCCATGGGTGAGAGTCAAGCCATCATGTGTGTCAAGCGCTTCGCAGTCGGAATTGTGCAAATGTTTGGCCCCAAGTATTTGAGATCTCCCAATGTTGAAGACGCCGCAAGGCTTTTAGAGATAAACAAGGCTCGCGGGTTCCCACGTATGCTTGGTTCAATAGATTGCATGCATTGGAGTTAGATGAACTGTCCTAAGGCATGGCATGGGCAATTCCACAACCAAAAATGGGGTTCTACTATAATCCTTGAAGCAGTGGCCGATCAAGAGACTTGGATTTGACATGCTTTTTTTTGGAAAGCCTGGATCTTTGAATGGATCAACGTTGTTAGTCGGTCACCACTCATGAATAAGATAACAAATGGTGAATTGCCACTGGTGCAGTTTGTAACAAATGGCCATACATACAACCATGGATACTATCTTGCGGATGGCATCTACCCAAAGTGGCAAACATTTGTGAAGCCATTGAAAAAACCGGAAGGTAAGAAAAATCTAGATTTCCACAATGCTCAGGCGGTGGCTAGAAAAAATGTGGAGAGAACTTTTGGGATTTTGCAAGCCCAATTTACCATTCTCAGAGGACTGGCTAGATTTTGGGATCAAAAGATGCTTTGGTACATCATGCACGCTTGTGTGATCATGCACAACATGATCATAGAGAATGTGTGTGGCCATGATTTAGACTACTCTCAGTATGAGCTCTTGGCACATTCCGTGTGAGTGTGTCGGAGGGCTGCGAGGGTGGCCCAATTTGTTGCCTCCTATCATGTCATTTGACGTGCCGAAACGCATGATAATCTTCAGAAGGATCTCATCGAGTAGTGGTAGGCATGGAATGGCCGACAAAGAGCATGATGATTTGTATGTTTGATGTTGTGTGTTTGATATTGTATTGTTGAACTATTTGTTGTATTGGAAGATAAACTATTTGTTTGAGTTGTAATAGAATTGAACTATTTACTGTTTATTTTTTTTGTTTGATCTTCTTGGTTTTGTTTGGAGTACATATGTTGTTTGTAGATGAGCGTGCACCATTTTTTTGCAGCGCCTGCTGGAGCGACTCAGAGGCTCTATATTTTGCAACGGCCGCTGGAGCCAGCGCACCACGATGCGCAAAAACTCGGGATTGCAGCGGCCGTTGGAGATGCTCTAAAGCAGATCAGCAGCAGCAGAGCTCAATGGGTAGATGCTATCCCGGCTCTCCCTCTCCCCATCCCCCTTCCACCGCCTGGCGTAGACAGCCACTCCTTGTCTTTGCCATTATGTGGCAACAACTGCATTAACGTTAAATAGGCCACCGTCTAAATCGGTTGAGATGACACCGTATGAACTATGCACTACTAGGGAAAACCTTATACACAGCATCTTAGCAGTAGCGCTGGACAAAATCATGCGCTACTGCTACTTAGTAGCAGCGCGTATAAATAAACCGCGCTACTGCTATAACTTTAGCAGTAGCGCGTACTAGCAAAAAGCGCTGTTGTTATGTTTGAACTGGGAGCACATGGCTAGCCCAACTTAGCAGTAGCGCGTATCCTCTCCCAGTGCTACTGCTACTCTCCTTAGCTGTAGCGTGTCGGTGGGAATGACACCTATGGGATCACAAGAATCCCTACTACGGTTAGCGGGGCACGGGGTTGAGAGAAGAGCGGATCTAACAAATAGCACACGGTTCGTTTATCCAGGTTCGGGCCGCGAGGATGCGTAAAACCCTACTCCTGCTTTGGTGGATGTATATCTGAGTTCTTGAGCTAGCTACAGGGTGTAGAGAGCTCCAAAAAGCCCAAATCCTTCTCCTGGTCGCCTCGGGCCTCCTTTTATAGGAAAAAGGGGTTGCCACGGTGGCACACAAGAGGTGGAAAGGGTACAGCGTTGCGAGGTTATCCCTCGCATTTCAGGACAAGACGCATTTAATGCACCTCATAGGTGTCCTCTTGCTTTATCGGGGACGGGGGCGGAGCCTGTCCCATCCGTCACCGCCCCTCCAAGCTTCGACACGCGCCCTGGCCAGCGATGCCTACGGTGCCATGTAGGTGAAGGAAATATGCCCTAGAGGCAATAATAAAGTTATTATTTATTTCCTTATAATCATGATAAATGTTTATTATTCATGCTAGAATTGTATTAACCGGAAACATAATACATGTGTGAATACATAGACAAACAAAGTGTCACTAGTATGCCTCTACTTGACTAGCTCGTTAATCAAAGATGGTTATGTTTCCTAACCATGAACAATGAGTTGTTATTTGATTAACAAGGTCACATCATTAATTGAATGATCTGATTGACATGACCCATTCCATTAGCTTAGCACCCGGTCGTTTAGTATGTTGCTATTGCTTTCTTCATGACTTATACATGTTCCTATGACTATGAGATTATGCAACTCCCATTTGCCGGAGGAACACTTTGGGTGCTACCAAACGTCACAACGTAACTGGGTGATTATAAAGGAGCATTACAGGTGTCTCCAAAGGTAGATGTTGGGTTGGCGTATTTCGAGATTAGGATTTGTCACTCCGATTGTCGGAGAGGTATCTCTGGGCCCTCTCGGTAATACACATCACATAAGCCTTGCAAGCATTACAACTAATATGTTAGTTGTGAGATGATGTATTACGGAACGAGTAAAGAGACTTGCCAGTAACGAGATTGAACTAGGTATTGGATACCGACGATCGAATCTCGGGCAAGTAACATACCGATGACAAAGGGAACAACGTATGTTGTTATGCGGTCTGACCGATAAAGATCTTCGTAGAATATGTAGGAGCCAATATGGGCATCCAGGTCCTGCTATTGGTTATTGACCGGAGACGTGTCTCGGTCATGTCTACATTGTTCTCAAACCCATAGGGTCCGCACGCTTAAGGTTACGATGACAGTTACTTTATGAGTTTATGCATTTTGATGTACCGAAGGTTGTTCGGAGTCCCGGATGTGATCACGGACATGACGAGGAGTCTCGAAATGGTCGAGATGTAAAGATTGATATATTGGAAGCCTATGTTTGGACATCGGAAGTGTTCCAGGTGAAATCGGGATTTTACCGGAGTACCGGGAGGGTTACCGGAACCCCTCGGGAGCCATATGGGCCTTCATGGGCCTTAGTGGAAAGGAGAAAGGGGCAGCCCAAGGTGGCTGCGCCACTTCCCCCTCCACTAGTCCTATTAGGACTAGGAGAAGGTGGCCGGCCCCCCTCTCTCCCTTCCCCTCCGAGGAATCCTAGTTGGACTAGGATTGGGGGGGGGGAATCCTACTCCCAGAGGGAGTAGGACTCTCCTGCGCCTCCCTTCCTTGGCCGGCCAGCCCTCCCCCTTGTCTCCTTTATATACGGAGGCAGGGGGCACCTCTAGACACACAAGTTGATCCACGTGATCTATTCCTTAGCCGTGTGCGGTGCCCCCTGCCACCATATTCCTCGATAATACTGTAGCGGAGTTTAGGCGAAGCCCTGCTGCTGTAGTTCATCAAGATTGTCACCACGCCGTCATGCTGACGGAACTCTTCCCCGACACTTTGCTGGATCGGAGTCCGGGGATCGTCATCGAGCTGAACGTGTGCTCGAACTCGGAGGTGCCGTAGTTTCGGTGCTTGATCGGTTGGATCGTGAAGACGTATGACTACTTCCTCTACGTTGTGTGATCGCTTCCGCAGTCGGTCTGCGTTGGTACGTAGACAACACTCTCCCCTCTCGTTGCTATGCATCACATGATCTTGAGTGTGCGTAGGAAGTTTTTTGAAATTACTACGAAACCCAACAGTGGCATCCGAGCCTAGGTTATTTATGTTGATATTATATGCACGAGTAGAACACAAGTGAGTTGTGGACGATACAAGTCATACTGCCTACCAGCATGTCATACTTTGGTTTGGCGGTATTGTTGGACGAGACGACCCGGACCAACATTACGCGTACGCTTACGCGAGACCGGTTCTCCTGACGTGCTTTGCACACAGGTGGCTTGCGGGCGACTGTCTCTCCAACTTTAGTTGAACCAAGTACGGCTACGCCCGGTCCTTGCGAAGGTTAAAACGGAGTCTATTTGACAAACTATCGTTGTGGTTTTGATGCGTAGCTGAGATTGGTTCTTACTTAAGCCCGTAGCAGCCACGTAAAACATGCAACAACAAAGTAGAGGACGTCTAACTTGTTTTTGCAGGGCATGTTGTGATGTGATATGGTCAAGGCATGATGCTGAATTTTATTGTATGAGATGATCATGTTTTGTAACCAAGTTATCGGCAACTGGCAGGAGCCATATGGTTGTCGCTTTATTGTATGCAATGCAATCGCGATCTAATGCTTTACTTTATTACTAAACGGTAGTGATAGTCGTGGAAGCATAAGATTGGCGAGACGACAACGATGCTACGATGGAGATCAAGGTGTCGCGCCGGTGACGATGGTGATCATGACGGTGCTTCGGAGATGGAGATCACAAGCACAAGATGATGATGGCCATATCATATCACTTATATTGATTGCATGTGATGTTTATCTTTTTATGCATCTTATCTTGCTTTTGATTGACGGTAGCATTATAAGATGATCTCTCACTAAATTATCAAGAAGTGTTCTCCCTGAGTATGCACTGTTGCGAAAGTTCTTCGTGCTGAGACACCACGTGATGATCGGGTGTGATAGGCTCTACGTTCAAATACAACGGGTGCAAAACAGTTGCACACGCGGAATACTCAGGTTATACTTGACGAGCCAAGCATATACAGATATGGCCTCGGAACACGGAGACCGAAAGGTCGAGCGTGAATCATATAGTAGATATGATCAACATAATGATGTTCACCGATGAAACTACTCCATCTCGCGTGATGATCGGACATGGTTTAGTTAATTTGGATCACGTGATCACTTAGAGGATTAGAGGGATGTCTATCTAAGTGGGAGTTCTTAAGTAATATGATTAATTGAACTTAAATTTATCATGAACTTAGTACCTGATAGTATCTTGCTTGTTTATGTTGATTGTAGATAGATGGCTCGTGCTGTTGTTCCGTTGAATTTTAATGCGTTCCTTGAGAAAGCAAAGTTGAAAGATGATGGTAGCAATTACACGGACTGGGTCCGTAACTTGAGGATTATCCTCATTGCTGCACAGAAGAATTACGTCCTGGAAGCACCGCTGGGTGCCAGGCCTGCTGCTGGAGCAACACCAGATGTTATGAACGTCTGGCAGAGCAAAGCTGATGACTACTCGATAGTTCAGTGTGCCATGCTTTACGGCTTAGAATCGGGACTTCAACGACGTTTTGAACGTCATGGAGCATATGAGATGTTCCAGGAGTTGAAGTTAATATTTCAAGCAAATGCCTGAATTGAGAGATATGAAGTCCCCAATAAGTTCTATAGCTGCAAGATGGAGGAGAACAGTTCTGTCAGTGAGCATATACTCAAAATGTCTGGGTATAATAATCACTTGATTCAATTGGGAGTTAATCTTCTAGATGATTGCGTCATTGACAGAATTCTCCAATCACTGCCACCAAGCTACAAGAGCTTCGTGATGAACTATAATATGCAAGGGATGAACAAGACTATTCCCGAGCTCTTCGCGATGCTGAAAGCTGCGGAGGTAGAAATCAAAAAGGAGCATCAAGTGTTGATGGTTAACAAAACCACTAGTTTCAAGAAAAAGGGCAAAGGGAAGAAGAAGGGGAACTTCAAGAAGAACGGCAAACAAGTTGCTGCTCAAGAGAAGAAACCCAAGTCTGGACCTAAGCCTGAAACTGAGTGCTTCTACTGTAAGCAGACTGGTCACTGGAAGCGGAACTGCCCAAAGTATTTGGCGGATAAGAAGGATGGCAAGGTGAACAAAGGTATATGTGATATACATGTTATTGATGTGTACCTAACTAATGCTCGCAGTAGCACCTGGGTATTTGATACTGGTTCTGTTGCTAATATTTGCAACTCGAAACAGGGGCTACGGATTAAGCGAAGATTGGCTAAGGACGAGGTGACGATGCGCGTGGGAAACGGTTCCAAAGTCGATGTGATCGCGGTCGGCACGCTACCTCTACATCTACCTTCGGGATTAATATTAGACCTAAATAATTGTTATTTGGTGCCAGCGTTGAGCATGAACATTATATCTGGATCTTGTTTAATGCGAGATGGTTATTCATTTAAATCAGAGAATAATGGTTGTTCTATTTTTATGAGTAATATCTTTTATGGTCATGCACCCTTGAAGAGTGGTCTATTTTTATTGAATCTCGATAGTAGTAATACACATATTCATAATGTTGAAGCCAAAAGATGCAGAGTTGATAATGAAAGTGCAACTTATTTGTGGCACTGTCGTTTAGGTCATATCGGTGTAAAGCGCATGAAGAAACTCCATACTGATGGACTTTTGGAACCACTTGATTATGAATCACTTGGTACTTGCGAACCGTGCCTCATGGGCAAGATGACTAAAACACCGTTCTCCGGTACTATGGAGAGAGCAACAGATTTGTTGGAAATCATACATACCGATGTATGTGGTCCGATGAATATTGAGGCTCGTGGCGGATATCGTTATTTTCTCACCTTCACAGATGATTTGAGCAGGTATGGATATATCTACTTAATGAAACATAAGTCTGAAACATTTGAAAAGTTCAAAGAATTTCAGAGTGAAGTTGAAAATCATCGTAACAAGAAAATAAAGTTTCTATGATCTGATCGTGGAGGAGAATATTTGAGTTACGAGTTTGGTGTACATTTGAATAACTGTGGAATAGTTTCGCAACTCACGCCACCCGGAACACCACAGCGTAATGGTGTGTCCGAACGTCGTAATCGTACTTTACTAGATATGGTGCGATCTATGATGTCTCTTACTGATTTACCGCTATCATTTTGGGGATACGCTCTAGAGACGGCCGCATTCACGTTAAATAGGGCACCATCAAAATCCGTTGAGACGACGCCTTATGAACTGTGGTTTGGCAAGAAACCAAAGTTTTCGTTTCTTAAAGTTTGGGGCTGCGATGCTTATGTGAAAAAGCTTCAACCTGATAAGCTCGAACCCAAATCGGAGAAATGTGTCTTCATAGGATATCCAAAGGAAACTATTGGATACACCTTCTATCACAGATCCGAAGGCAAGACTTTTGTTGCTAAATTCGGAAACTTTCTTGAGGAGGAGTTTCTCTCGAAAGAAGTGAGTGGGAGGAAAGTAGAACTTGACGAGGTAACTGTACCTGCTCCCTTATTGGAAAGTAGTACATCACAGAAAACTGTTTCTGCGACACTTACACCAATAAGTGAGGAAGTTAATGATAATGATCATGAAACTTCAGAACAAGATACTACTAAACCTCGTAGATCAACCAGAGTAAGATCCGCACCAGAGTGGTACGGTAATCCTGTTCTGGAAGTCATGCTACTAGATCATGATGAACCTACGAACTATGAAGAAGCGATGGTGAGCCCAGATTCCGCAAAGTGGCTTGAAGCCATGAAATCTGAGATGGGATCCATGTATGAGAACAAAGTATGGACTTTGGTTGACTTGCCCGATGATCGGCAAACAATTGAGAATAAATGGATCTTTAAGAAGAAGACTGACGCTGATGGTAATGTTACTGTCTACAAAGCTCGACTTGTCGCAAAAGGTTTTCGACAAGTTCAAGGGATTGACTACGATGAGACCTTCTCACCCGTAGCGATGCTTAAGTCTGTCCGAATCATGTTAGCGATTGCCGCATTTTATGATTATGAAATTTGGCAGATGGATGTCAAAACTGCATTCCTGAATGGATTTCTGGAAGAAGAGTTGTATATGATGCAACCGGAAGGTTTTGTCGATCCAAAGGGAGCTAACAAAGTGTGCAAGCTCCAGCGATCCATTTATGGACTGGTGCAAGCCTCTCGGAGTTGGAATAAACGCTTCGATAGTGTGATCAAAGCATTTGGTTTTATACAGACTTTCGAAGAAGCCTGTATTTACAAGAAAGTGAGTGGGAGCTCTGTAGCATTTCTAATATTATATGTGGATGACATATTGCTGATTGGAAATGATATAGAATTTCTGGATAGCATAAAGGGATACTTGAATAAAAGTTTTTCAATGAAAGACCTCGGTGAAGCTGCTTACATATTAGGCATTAAGATCTATAGAGATAGATCAAGACGCTTGATTGGACTTTCACAAAGTACATACCTTGACAAGATTTTGAAGAAATTCAAAATGGATCAAGCAAAGAAAGGATTCTTGCCTGTGTTACAAGGTGTGAAGTTGAGTAAGACTCAATGCCCGACCACTGCAGAAGATAGAGAGAATATGAAAGATGTTCCCTATGCATCAGCCATAGGCTCTATCATGTATGCAATGCTGTGTACCAGACCTGATGTGTGCCTTGCTATAAGTTTAGCAGGGAGGTACCAAAGTAATCCAGGAGTGGATCACTGGACAGCGGTCAAGAACATCCTGAAATACCTGAAAAGGACTAAGGATATGTTTCTCGTATATGGAGCTGACAAAGAGCTCACCGTAAAAGGTTACGTTGATGCAAGCTTTGACACTGATCCGGACGATTCTAAATCGCAAACCGGATACGTGTTTACATTAAATGGTGGAGCTGTCAGTTGGTGCAGTTCTAAACAAAGTGTCGTAGCGGGATCTACATGTGAAGCGGAGTACATAGCTGCTTCGGAAGCAGCGAACGAAGGAGTCTGGATGAAGGAGTTCATATCCGATCTAGGTGTCATACCTAGTGCATCGGGTCCAATGAAAATCTTTTGTGACAATACTGGTGCAATTGCCTTGGCAAAGGAATCCAGATTTCACAAAAGGACCAAACACATCAAGAGACGCTTCAATTCCATCCGGGATCTAGTCCAGGTGGGAGACATAGAGATTTGCAAGATACATACGGATCTGAATATTGCAGACCCGTTGACTAAGCCTCTTCCACGAGCAAAACATGATCAGCACCAAGGCTCCATGGGTGTTAGAATCATTACAGTGTAATCTAGATTATTGACTCTAGTGCAAGTGGGAGACTGAAGGAAATATGCCCTAGAGGCAATAATAAAGTTATTATTTATTTCCTTATAATCATGATAAATGTTTATTATTCATGCTAGAATTGTATTAACCGGAAACATAATACATGTGTGAATACATAGACAAACAAAGTGTCACTAGTATGCCTCTACTTGACTAGCTCGTTAATCAAAGATGGTTATGTTTCCTAACCATGAACAATGAGTTGTTATTTGATTAACAAGGTCACATCATTAATTGAATGATCTGATTGACATGACCCTTTCCATTAGCTTAGCACCCGATCGTTTAGTATGTTGCTATTGCTTTCTTCATGACTTATACATGTTCCTATGACTATGAGATTATGCAACTCCCGTTTGCCGGAGGAACACTTTGGGTGCTACCAAACGTCACAACGTAACTGGGTGATTATAAAGGAGCATTACAGGTGTCTCCAAAGGTAGATGTTGGGTTGGCGTATTTCGAGATTAGGATTTGTCACTCCGATTGTCGGAGAGGTATCTCTGGGCCCTCTCGGTAATACACCTCACATAAGCCTTGCAAGCATTACAACTAATATGTTAGTTGTGAGATGATGTATTACGAAACGAGTAAAGAGACTTGCCGGTAACGAGATTGAACTAGGTATTGGATACCGACGATCGAATCTCGGGCAAGTAACATACCGATGACAAAGGGAACAACGTATGTTGTTATGCGGTCTGACCGATAAAGATCTTCGTAGAATATGTAGGAGCCAATATGGGCATCCAGGTCCCGCTATTGGTTATTGACCGGAGACGTGTCTCGGTCATGTCTACATTGTTCTCGAACCTGTAGGGTCCGCACGCTTAAGGTTACGATGACAGTTACTTTATGAGTTTATGCATTTTGATGTACCGAAGCTTGTTCGGAGTCCCGAATGTGATCACGGACATGACGAGGAGTCTCGAAATGGTCGAGACGTAAAGATTGATATATTGGAAGCCTATGTTTGGACATCGGAAGTGTTCCGGGTGAAATCAGGATTTTACCGGAGTACCGGGAGGGTTACCGGAACCCCCCGGGAGCTATATGGGCCATAGTGGGCCTTAGTAGAAAAGAGAAGGGGCTGCCCTAGATGGGCTGCGCGCCTCCCCCTTCCCCTAGTCCTATTAGGACTAGGAGAGGTGGCCGGCCCCTCCTCCTCTTTTCCCCCTCCGCGAATCCTATTCCAACTAGGATTGGGGGGGAAATCCTACTCCCAGAGGGAGTAGGACTCTCCTGGCGCACCAAGCTTGGCCGGCCAGCCTCCCCCCCTCTACTCCTTTATATACGGAGGCAGGGGGCACCTCTAGACACACAAGTTGATCCACGTGATCTATTCCTTAGCCGTGTGCGGTGCCCCCTGCCACCATATTCCTCGATAATACTGTAGCGGAGTTTAGGCGAAGCCCTGCTGCTGTAGTTCATCAAGATCGTCACCACGCCGTCGTGCTGACAGAACTCTTCCCCGACACTTTGCTGGATCGGAGTCTGGGGATCGTCATCGAGCTGAACGTGTGCTCGAACTCGGAGGTGCCGTAGTTTCGGTGCTTGATCGGTTGGATCATGAAGACGTACGACTACTTCCTCTACGTTGTGTGATCGCTTCCGCAGTCGGTCTGCGTTGGTACGTAGACAACACTCTCCCCTCTCGTTGCTATGCATCACATGATCTTGAGTGTGCGTAGGAAATTTTTTGAAATTACTACGAAACCCAACAGTAGGCAGGCAGGCAGCTGAGGTGGCGCGGTGGTGGAGCCTCCACGAACGGCTACATGTTGCCACGCAGGTGCCTGCCCAATTGGTTGGGTCGGCAGCTGCATGCGAACGGCGGCGGAGTCTTGGTTGGTGCGGGCCTGATGGAGGCCCTGTAGATGTCCTCGGCAAGGGCCTTGCCGGGGCGCTCGCTGTCGTCCCCGGCAAGGCGCTTGCCGGGGGTCTCGTGGTTTTCCTTGGCTGGGATCTTGCCAAGGGTCGTCGTCTTCTAGTGCTCATCTGATCTTGAATGTTTATGATCTTGACGAAGATCTGCATGCCACCAAGGAGGTGTCTCCTGAGTTCTTGTCCTACCGTAGCAGATTACGCTAGGGACTGTGGGCTCAAGGGTGACTTGCTCTGTTGGTGCGGGGGCGAGCCGCCACGGCAAGGGTCTTACCGGGGCTGCTAAGGCTGTCCCCGGCAAGGATCTTGACGGGGGAGCCTGCTTTGTCCCCTTGCTCCTTGTGGTTTTTGGCCTTGGCGTCGTCCCTGGCCAACTTGAGCTCCGGTCTTACCTCGGCTCACCTCCCTTGCTCTGCTTGGTGTGGCTGTCGACGCGGCTCTGACTGCCCGTGCACAGGTATAGGGGTATAAAAATTGCACCCCTCTTTTTGTACACCGACAGGAGCCCCCGGGCCTGGGCCACACATAAGCGCGACGCATTGTTGGGTTCGGCCCAGAACGGTGCGCGGGCAGGCAAGGCGGTTTTTACCGCGGTGAAGTTTTTCGCGCACTGCGCCTCCCACGACCCGCACGCGTGGCGCGGTGTGGAGGGGCGTGCGTGACGTGGGTGGCATGCGTGGGGCGGTTCTCGCAGGCATGCGTCACATCGGAGTAAAGAGGCGACTCGCGCCTTCCCCATAAAAAGAGGAAGGTGTGGAAGCGCGGCTCATTTATTGGGATGGCTTGGATTGCGGGCTTCAGTGCGTCCGTTCCCCATGATCATGGGGCGGGGAACGGTCGCTTCACCCGTCCCCTCGGTTCTGCTGGCCTGCCATGTGTTTCTCATGCAGATGGCAGGTAGTGGGTGCGGGAAACCGATCCGTCGTTGATTGGAGTGGTGGGTCGGTCTGGATTTCCCGTGCCCCTGGCGTCTGGATTAGGTGAAGGGGGCGGCCGAGCCCCCAACTCCGCCTGAGGGAGTCCTGGATTAGGGGGTGTCCGGGTAGCCGGACTGTAACCTTTGGCCGGACTCTTGGACTATGAAGATACAAGATTGAAGACTTCGTCCCGTGTCCGGATGGGGCTTTCCTTGGCGTGGAAGGCAAGCTTGGCGATGCGGATATTCAAGATCTCCTACCATTGTAACCGACTCTATGTAACCCTAACCCTCTCCGGTGTCTATATAAACCAGAGGGTTTTAGTCCGTAGGACAAGAATCTCAACATACAATCATACCATAGGCTAGCTTCTAGGGTTTAGCCTCCTTGATCTCGTGGTAGATCTACTCTTGTACTACCCATATCATCAATATTAATCAAGCAGGAGTAGGGTTTTACCTCCATCAAGAGGGCCCGAACCTGGGTAAAAACATCGTGTCCCTTGTCTCCTGTTACCATCCGCCTAGACGCACAGTTCGGGACCCCCTACCCGAGATCCGCCGGTTTTGACACCGACATTGGTGCTTTCATTGAGAGTTCCTCTATGCCGTCGCAATCAGGACGGATGCCTCCTCCCGTCTTTAAAGACGGCGCCGTTGCTAAAGGAGCTTTGGCTGTCGGCCAAACTCTCCGGCTAGGTGGTTTTCTTATGACCGCCTGTTCGGCTGTCGCACCGACGATGACCTCTCGGGTCATCAAAAGCGATCTTCGCGTCAGCTCGGAACTCGCCGAGCAGTTAGATCCAATGGAGCTCTCTTCCGTAAACGAGCTCTTGGATCGCGTCGCCACCCTGGGGGTCGCTACGGATTATGACTAGATTGGGCTTAAACCCGATCTAAGAGATATTAACTCTCCCCAAGTCACCCACCATGTTGCCGTGGTAGAGGCGCAATGCGGCGACCTTTCATCTATCTTAAGGACTAGCTACGTCCGGATTCCCGATCCCTCCGAGCCGGATACCCGTGAAGGAGAGGATGTAACTCAAGAACTGAGCTTAAAATCAGGCAACGGGCTAGATTCACTGGACAACATCCAAGAATCCGAACTTCAGAGTTCGGAAACTTCTTGGCCTCTGAGTCTCAGATTGGGCGGAGGAGAGGATGTGATACTCGACAAAAGATCCAAGTCCACATCCTTTAAACCGGCGGACGAAATAGTCAAATTCCAGGTCCACCCAACGGACCCTAATAAAACAGCTTCCATCGGGGCACAATTAAACCCTGATGTAGACGCCGCACTGCGAGAATTTCTACGTGAAAATTGAGACATCTTCGCCTGGCACCCTTCGGACATGACAGGAATCCCACGCAGGCTGGCCGAACACAGCTTAAATATCCTAAAAGGATTCAAGCCTGTCAAACAAGCCCTTCGGCATTTTTTCGAACCCAAGAGACAGGCCATGGGAGAGGAACTAGCCAAGCTATTGGAGGCCGGATTCATCAGAGATATAAAACATCCGGACTGGCTAGCAAACCTGGTGATGGTACCAAAGAAGGACAAATCCTGGCGCCTGTGCGTCGATTTTAATGACCTTAACAAGGCTTGCCCAAAGGATCCCTTCCCCCTCCCCCGCATCGATCAAATTATCGATGCCACCGCAGGACACGATTCGTTGTGTTTCCTCGATGCATACTCCGGCTACCATCAAATCAAGATGGCAGAATCAGACCAAGCCGCAACGACATTCATCACACCATACGGCCCATTCTGCTTCAACACAATGCCCTTCGGTCTCAAAAACGCCAGCGCAACATATCAGCGCATGATTCAGACATGTCTGGCAAACCAGATCGGCAAAACAGTAGAGGCATACATGGATGATGTGGTCGTAAAAACAAGACATGTCGAATCTCTAGTAAACGACTTGAGGCTTACATTCGATAACCTCCGAAAATATGACATCAAGCTCAACCCAGAAAAATGCATTTTCGGCGTTCCAGCCGGAAAGCTCTTGGGCTTCATTGTATCCGGTAGAGGAATTGAAGCAAATCCAGCCAAGACCCGAGCCTTGTCACAGTTGGATATCCCAAAGGACCTCAAACAAATACAAAAACTAACCGGATGCGTCGCGGCTCTAAGCCGCTTTATCTCCCGCTTGGGAGAAAAGGCACTGCCCCTCTATCGCCTTCTTCGGCGCACCGACCACTTCGAGTGGACGGATGCTGCCATGGCCGGACTCGATGAAATAAAAGCCATATTGGCAGCAAACCCAGTCCTGGCCGCGCCAAACATCGGCGAACCAATGCTATTGTACATTGCAGCAACCCATCAAGTTGTCAGCGCAGTGCTCGTCGTCGAGCGGGAAACAGACGGACACAAATTCCCCCTTCAATGGCCGGTCTACTACGTGTCCACTGTCCTCACTCCATGCAAATCACGGTACCCGCATTACCAAAAGATTGCATACGCGGTATTCATGGCATCCCGGAAGCTACGACACTACTTTCAAGAGTGTTCAATAACAGTAGCATCGGAAGTACCACTCAACGATATTATAAACAACCGCGACGCAACGGGCCGGATTGCAAAATGGGCCATCAAGCTCCTCCCGTTCGACATAACTTATAAGCCATGGCGAGCTATCAAGTCGCAAGTTTTGGCCGACTTCGTCGCAGAATGGACGGTGGCCGAACTCCCTAAAGAGTACGGCACATACTCAAACTGGATTATGCATTTCGACGGCTCCAAAATGTTGGCCGGACTGGGCGCTGGCGTCGTTTTGACATCCCCGACAGGAGACACAGTCCAATACATACTCCAGATTATGTACACGGACTCCAACAATGCAGCCGAATATGATGCCCTTCTACATGGTCTCCGGATGGCAGTATCCATGGGCATTCAACGCCTAGAGGTACGCGGGGATTCGAACCTCGCGATATCCCAAATAAATGGAGACTTCGATGCCAAGGATCCAAAAATGGCAGCTTATCGCAATGCCGTCCTAAAAATATCAGCTCGGTTCGAAGGGCTCGAATTTCACCACATAGCCCGGGAAAATAATCAGGCGGCGGATGTCCTGGCACGCATCGGCGCAAAGCGCGATGCAGTCCCCCCCCAACATCTTCTTGGAAAGGCTATTCAAGCCATCCGTAGTATGGGAAGGGGAACCCACAAATAACAACCCGGACCCAACCGCACGGCCCGAAACCGAACAATCTGACATCATTGGAGGCTCTGCCAATGAAACTACACCTTCAGCCCACGCAATAATGGTCGTCATCGCCTCCTGGACAGAAACATTCCTAGCCTACCTTACTAGGCAGGAGCTCTCAGAGGACCAAAACGAGGCACGCTGCATAGTGCGGCGATCTAAAGCCTATAAAGTCCACAAGGGAGAGCTTTATAAGAAAAGCACTACCGGAGTCCTTCAAAGGTGCATCTCCGAAGAGGAAGGGCGGAACTTGCTGGCTGAGATTCATGCCGGACTCGGTGGTCATCACGCGGCAGCTCGGTCCCTTGTAAGCAAGGCTTTCCGTACAGGCTTTTATTGGCCGACGGCCCGGGCAGACGCTCAGGACTTGGTCCAACGATGCGTCGGATGCCAACTTTTTGCAAACCAAAGCCATATGCCACCCACCACCCTCCAAACTATCCCCATCACTTGGCCTTCCGCGGTCTGGGGGCTTGACATGGTTGGACCCCTTAAAGGAGGAACCCACAAGCAAAAATACTTACTGTTCATGGTGGATAAGTTCACCAAATGGATCGAAGCCAAGCCTGTTAAGACGGCTGAATCCGGACCGGTGATAGACTTCATATCCGGGGTTGTACATCGTTATGGCGTCCCCCACAGCATCATCACTGATAACGGCACGAATTTCACGGCCGATGAGGTAAAACTCTGGTGCAAAAACATGGGCATCAAGCTCGATTATGCTTTCGTCTATCACCCACAAACTAACGGTCAGGTAGAACGCGCAAATGGTCTTATTATGAGCGGCATCAAACCCAGATTAGTGCGGTCCCTTAAGGAATCTAACACGCACTGGGTAGAGGAGCTAGACTCCGTACTCTGGGGGCTGCGGACCACGCCGAATCGCACCACCGGATACACACCATTTTTCATGGTGTACAGCGCAGAGGCAGTTTTGCCCTGCGACATAATTCATGACTCACCTCGAGTGCGCATGTACGAAGAAAGAGAAGCCGAGCTCGATCGGCAGGACAATTTGGACGCTCTGGAGGAGGAGCGTGATGTGGCAAAAGCCCGTTCCACATTTTACCAACAGCAGGCTCGAAGATATCAAAGCAGAGAAGTGCGGGCCAAAACTTACAATGTTGGTGAACTAGTACTACGCCTGCCGGACAAGAAAAAGGACAAACTGAAGCCCAAGTGGGAAGGTCCCTTCATAATCGACCAAGTCCTGACCGGCGGAGCGTACCGCCTGTGAGATGCATTGGATAACCGACTCGAGCCGCACCCATGGAACGCAGCCCGTCTCCGAAGATTCTACGCCTAGCGCCAAACTCTCTGTTCGTCTCCTTCCTCTGTCCATATTTTACATTTTCTGTCTTATGCTTCTCCCCTTTCTTTTTTTTTCTTTTTTTATAGTCCTTAACGGCTCATCAAGTGACGCGCTACCCGCGCCCATTAAACCTGGGGGCTTCTTTCACAGAAGCTTATTTATACGGGCTTCATGCCCAATACATGTGTCAAACTTCCGCATGTACCTTTTATTCACCATTATATGCATCGATATGACTTAAGTTTTGGCCAAGCTGGGTTGCCTGGCTCCTGTGCTTACCCCTACGTTCCCGATTGTTCGGCTAGGTGATAAAGGGAGCACCTCTGCGATTGTTACTGCCCGTCAGCCGGATGTGTACCTCAGACTGGGTGAAGCCGAAAGCTAGCGTTCTTAAGGGAATATTCGGTCGGTGAACTAAAGATGAACTTTTCTTTTACTTATTTACATGCCCCCAGATGCTTTTTTTGCGTTCGCATTCCGGACATGCACTTTAGGGCATGCCTCCCAGAGAAAGGAACCCCTAACGGAACTATTCTCTCTGGAAGATGTTTCTTACTAACCATGTAATATAACATAACTAGTTGGGCACTTGTCTGATAAAGCACCAATGACCCCTACGCCTGGTCTCCATGCATACCCCGGTTCTTATATAACCGTTAGGGTATTCGGACACACTCCGGACCGTCAGGTCCCGAGGTCGAAGCGAAAAGGTCGGCAATGACAAACGATCTACAATCCGGCTAGAAGGCATTGCAAATGTCAATTATAATTACATAGTCACTCTGACTATTTGTATTCCTCTTCAATACCATCTAACAGGCTGTCTAATTTACAGTCCTGCTGGGAATACTTCACGGCCAACTCTACTTGGCCGTATACTAAGCTTACAGGGATCTCCTTCCCATCAGGCCCCACAGGTCCGACCTCGGCCATGTGGTTTGGGTCAGACTTGGTGTATCGCGTCTTCACCATGGCCCAGGCCTCCCAAGTGCCTTGATGTCAGGCTGATATCTTCCACAACCGAAAGCGCCGCCGAGGTCCCTTCTGCTTCTCCGCAAGCTCTCCAAGACACTCGAGCATGGAGTGGGAAGGCCATAGGGCTTGGGCAACGCCTCGCATCGCCTGCCGAACTCGCTCGTGCAGATGCGAAAGCTCGGGAAGAAGGTCACCCGTAGAACCGGGCATCTCCTCTGCAGGAAAACCTGTCAGCATACCTACAGACATAATGCTGTTTAGTCAACTTCCTAGCCGAACTCCTTTTTCGAGAGTTCGTTTAAGCACTTACTATATATGCCGCGTCGAAGCCGTCGATTCTCCTTAGTGGAGTCTGACAACTGGGCACGAACATATTTTAGTTCGACGTCCAGCTTGGTGTTGGCATCTTGAAGATCGTTCTTCTCCCGCCTCACCTTTGTCAGCACACTCTCACCAGCCTTCAGCTGGCGTAGGAGTTGTTGCTTTTCCGGATTTAATCCGGCGCCATCTGCAATTTCCTTTGTTAGATTTGCACCCACGCGGCACTTCGCAAAATATTTATCTTTCGAAGTGTAAATTTCCAAAGGGGGTCTCCTTGGGTTCCCCTGTAGCGGCTAGTGCGGCCTCAAGTTGGGCTTGGCACTTTTCCAGCTCCTGGGACAGTTGGGTATTCTTTTCCGTAAGAACCTGCATTGATACGATCCTTAAATCAGTTCTTTTAAATGTTTCAAGTCTTGGGGGCTACTGGTATACATAACCATTAAATTTTCTCACCCGTATGTCTTTTACATATTGCTCCGTGGCTCTGGTTAGACCATCTTGAGCGGCACGGAGGAACGCATCTCCCGAGTTGAAGGCATCCAATGCCTCTTGGGAGAGACAAGCGTCGTGAAGAACCGTTCGGTGACACCGGTGGTTCATGGCACTCTCCACCTCAGAATTGGTGGCAGACAGCCTGTCCGCATCCTCTGTCGGAGGAGCGTCTGGTGCGCGCCTCGTGTTCGCCTCCGCCTCCGGACCAGGCTTTGGAGCCTGGCTAGTGGAGGCGCGATTGGCAGCCTCTCCAGATATAGTCCGGCGAGGTCTCTTTGTCCTAAAGGAGAGCACGTGTGTTAATATACCTTAAAGGAATAACACCTGGAGATGAGCGTTATACCTTTGCGCCGGCGTCTCAGTCCGGACTGCACTTCTTTTCAGCCCCCGGGGCCTCGCGGCCCCTCGTTGGCTAATCACCGCGGGCTCGGCCTCCCGCCTCGAGGACCTCCCCTGTAAAATGCGGTGGTTATACGGTAATTGGAAACACACGAGGACGGGTCCCTTTTCAAAGAGCTAGGATTTCGGTCTCAGTTACCTGGGAGACTGGGAATAGCCCCGGGTAATCGGCCGTAATGGCCACCAAGGCATTGTCCATGCTAAATTGATGAAACACCCCATCAATCAGCTCCACAGATAAGTCTCAATCCTCTTCGGAGGCCGGATCAAGGGACCGTGATGGATCCTCAGGCTGTGGAGGCGGGCTGTTTATCTCCTTTACTTCCTGGCGCAGTTCCTGCGTTTAAATTGTTAAACTACACATTCACTGATGGGAATATAAAACGGATGGGCAAACAAAATTGTCCGCTTACCCAACTTGGAGGATTGTACATAGTGAATCCGCCCTGTGGGTTGACGCGGAGGAATTCCTCCTCTTCTCCCTTGTACAAAGTGGACAAGATTTTACTAGAGCGGCTGCCGAGTCCGGCCCCTTACAGCCGCAACGGGAGGCGTCGTCCTCCCCGTTAAAATCCCACATGGGGCGACCCCTGTACTGAAGCGGTTGCACCCCCCGCATGATGCATACAGCCATGACTCCGATCATGGTTAGTCCGGAATGAGCTAATAATCTTATCCGGCCCATCAGATAAAAGACATCCTTGTCATTTTCTCCCTGAGGGCTCCGTGGGTGCTAGCTTAGGCGTTTCTTCAGGGGAGCGTTGTTAAACTCAGGGAGGCCGATCCGAACAGGATCCGGCAACGGAACATCCTCTATATAAAACCATTCCGAAGGCCAGTCCTCGGGCGCCTTCTTTGGGGTTCCGGATAGGTATCCGGTCCCAGCGATGCGCCATACTTCGGCTCCGCCCACTTGATATATGCACCCCTCTTGAGAACGGGGCACCAGGCAGAATATCCTCTTCCACAGCGCGAAATGAGCCTCAACACCCAGACTTTTCGTATTCATTTGACACGTGGAAGAAGGCCATTATTGGGAACAGAAGCCAAGGAGCGCCACATTTATAAAGAAAACGGGCATTATTCAATAGGTACATGGAATTCGGAGGAGAACCCGCCTTGAAATGCCGAAGACAAACTGTGCACCGGACTCGTCGTCATTGAAGCCTGGTTCGGGGGCTACTGAGGGAGTCCTGGATTAGGGGGTGTCCGGGTACCCGGATTGTAACCTTTGCCCGGACTCTTGGACTATGAAGATACAAGATTGAAGACTTCGTCCCGTGTCCGGATGGGGCTTTCCTTGGCGTGGAAGGCAAGCTTGGCGATGCGGATATTCAAGATCTCCTACCATTGTAACCGACTCTATGTAACCCTAACCCTCTCCGGTGTCTATATAAACCGGAGGGTTTTAGTCCGTAGGACAAGAATCTCAACATACAATCATACCATAGGCTAGCTTCTAGGGTTTAGCCTCCTTGATCTCGTGGTAGATCTACTCTTGTACTACCCATATCATCAATATTAATCACGCAGGAGTAGGATTTTACCTCCATTGAGAGGGCCCGAACCTGGGTAAAAACATCGTGTCCCTTGTCTCCTGTTACCATCCGCCTAGATGCACAGTTCGGGACCCCCTACCCGAGATCCGCCGGTTTTGACACCAACACCGCCCCTTTATAAAGAGGGGAGGGGAGCGGCACTCCACATTCTTCCATCGTTCATCTTCTTCTTCTCCTCTGCTCCTTTCTTCCTCTTCCTATGGCGAGAGGAGGCGCGGGTCCTTCATCGGTGGCAGTGAGGGTCGCAGCTCGTCAGCGAGTCCCTCCTCCTCTTGAACCTAAGGCGGCAGAGCCGGCCACAAGAGGAAGAGGGAGGGGGCGTGGTCGAGGTCGCCGCGGTGGACGAGGGAGAGGAGGACGGGGCGGTGGCTGCGCTCCCGCAAGGGGTGCCTCCCGTGGCGGAGGGCTACATTGGGGACGAGCCTTGCGAGTTCTTCATCAGGCTGCGCCGGCCACCGCGTCGTGGCCTTCGCCTTCTGACTCCATTCGCACGGGAGATGGAGTTGGATCCACCGCAGGCGTTGCGGCTGCATATGAGGGGCTGTGGGAATAGTGGCACATGGGCCGACGTCGAGTTCCCCGCCCCTCACGTCATGTATCTCCACCGAGGGTGGAAGACCTTCACCCGCCTTCACCGCTTGACGGATGGGCTCACTCTCCATTTCAAACTAATGGAGGGTGGCCTCCTCTCCGTCAAGATCTTCGGGCACTTCGGGACTCGCGTAAGGTGCTGCATGGAGAGCTCTTCTGATGACGAAGATTCCTCCTCGAGAGAGAGCAGTGAAGAAGACAACGGTAGCGACGACGAGGCTAGCGGGCGGCAGGATGACGGGTCCGACTAGGCATCGGGTGCTGCTCCGAGCGGCACCGGCGACCTCATCATCCGCATCACCGGCTCCTTGAACTTCTCGGGGTCGTCTCCTTGGGCGGCTGGTGCTGGGAGGCTGCGGAAGAGGAAGAGGGCGGGCGTCAAGGCCGTCAAGTCGGAGCACGCGGGCACCGACGCCTTCGTCGCGTACTGACGTCCTGCTGCCTCGTCTTCGAGCTCTGCCTCTGACGTGCTATCACCATCCAGCCCTTGGACGGCCACCAAGATGCTTTCTTGGTGTCTTCTGCCACTCGTAGCTCGCCTAGGCGCCCCTTTTGCTCTTTTCGCCTCCTTGACCTACCTCCTGAGGAGAGGGACAAGAAAGGGATTACGGGCATCTTATCTCTTTTTAGTATTGTAAGCCTTCGGGCCTTTGTTAAATTTAAAACTTGTAATCTCCTTATTCATGTTTTTCATTTCGTATGAACTGTACCTGTACGGGATGTTTTTAATGAAAAAGGGATGTTTGCCGGGTTTTTCGTTCGCAGGTAAAACCCACGACAAGGAGTAAACCCTCGTTACCCTTAAGATAAACGTTTTCTCGCCCGGCAATAGGCCTTGCCGTCCCCCCACTTCGCTCGACCTTTCTCACGCCCTTGGCGGAGGCAGGGATGAGGTGATATTGGGCTCCTCGTTTCATTTCTGTGCTGCCATGATCACGACCAAATTCGGTCCCAGGAAACGAGTCCTAGGATCCGGAATGAGGGGAGCACGGTAGCCCAAGGATAAAACGAGGTTTCACATGCCTCAGTCCATAATGAAACGCATGATAAGGGATAGAGAACTTATCTGAATCTGCAGCCCTCGGTAACCTTGGTTTGCCGTGGGTGGATCTTCACTCTTGTAGCCCCGGCAACACTGGTTTGTTGGGGCTTGGCCGCTGGTCCGTCCTCTTTCTTCCAAAGCAGTTCGGCAAGGATATTTATGTGTCCTACGAACCAAAGAAGACAAAGAAGAACAGATAGATGCACACTCGACCTCTAGGCTAAGGGTTAGCCGCCGCTAAGCACTATCAACCCTAACCAAGGACGAGACTCAACCTAGCATGCATGCTATAACTTAGGGCGCCAGCGCTTTGTTTATTTATGCTTAGGGTCTGCGCCTGGCTTTGTACGAAGGGTTACATGCCTTGCCAGCAAGGCTTGTACAAAAGGTGGTTTGCCGGGGGGGCGGCAAGCCGCGCCTTATGGTTAAAACTTGCGAAGATGCTCGATGTTCCAGGAATTGCTCACTGGAATGGCATCTTCGGTCTCCAGGCGGACTGCGCCGGGCCTGGTGACTCGTGTTACCCGATAAGGGCCTTCCCACTTTGGTGTCAACTTGTTGGTATTCTTGGCCGATTGAACGCGCTGAAGAACAAGGTCGCCTTCCTCAAAGCTTCGGGCATGAACCTTGCGGCTATGGTAGCGGCGCAAGGCTTGCTGGTAGCGTGCTGCTCTCACAGCCTCCTGAAGACGATCTTCCTCAAGGAGCATTGCGTCATCTTGTCGCAGTTGCTCTTGCTCAAGCTCGTCGTAAGCGAGCACTCGAGGTGACCCGTATATGAGTTCTGTGGGGAGAACTACTTCTGCCCCGTATACCAGGGCAAAGGGTGTCTGGCCGGTGGCTCGATTTGGCGTCGTCCTGATCGACCAAAGAACCGTCGGCAACTCATCAATCCAACGCCTTCCACTCTTGTCTTCATTCTCAGGCCTCGCAGCACTTCAGCATTTGCCCTCTCAGCTTGACCATTGCTTCGCGGGTGAGCAATGGAAGCGAAACAGACTTTGCTGCCGAGGTCTTGGATATATTGCATGAAGGTGCGGCTTGTAAACTGCATGCTGTTGTCGGTGATAACCCTGTTGGGCACACCAAAATGGCATACTAGCCCCTTGAAGAACTTGACGGCTGACTGGGCTGTAACTTTCCTCACTGCCTCCACTTCTGGCCACTTTGTGAACTTGTCGACCGCGACGTACAAGTACTCAAAGCCCCCGACAGCGCGGGGGAAAGGGCCCAATATGTCGAGCCCCCAGACCAAGAAGGGCCAGGTGAGAGGAATAGTTTGAAGGGCTTGAGCTGGCTGATGAAGCTTCTTTGAATGGAACTGACACGCTTCACACCTGGTGACTAGTGTCGTTGCATCCTGGAGGGCAGTGGGTCGGAAGAAACCTTGCCGAAACGCCTTGCAGGCAATGGCCCTCGACCCTATGTGGGATCCACATATGCCTCCATGTATTTCTGCCAACAGCCCCAGTCCTTCCTCCCGGGGGATACACTTCAATTTCACACCGTTCGGTCTTTTTCTGTATAGGACGTCATCGACGAACTGATACATAGCAGACCAACAGGCTACTTTTTCTGCTTCTTCCAGTTCCTCAGGAAGTTCCCCTGTTTGGAGGAATCAGACGGTAGGCTGTGCCCATGCCGGAGCTTGGGGCTCGACAGTGAGGACCAAAGGCATTTCTTCTGTCATAGGAATGGCCGTCTCCACGGCAAGAGCTTGACGCTCTGCCGGAGCTGATCGTCCTATGGCGGGCTCAGCGTCTCCGGCAACATCTTTGCCGGCGGCTCCGGGGAGCTCGGTGGGAAAGTACTTGCCGGGCCCTGATTTCCTTCTCTTGCTCTACTCTGTTGATGGATCAACGGATGGCTGAGTCAGATGAAGCACAAAGGTACCTGGTTCCACAGGTAGCTTGAGGGCAGCACGCTTCGACAGGTAATCGGCGATGTCGTTCTCCGCTCGGGGAACGTGTTCTGCCTGTATACCGTTAAAATGCTCTTCCAGCTTGCTCACTTCATCTACGTATGCCTTCATCAACGGGCTCTGG
Organism: Triticum urartu; assembly: GCF_056163025.1. NCBI lineage: Eukaryota > Viridiplantae > Streptophyta > Magnoliopsida > Poales > Poaceae > Triticum > Triticum urartu. The sequence goes on from NC_141874.1 coordinate 767,277,386, forward strand.
TAATCTTTGTTGACTTGTTTGACGACAAGTTGCGAGTCGCCCCTGACGATGAGTTTCCTGATTCCGAGGTCTGCCGTGATCCTAAGACCGGCAAGCAGCCCCTCATACTCAGCAGTATTGTTCCTCGATGTCTCCCTTGGGAAGTGCATCTGGACTACGTACTTGAGGTGCTCTCCGGTGGGCGCGACAAGCAGTACGTCGGCCCCGACACCCTGTAAAGAGAAGGCTCCATCAAAGTACATGATCCAGTCGCAACTTGCCTCCTTGCCGGGGAGAGCAGTCTCCCGAATTTCTTCATCAGGTGTTGCGGTCCATTCCGCAATGAACTCCGCCAGGACCCTGCTCTGAATTGTCGAAGTACTCTCAAATTTGAGGCCAAAGATGGACAGCTCCAGTGCCCACTCTACAATCCTTCTGGTTGCGTCTGGATTATGCAATATCCGTTGTAGAGGGAGGCGAGTGACGACAGTGATTTCATGCGCCTGGAAGTAATGACGCAGCTTCCTCGAGGCCATGAGGGGGCCGAAGAGCAGCTTCTGCACACCGGAGTACCTTGATCTAGCCCCCTGCAGGAGGGAGCTAACAAAGTAGACCGGGTGCTGCATCATATTCTTCCTTGGCAACACCTCAGCTGGTCGTGTCGTCTCTGCACCAATGGCATCAGGCTCTGTTGTTGCTATTACCTCGTCGTCAACTTCTCTCTGCGCCACTAGTGCGGCACTGACCACTTGGTTTGTTACCGCCAAGTACAGGAGCAACGGTTCTTGTGGTTTAGGCACAACTAGTACTGGCGTGGAGGAGAGGTATTTCTTAAAATCTTGTAATGCTGCCTCGGCCTCTGGTGTCCATTCCATTGGGCCCGCCTTTTTCAAAACCTTGAAAAAGGGGAGGGCGCGCTTGGCGGACTGGAAGATGAACCTGCTCATGGCGGCAACACAGCCAGCAAGCCAAAGTACATCCTTGACCCGCTTGGGCGCCTCAATCTGTTCTATAGCCTTGATCTTATCCGGATTGGCCTCTATCCCACGCTGTGACACAAAGAACCCGAGAAGCTTGCCGGACGGGACGCCAAAGATGCACTTCTCAGGGTTCAATTTGAGGTTGATCTTGCGCAAGTTTGCAAATGTCTCTTCTAAATCCGGTATGAGGGTCGCCCTATCTTTGGTTTTGACCACTATGTCATCCATATAAGCCTCCATATTTCTATGGAGCTGGGGTCCAAAACCAATCTGGACAGCCCTTGCAAATGTTGAGCCAGCACTCTTCAACCCGAAAGGCATCCGTATAAAACAATACGTACCACATGGGGTGATGAACGTTGTCTTCTCTTCATCTTCTCTCGTCATAAAGATCTGGTGGTAGCCGGAATAGGCATCGAGGAATGATAGCAGATCACACCCCGTCGTGGAGTCAACAATCTGTTCGATGCGCGGCAATGGGAAAGGGTCCTTGGGACAAGCCTTATTGATATCTGTGTAATCGATACACAGTCTCCACTTCCCATTCGCTTTGCGCACCACCACCGGATTGGCCAACCACGTTGGATGGAGTACTCCCCTCACCGAACCCGCTGCTTCTAGTTTCTGGATCTCCTCCGTAATGAACTCTTGTTGTTCCAAATCTTACTTTCTGACCTTCTGCTTGATGGGCCGCGCATGAAGGCAGGCGGCAAGGTGGTGCTCAATCACCTCCCTGGGAACGCCGGGGATGTCAGATGCTTGCCATGCAAACACATCGACATTCGCCCATAGGAAGGTGACGAGCGCGTCTTCCTATTTGTTGTCAAGGGTGGAGCTTATGGTGAAATCCCCTCCTGTGCCATCCTCTTTGACGGACACCTTCTTGGTCTTTGGCAGCGTGGCCCTGGATTTCTTGTTCCTGCCGGTGGAGCTCTCTGGCACGTCCTCGACGGGAGCACTACACTCCGAAGAGGTGCGCTTGCCGGAGTGGGTGCTCGAGGTCTCACCGGTCTTCTTCTTCCCTCCCGGGGCTTCAGTGGCAGGAGCAAGTGCCTTGGTGGCGGCGGCTACTTCAACTGCTTCTTGGTTGAGTTGGTCAGCGCAAATCAGTGCATCTTTCTTGTCAGAGGGGACGGTGATGATCGTCACAGGTCCTGGCATCTTCAGGGTGTTGTAGGCGTAGTGTGATGCCGCCATGAACTTGGCCAGCGCTGGGCGGCCAAGGATCCCATTGTAAGGCAAGGGGATCTTGGCAACATCGAACACGATCCTTTCCGTCCTGTAGTTCTGATCACTCCCGAAGGTCACAGGCAGTGTGACCTTCCCCTTTGGTTGGCTCCTTCCCGGGTAGATCCCCTAAAACGTGCCCGTTTCTTCGAGGTCTCCGTCGGAAATCTGCAGCTTCCTGATCACGGCAGGCGAGATTAAGTTCAGACCGGCCCCGCCGTCAACTAGCACTTTCATCACCTTGAGGTTGCGTATTGTCGGCAAGACCAACAACGGCAAGCACCCGACCGCAGTGGTGCAATCAGGGTGATCCTCAGTGTCAAAGATGATAGGCGTGCTGGACCACTTCAGCGGCTTTTGGGCATCAAACGATGGCTCTGCTGCTGTACTCTCACGCGCCCATTGCTTGAGCTGGCGGTGAGAGGTATGCAGCGAGGCACCGCCATCGACGCACATAGCCTCTGTAGCTTTCTGAAACTCTTGGTCACCATACTCATCGTCATCTTCGTGATCATCGTCTTTCGGCTTCTTGTCGCAGCCCCGGGCGGGCCTCTCTTGCTGTTTATCCTTACCGCGGCGGCCTGCTTGGCCGTCACGCTTCTTGCCGGACCCCTCGGCACCATCCTGGCCCCTCTTCTTGTCCTTTCATATTCAGCTTTTTGCTTCTCGGCAAGCAGCTCAACCTGTCGGCAGTTCTGGAGGTCATGGCCTTTGGTGCGATGAATCTTGCAGTATTGCTTGTCGGAGTTCCCTGGCTTCTCGGCAGCCGCCAACGCCTGGCAGGTGACACATTCGGCAATTTCGTTGCCGGGGTCATCTTCCTTGGTTTTCTTGGCGGTGCCGGTGTCATCAGATCCCTCGACGGCAAGCACAGCTTTACCCTTACGCTTCCTGTTGCGGCGCCGGCTTTTGTTCACCGGGGCGGAAGTATCCTTGTCTGAAGAGTCGGTTTCCACGCCGGCATCTTTGCCGGGGTACTTCCTTCCCTCTTCAGCTCGGGCACATCTGTCGGCAAGAACGTAGAGTTCCGCCACATCCTTCACCTTGTTCATTGCCAGCTCTTCACGCATTTTGCGGTTGCGTACGTTCTGATGGAATGCACTGATGACGTCAGCAGGATGAACATCCGAGATATTGTATTGTACCTGGTGAACCTTTGTATGTACTTGCGCAGACTCTCGCCTTCCTTCTAGGGGATGACGTGCAGGTCGCTCGCTTGGCCATGAGCTTGGTGACCTCCCGTAAAGGCGCCAACAAACTCATGGCACAAATCCGACCAAGAAGAAATAGAGTCTACAGGAAAGTGCATCAACCATGACATGGCGTTGGGCTTAAGGGCCAATGGAAAGTAATTCGCAAGCACCTTATCGTCGTGGGCTCCGGCAGCTTGCATCGCGATGGTGTAGATGCTGAGGAACTCCGATGGGTGGGTCTTGTCGTTCTACTTCTCGCCAACGTCAGGCTTGAAGGTGCGGTGAGTGGGCCACTGGAACTGCCGCAGCTCACGGGTAAAAGCCGAACAGCCTACCTCGTAAGGTAGACCCCCAGGGCTTACCGGCGCTGGGTGGTTCACAGCAGGCCTGCTCTCCTGTCTGACTGGTGGCGTGCTCCGCGCCGGTGCTCACTGGTGGTTCGAGCGTCTTCATGGGCTCGCTCTTGAAGAACTTGACACTGGTCGCAGCGGGTCCATGGGTCAAACGACGCTATGGAGATGTCGTCATACGTATCGTCACGACGGGTCGACATCCGCGGCACGTGGCGGGGAGGAGGCGAATGTACCGTGGCCGTAGCGCCACCGGTCCTCCCGCCAGTGGCGCGCGGTGCTCCCTCGGAGTGTCGATCGGGGGGCCCCGCTGGTCTTGATTCATCCTTGTTGGTGATGGCAACAAGGATCCGGATGGTAGCCCTCCATTCATCGAGCTTGCACGTAGCGGGAGGGAAGTCGAGAAGCAACTACGCGTGCGCCAGGGCCTCTGCTGGTGTTGGCGGCAGCAAAACCTGCGCGGACCGCAACGCGCTTCGACTTCTAACCATGTTAGAAGGAGCTCTATCACGGTCCCGCGGTCGCGCGCCGTTTTCACCAGCGCCCCGGTGAGCGTGCAGGTCTTCTGCGTCTCGTGAGTGGCGTTCGGGACTCTTCCCGCGACGGTGTCCGGGAACATCGGTGTGACGACGCCGTTCGTTGCGTGCAGCTTGAGAGGAGCGCGCCGTGGGTGCCGACGTGGGTGTCTTCGAGGCCACCGTGCCGCCTTCGGGCGGTGCGACGGCGCCTTTGGAGGGCCCCTTGCCGCCTGCGAAGGGCCTGGCTCCATCTTTAGATCTGGCGACGTGCGGCTCGTTACCAGGCACGCGAACGTCGCCGCCTCCCAAGCTCCGGCTGCTGGGGTGGTGTTGGTGCTCGTGAGCCGCGCCCCGGGTCCTCTCTATGACCGGACCGCTGCTCGCCCGTGTCGGGACGGGCCGACCCCCACCGTTGTCTTCTTGTTGGGCGCCATGGCGATGAAGAGCCGCTAACTTAACTGCTAAAGCCGATTCTCACAACTGCGCCCCCTACCTGGTGCGCCAAAGATGTCGGTGGGAAAGACACCTATGGGATCACAAGAATCCCTACTACGGTTAGCGGGGCGCGGGGTTGAGAGAAGAGCGGATCTAACGGATAGCACACGGTTCGCTTATCCAGGTTCAGGCCGCGAGGATGCGTAAAACCCTACTCTTGCTTTGGTGGATGTAGATCTGAGTTCTTGAGCTAGCTACAGGGTGTAGAGAGCTCCAAAAAGCCCAAATCCTTCTCCTGGTCGCCTCGGGCCTCCTTTTATAGGAAAAAGGGGTTGCCACAGTGGCACACAGGAGGTGGAAAGAGTACAATGTTGCGAGGTTATCCCTCGCATTACAGGACACGACGCATTTAATGCACCTCATAGGTGTCCTCTTGCTTTATCGGGGACGGGGGCGGAGCCTGTCCCGTCCGTCGCCGCTCCTCCAAGCTTCGACACGTGCCCCGGCCAGCGATGCCTGCGGTGCCATGTAGGCAGGCAGGCAGCTGAGGTGGCACGGTGGTGGAGCCTCCACGAAGGGCTGCATGTTGCCACGCAGGTGCCTGCCCAATTGGTTGGGTCGGGAGCTGCATGTGAACGGCGGCAGAGTCTTGGTTGGTGCGGGCCTGATGGTGGCCCTGTAGATGTCCTCGGCATGGGCCTTGCTGGGGCCCCGGCAAGGGTCTTGTCATGGCGCACGCTATCGTCCCCGGCAAGGCGCTTGCCGGGGGTCTCGTGGTTTTCCTTGGCTGGGATCTTGCCAAGGGTCGTCGTCTTCTAGTGCTCATCTGATCTTGAATGTTCATGATCTTGACGAAGATTTGCATGCCACCAAGGAGGTGTCTCCCGAGTTCTTGTCCTACCGTAGCAGATTACGCTAGGGACTGTGGGCTCAAGGGTGACTTGCTCTGTTGGTGCGGGGGCGAGCCACCACGGTGAAAGTGCAACTATCCCTAGGTGGTTTTGGTAATTCATAACAACATATAGCTCATTGAGCTAATGCTATTCCAAGATGATTATTTCAGGAAAGCTCAATGATTGGCATGGCATGGATGTGAAAGTGGAACCCTCAAAATGCTAAGGACAATGGATTGGCTCTTCCCCGGCAAGGTCACTGTTCACGGCGGCAAGCTTTCCCCGGCAAGGTCACTGTTCACGGCGGCAAGCTTTCCCCGGCAAGGTTACTGTCACGGCGGCAAGCTTTCCCCGGCAAGGTCACTGTCACGGCGGCAAGCTTTCCCCGGCAAGGTTACTGTCATGGCGGAAAGCTTTCCCCGGCAGGTTACTGTTCACGGCGGCAAGCTTTCCCCGGTCATTGAGTCCACAGGAAAAGCCACTATCAAGAAGGGATGAGGTGTTGCTTAATGAGCCTCTTGCTCCATGTGCTTAGCGATATGCTCCAAAACCCTCAACTACTTTCCCATATCCACATATAACCTAAAATCTAAGCCAAACTCGGTCCTACCGATTTTTCCTATCCGGCGCCACCGAGTTTCACTTGTCATAAGCCACTACCAAACCCTAGCAATTCGGTTCTACCGATAAGGATCTCGGTCTCACCGAGATGGGATTGCAAACTCTCTGTTACCTATTGCAATATTCTCGGTCCCACTTAGATATGCAATCGGTCCCACCGAGATTGCAATGTAAACTCAGTGTTTCCCCTTTGTAACTTTTCGGTCTCACCGAGTTCCACTCGGTCCCACCGAAAGAGCAAATCGGTCCCACCGAGTTTGCCTGACCAACTCTCTGGTTAGCTAATTACCAAACTCGGTCTCACCGAGTTTGTGTAATCGGTCTCACCGAGATTACGTTATGCCCAAACCCTAACCGAATCGGTCCTACCGAGTTGCATGTCAGTCCCACCGAAATTCCTAACGGTCACTAGATTTACTATTTCAGTCAGACCGAGTTTATTGATTCGGTCCCACCGAGATTGGAAAACTGTGTAACGGTTGGATTTTGTGTGGAGGCTATATATACCCCTCCACCTCCTTCTCATTAAGTGAGAGAGCCATCAGAACACACACATCATTCCAACTCATATGTTCTGAGAAAGAACCACCTACTCATGTGTTGAGATCAAGACATTCCATTCCTACCATATGAATCTTGATCTCTAGCCATCCCAAGTTGCTTTCCACTCAAATCTTCTTTCCACCAAATCCAAATCCTATGAGAGAGAGTTGAGTGTTGGGGAGACTATCATTTGAAGCACAAGAGCAAGGAGTTCATTACCTACACACCATTTGTTACTTCTTGGAGAGTGGTGTCTCCTAGATTGGCTAGGTGTGACTTGGGAGCCTCCGACAAGATTGTGGAGTTGAACCAAGGAGTTTGTAAGGGCAAGGAGATCGCCTACTTCGTGAAGATCTACCGCTAGTGAGGCAAGTCCTTCGTGGGCGATGGCCATGGTGGGATAGACAAGGTTGCTTCTTCGTGGACCCTTTGTGGGTGGTTGCTTCTTCATGGACCCTTCATGGGTGGAGCCCTCCGTGGACTCGCGCAACCGTTGCCCTTGGGTGGAGCCCTGTGTGGACTCGCGCAACCGTTACCCTTCGTGGGTTGAAGTCTCCATCAACGTGGATGTAGGATAGCACCACCTATCCGAACCACGGGAAAAACATCCGAGTCTCCACTAGCGTTTGATTTCTCCAAACTCTTCCCTTTATATTCTTGCAAGTTGCATGCTTTACTTTCCGCTGCCAATATACTCTTTGCATGCTTGCTTGAATTGTGTGATGATTGCTTGACTTATCCTAAAATAGCTAAAATCTGCCAAGAACTAAAATTGGGAAAAGGTTAAGTTTTTATTTGGTCAAGTAGTCTAATCACCCCCCTCTAGACATACTTTCGATCCTACAAGTGGTATCAGAGCTTTGGTCTCCATTTGCTTGATCTCCATAGCTTTTGGTGGTCATAGCCTTGGTTTCACAACCTAGGAGAGTATGGCGTCTAGCGAGGGAAATTATCACTGTAGAGGTCCTTACTTTAATGGTACTAATTTTGCTAGTTGGAAGCATAAAATGAAAATGCATATTCTTGGACATAACCCCGCCGTTTGGGCTATTGTGTGTGTTGATTTGCAAGGTGACTTCTTTGATGGGAAAGAACCAAACCGTGAAGCTACCGCGGATGAGTTGAAGATGTTGCAATACAATGCTCAAGCTTGTGATATTCTCTTCAACGGATTGTGCCCCGAAGAATTCAACAAAATCAGCCACCTTGAGAATGCAAAGGAAATTTGGGACACTTTGATTGATATGCACGAAGGTACCGACTCCGTCAAGGAATCCAAGTTGGATGTGCTTCAAAGCCAACTTGACAAGTTCAAGATGAAGGATGGTGAAGGTGTCGCTGAAATGTACTCTAGGCTTGCTCTCATCACAAATGAGATTGCCGGCTTAGGAAGTGAAGAAATGACCGATAAATTCATCATCAAGAAGATCCTAAGAGCCTTGGATGGAAAATATGATACCGTGTGCACATTGATCCAAATGATGCCCAATTACAAAGATCTCAAGCCAACAGAAGTGATTGGAAGAATTGTTGCTCATGAGATGTCACTTAAGGATAAAGAGGAACTTCACAACAAATCAAGTGGTGCCTACAAAGCCTCATGTGAAGCCCCTACATCATCAAGTGAGAAACAAGACTTCAATGAAGAATTGAGATTAATGGTGAAGAACTTCAACAAGTTCTACAAGAATAGAAGCAAAGATAGAAGCTCCAAATCAAGGTCCTACAATGACAAAAGATCTTCTAGTAGAGAGCGAAACTGTTACAATTGTGGAAGACCCGGACACTATTCCAACGAGTGTACGGCTCCCTACAAGAGAAGAGAAGATTCTCCAAGAAGAAGAAGCAAAGGATCACCACCAAGAGAGAGAAGGAGTAGAGATGATCGTTATGAACGAAGATACTCACGGAGAAGCAAGGATTCGGAAAGGACAGAAAAATCATCAAGGAGCTACACAAGACGAAGACATCAAGCTCATGTTGGTGAATGGGTATCCGGCTCCGACTCCGACAGCCACTGCGAGAGAAGTTATCACTCTAACTCCGAAGATACTCAAGATGAAGGTGTTGCCGGTCTAGCACTTGTGTCAACCAACTCCTACGACATATTTGACTCACCAAATGAAGGAATTGGAAGATGCTTCATGGCCAAAGGTCCTAAGGTAACACACCCCGAGTATGTTGATTTCAATAGTGATGAAGATGACTTGTTAGGTGATGATTTGCTTGGTGACAACTCTAGTGATGAATACTATGATGAAAGACCAATTAAACATGCTAATCAAGATAAAACGAGTGACAATGATAAGGAGAAGATTGAGGCTCTAACTAAAGAACTAAAAACTCTTAAATTAGCTCATGACACTATCTTCGAAGATCACCGAGAACTTTTAAGAGCTCATGAGAAACTACGTTTTGAAAAGCTCAATCTTGAGCAAGAGCATGAGTTCTTAAAGGCAATCAATGATGATCTCCGCAAGAAAAGTTCTTCTTACATTGCCAAGCGTTTACTCTTATCCACTTACATGCCTCAAGTCAAGTCTAGTAACAATAAAGATTCCTCCTCTAGTAGTAACAATGATCATGCTAAATCCAATATTGTTGCTTCTAGTAGTTCTCTTGATTCCACTAATGATTCTCTTAGCCAAGTTACACTTGAGCAAGAAAATAGCTTATTGAAGGGAATTATAGATAAAGGAGTGTACAAGAGCCTTGCCGGGAGTAAGCAATTCGAGGAAATTGTGCGCAAGCAAGAAATGCACCGGAAGAATCAAGGTGTTGGTTTTGAACGAAAGTTCAATGCCAATGGAGTTGAATGGGAAGAAGATCAATACCCCAAGACGAAGTTTGTCCCTCAACAAGAGAAGTATACTTCTTTCAAGGGGACACAAGCTCAATATGATCTTTCACCTCAAGACTACGAGCAAAAAGGCAAGGACAAGCTTCAAGAGGAAATTGATGCATTTGAAGAAGCTCCAAAGACCTTAGTCAAGTGGATTCCCAAGACTACTTCAAGTTCCACTTCATCAAGTATGACTATAACTCCAAGGATTCCCATCAAAATGGTGTGGATCCAAAAGAAGAAGAACTAGAGAGTTCTTAAGGGAGGCTCCGCCAACGTACTTCACTCTTATCATTTTGGCAAGAACAAGTGCAATCAACTTCCACATCTTGCACTAGTTCAAGGAGGCACAAACCCTCTTGTTGGTATTGAAAGTGCAATTCACTCAAATGGACAGCTCCAAGAGATCTACATCAACATTGAGCATCCACATCTTCAATATCTACATGAAGTCATCATCGACAAAACCCAAGGTTAGTTCATCCCTCTTAGGGGGGATATCACATCTAGGGGGAGCTTTACTCTAAGACTTGAGCTAAAGAAACTCTAAAGATGTGAACAAAACAATGCTTTATGTAAAAGTGGTAACCCCACTTGATCTTAAACGATGAGTATGACCTACGATCAAGTGTTCTCACTTGACTCCTAAGTCAATATACTCATATATAGATGACCTAGTCATCGCAAATTGCTTGATAGATGCTAGAATTGGTTGTGCATGCTTTGCCACATATTTCATTTGCCATCTTATTGTGTGAGCATGCTGATTGCACATTTTACTCATTCGAGGACATCCACTTGTTGTTTTGATTGTTTGGCTTTATCTTCTTTTGCCAAGTGGATGGACAAGAATGCCTAAGAACCTCCTCTAGCTATCTATGCTTTTCTCGTCTCAAACTCTATTCATGCTGCATCACAAAATTTGATCAAGTCAGATTCGAACCACTCTGTGTGAGGAGCGCTCGGAGTCCCCGATTCGTCATAGACTTAAACTTCCAAAACCTCTTTATGAATCTCGGTCTGACTGATACTCCATTTTCGGTCCTACCGAGTTCATTAAGTTGATCTAGGTTTTTGATCTCGGTGCAACCGATTTGAACTTTTCGGTCACACCAAGTTGCAATAACTGCACACAGTTTTGCATCTCGGTGCCACCGAGTTGTTCCACTCGGTCACACCGACAGGGTCGGGCTATATATAGTGACGGGCAGAATTTTGGAAATTTCTCCGAAACCTCCTCGCCCGCGCGATAGCCTGCTCTGCCCTCAAGGTCTCCGGATCGCCTTCTCGCCGCCAGCAGCCTCCTGTCGCTGGTCTTCGTCGCCGTCAACGGATTTCTGCCCTGCCGTTGCCACCGTAGCAAGTCCACGCCAAACTAGGGTATGGACTTGATCTTTGTGCTATTCCTCAATCTGATTCCTAGCACATTGTGATCACATTGATTCTTGCCACGATTGAGACACTTCTATCCAGTCAAAAACGCTCGTAGATTAGGTTTAATTCGAAAATTGTAGGGTTAGGTTTCCGCCGAAACCATCTCGGACCCACCGAGTTGAAAAACTTGGTCCCACCGATCTGGCTTTTGCCATTGCACATGTGAAACTCGGTCTGACCGAGAATAACTTATCGGTGCGACCAATTTTGGAATTCTGTGAAACCCTAGCAGTCTCGATGCCACCGAACTGTGACTCGGTCTGACCGAGTTCACCAGTTCTGGTGCCAAAACTGCTTCGGTGTCACCGAGTTTGAAAATCGGTAGATCCGAGATGCTTTTTGTGGAAAAATAAAACTAAGTTTTTGAATTAATCTTTTGCAAAAATCTCTGCTTTTTGTGATGCTCATCCACTCTATCTTATCTATAATCTATTCACAGGGTCAGCAGTCAGTTTGCAACATGTCTGATCAAAGTGACAGCTAGAATGCGTCTGAGCAGCAAGTTGTGATGAGTGAGGGCACTAGCCCCTCAAGTTCTTCTGATGATGGCAGCAGGAGCACCCCCAGCAATCTGCCTAAGGCTGCCACACGTCAAAGGAAGAAGAGAACGTCTGATTCTGAAGATGAGGACTATGTGGCAGAGGAAGAGGCCACCTCCAAGAGAGTTGAGCCAGCTCAAGGCTCAAAGCCAGGCCTGAAAATCAAGAGGCCAGCAGGCAGGTAGCCCATGTCAAAAGCTAGAGCATCAACTGAGAAGCCTGCTCCCATTGAGCCCGTTGCAGCTGAGGGCAAGAAGAGGAAAGAGAGAGTGAAAAAGACTGTGGCTAGAGTACTTGGCAAAGCCTCCATCATGGTTGAAGAGGATGAGGAAGAAGAGGCAGCTGCACCAGCGCCCAAGGCAGCCAAACTCATGGGAGATGCTATAAGGTCAGGAACAGCTGCATCCAAGCCCAAGGAAGCACCTAAGGCTGCATCTAAGCCTAAGAGTGCACCAAAGAGAAACACACGAAGCATCCCAGCTGCAGAAAAGAACAAGGCCCCAGTGCCTGAAGCTATCGAAGAAGAGGAAGAGAGTGTCCTTAGGAAGCTCAAGCCCAAGATCCCAGATCACAACGATGCTCATCCTGTGGCTGAGGATATGAAGCTCAGGAGAGACTCAGGGCTCAGGAAATGGAGAGAAGCAGATCCGTACGCTTCTAGGAGAAGGACTGCCATGGATTACAGATTTCATACTAAGGAGCAGCAAGATTTCTATGAGACTGTTTTGCTTGACAAGAAGCCAATCGTTTGTGACATGAGATGGGTCGACTGGACCTATATCAAGGAAAATGAAGAGCACCACCCAGGAGTTCAGGACAGCTTCAGAGCGTGTGGAGTAGAGGACTTTGTTGGGCAGAAGCTCACAAAGTGGAACGAGGAACTCATCATGCAGTTCTACTCCACAGCTCACTTTTATCCGGATGGCAGGATTACTTGGATGTCTGAGGGTACAAGGTACCAATCTACAGTGGCTGAGTGGTCACAGATCATCAATGCCCCAGAAGAGCAAGATGAGGACGTGGATATCTATGCCAAGAAAAAGATGGATCACAACTCCATATCCAACATGTACAAGGAGATCCCGAATGAAGCGCTCGACACGTTCAAGTTTGGCTCAGTGCACTATGTGCTCTCAGGATTGCCTACGATCAATTGGATACTAAGGCACACCTTACTGCCCAAGTCTGGAGATCACAAGATGATCAGAGGCCTCGCGATCAACCTGCTTCATGTCTTTGACGTGCCTCAGAAGTTCAAGGTGATGAGCCTCATAGTTGAAACGATCAAAAGGACTGCGGCAGATCAAAAGAGGAGCTGTGGATATGCCCCTCAGATTCAGGAGCTCATCAACTCCAAGATGGGCACGGGTGTATATCTGTTGGATAAGGAACACCTGCCCATCCGTCCAGATTTTGAGAACAATGAAGTTGTGATGACAGAGAATGAGCCATCGTCTGCACAAGCATATGCAAAGAAGGAGAAGGCGAAGAAGGAAAAAGCTGCTAGGATGCCTACTCAAGCAGAGGCATCTGAATACTTCTTGAAGACCAAACAAGAGCAGCTTGGTTACTTGATTGCGTCCACCCTGCGGATTGAGCAGAGTTTAGCCACCCTGACTCAGAACCAGGCGAGTTTAGAGAGGATCATGGAACAGAGGTTCTATGACTTGGACATCAAGGTAACAGAAGTTCAGTCTGCAGTGGAGTAGCTCCAGGAGGACATGAATGAGAGGAGAGGCAGGACCACGACTCATGTGTTTGCGAGGGTGCCACGAGGTCCGAGGTCGTCTGCACTGCCAGTTGCTGACACCAGAGCTACAACGTCTGCACCAGCCACAGCCTCAGCTCCAGCGTCTACCTCAGCTCCAACTCCAGCGACTACTTCAACATCTACAAAAGCCTTCGTCCTTGGAGTGATTCGGACTCCACCACCACCTGAAGATCAAGCCTGAGCGACGACTTAGCACTATGCATTTTCTAGGAACTTTTTGGTAACTTGTTGCCAAAGGGGGAGAAGATGTATAGATCATAGGCTTCGAGAGAGGGAGTGTTGCTTTTCTCTCTTGCTTTATTTGGTGGTTTTTCGAACCTTTTTCTGCTTTTGAGTGCTTGATACTACGTCCATATGTTTGTGAGACATCGATGATCATGTGTTTGATCATAAGCTACACTTAATGTTTGCTTAATGCTTGCTTAAATATTATCATTCTATCTATCATTTGTGATCATTCACTACTCTTGGTGATGAGTGCATGCATTTCAATCTTATCATTTTGAGCGCTCCACCAAGATGTATGTGACATGGAAGAGTAACCCATGACTCTAACCCTTTGTGCATTTGCAGTCCAAAGCAAATTTTAAAATATGCACAAATTTAGGGGGAGCTCTTACTTATCACATACTTCTCAAAGCAACGATATATTTCATGCTTATTATCTTTTGTCGAAGCTTTGATCTATATGTTGTCATCAATTACCAAAAAGGGGGAGATTGAAAGTGCAACTATCCCTAGGTGGTTTTGGTAATTCATAACAACATATAGCTCATTGAGCTAATGCTATTCCAAGATGATTATTTCAGGAAAGCTCAATGATTGGCATGGCATGGATGTGAAAGTGGAACCCTCAAAATGCTAAGGATAATGGATTGGATCTTCCCCGGCAAGGTCACTGTTCACGGCGGCAAGCTTTCCCCGGCAAGGTCACTGTTCACGGCGGCAAGCTTTCCCCGGCAAGGTTACTGTCACGGCGGCAAGCTTTCCCCAGCAAGGTCACTGTCACGGCGGCAAGCTTTCCCCGGCAAGGTTACTGTCACGGCGGCAAGCTTTCCCCGGCAAGTTACTGTTCACGGCGGCAAGCTTTCCCCGGTCATTGAGTCCATAGGAAAAGCCAATACTATCAAGGAGGGATGAGGTGTTGCTTAGTGAGCCTCTTGCTCCATGTGCTTAGCGATATGCTCCAAAACCCTCAACTACTTTCCCATATCCACATATAACCTAAACTCTAAGCCAAACTCGGTCCTACCGATTTTTCCTATCCGGCGCCACCGAGTTTCACTTGTCATAAGCCACTGCCAAACCCTAGCAATTCGGTTCTACCGATAAGGATCTCGGTCTCACCGAGATGGGATTGCAAACTCTCTGTTACCTATTGCAATATTCTCGGTCCCACTTAGATATGCAATCGGTCCCATCGAGATTGCAATGTAAACTCAGTGTTTCCCCTTTGTAACTTTTCGGTCTCACCGAGTTCCACTCGGTCCCACCGAAAGAGCAAATCGGTCCCACCGAGTTTGCCTGACCAACTCTCTGGTTAGCTAATTACCAAACTCGGTCTCACCGAGTTTGTGTAATCAGTCTCACCGAGATTACGTTATGCCCAAACCCTAACCGAATCGGTCCTACCGAGTTGCATGTCAGTCCCACCGAAATTCCTAACGGTCACTAGATTTACTATTTCGGTCAGACCGAGTTTATTGATTCGGTCCCACCGAGATTGGAAAACTGTGTAACGGTTGGATTTTGTGTGGAGGCTGTATATACCCCTCCACCTCCTTCTCATTAAGTGAGAGAGCCATCAGAACATACACATCATTCCAACTCATATGTTCTGAGAAAGAACCACCTACTCACGTGTTGAGATCAAGACATTCCATTCCTACCATATGAATCTTGATCTCTAGCCTTCCCAAGTTGCTTTTCACTCAAATCTTCTTTCCACCAAATCCAAATCCTATGAGAGAGAGTTGAGTGTTGGGGAGACTATCATTTGAAGCACAAGAGCAAGGAGTTCATTACCTACACACCATTTGTTACTTCTTGGAGAGTGGTGTCTCCTAGATTGGCTAGGTGTCACTTGGGAGCCTCCGACAAGATTGTGGAGTTGAACCAAGGAGTTTGTAAGGGCAAGGAGATCGCCTACTTCGTGAAGATCTACCGCTAGTGAGGCAAGTCCTTCGTGGGCGATGGCCATGGTGGGATAGACAAGGTTGCTTCTTCGTGGACCCTTTGTGGGTGGTTGCTTCTTCGTGGACCCTTCGTGGGTGGAGCCCTCCGTGGACTCGCGCAACCATTGCCCTTGGGTGGAGCCCTGTGTGGACTCGCGCAACCGTTACCCTTCGTGGGTTGAAGTCTCCATCAACGCGGATGTAGGATAGCACCACCTATCCGAACCACGGGAAAAACATCCGAGTCTCCAATAGAGTTTGATTTCTCCAAACTCTTCCCTTTATATTCTTGCAAGTTGCATGCTTTACTTTCCGCTGCCAATATACTCTTTGCATGCTTGCTTGAATTGTGTGATGATTGCTTGACTTATCCTAAAATAGCTAAAATCTGCCAAGAACTAAAATTGGGAAAAGGTTAAGTTTTTATTTGGTCAAGTAGTCTAATCACCCCCCTCTAGACATACTTTCGATCCTACACACGGCAAGGGTCTTGCCGGGGCTGCTAAGGCTATCCCCAGCAAGGATCTTGCCGGGGTAGCCTGCTTTGTCCCCTTGCTCCTTGTGGTTTTTGGCCTTGGCGTCATCCTTGGACAACTTGAGCTCCGGTCTTACCTCGGCTCACCTCCCTTGCTCTGCTTGGTGTGGCCGTCGACGCAGCTCTGACTGCCCGTGCACAGGTATAGGGGTATAAAAAGTGCACCCCTCTTTTTGTACACCGACATAGCGCTTTTCTCGAACCCGCGCTACTGCTAACCCTACCTTATCCTCCCCGTGCGGCCGACCCTCTCTCTCTCACTCTCCCTCTCAGTCACTCTCACCCGCGCTAACACCCGTCGTCTGCCGCCGCCGCCACCGTCGTCCGTCCTCGACCGAGTTACTCCCTCCTTCCCTCCCTCCTCCTCCCACCGCGCCCTCCTTCCTCCGCCTCTGGTCGCCCCCTCTGAAGGAAATATGCCCTAGAGGCAATAATAAAGTTATTATTTATTTCCTTATATCATGATAAATGTTTATTATTCATGCTAGAATTGTATTGACCGGAAACATAATACATGTGTGAATACATAGACAAACAGAGTGTCACTAGTATGCCTCTACTTGACTAGCTCGTTAATCAAAGATGGTTATGTTTCCTAACCATGGACAAAGAGTTGTTATTTGATTAACGGGATCACATCATTAGGTGAATGATCTGATTGACATGACCCATTCCATTAGCTTAGCACCCGATCGTTTAGTATGTTGCTATTGCTTTCTTCATGACTTATACATGTTCCTATGACTATGAGATTATGCAACTCCTGTTTGCCGGAGGAACACTTTGTGTGCTACCAAACGTCACAACGTAAATGGGTGATTATAAAGGTGCTCTACAGGTGTCTCCAAAGGTACATGTTGGGTTGGCGTATTTCGAGATTAGGATTTGTCACTCCGAATGTCGGAGAGGTATCTCTGGGCCCTCTCGGTAATGCACATCACATAAGCCTTGCAAGCATTACAACTAATGGGTTAGTTGCAAGATGATGTATTACGAAATGAGTAAAGAGACTTGCCGGTAACGAGATTGAACTAGGTATTGAGATACCGACGATCGAATCTCGGGCAAGTAACATACCGATGACAAAGGGAACAACGTATGTTGTTATGCGGTCTGACCGATAAAGATCTTCGTAGAATATGTGGGAGCCAATATGAGCATCCAGGTTCCACTATTGGTTATTGACCGGAGACGTGTCTCGGTCATGTCTACATTGTTCTCGAACCCGTAGGGTCCGCACGCTTAAGGTTTTGATGACAGTTATATTATGAGTTTATGCATTTTTGATGTACCGAAGTTTGTTTGGAGTCCCGGATGTGATCACGGACATGACGAGGAGTCTCTAAATGGTCGAGACATAAAGATTGATATATTGGAAGCCTATATTTGGATATCGGAAGTGTTCCGGGTGAAATTGGGATTTTACCGGAGTACCGGGAGGTTACCGGAACCCCCCGGGAGGTATATGGGCCTTAGTGGGCCTTAGTAGAAGAGAGGAGAGGTGGCCAGGGCTGGGCCACGCGCCCCTCCCCCCCCCTAGTCCGAATAGGACAAGGAGAGGGGGCCGGCGCCCCCCTTCCTTCTCTCTCTCTCCTTTTCCCCCTTCTCGAATCCTATTCCAACTAGGAAAGGGGGGTAATCCTACTCCCGGTGGGAGTAGGACTCCTCCTGGCGCGCCCTCCTCCTGGCCGGCCGCACCCCCCCCTTTGATCCTTTATATACGGAGGCAGGGGGCACCCCATAGACACAAGTTGATCCACGTGATCTTATTCTTAGCCGTGTGCGGTGCCCCCTTCCACCATAATCCTCGATAATATTGTAGCGGTGCTTAGGCGAAGCCCTGCGACGGTAGAACATCAAGGTCGTTACCACGCCGTCGTGCTGACGGAACTCTTCCCCGACACTTTGCTGGATCGGAGTCCGGGGATCGTCATCGAGCTGAACGTGTGCTAAAACTCGGAGGTGTCGTAGTTTCGGTGCTTGATTGGTCGGGTCGTGAAGACGTACGACTACATCAACCGCGTTGTGCTAATGCTTCCGCTATCGGTCTACAATGGTACGTAGATCACACTCTCCCCTCTCTTTGCTATGCATCACCATGATCTTGCGTGTGCGTAGGAAAATTTTTGAAATTACTATGTTCCCCAACACCCTCCTCCCTCCTCCTCCGGCCGCCCCCTCCTCCCTCCTACCTCCTCCGCCGGCAGCCCTCCTCCCACC
This sequence comes from Triticum urartu, assembly GCF_056163025.1. Taxonomy (NCBI): domain Eukaryota; kingdom Viridiplantae; phylum Streptophyta; class Magnoliopsida; order Poales; family Poaceae; genus Triticum; species Triticum urartu. The sequence goes on from NC_141874.1 coordinate 767,295,640, forward strand.
GCCCCTCCCTCCTCCTCCTCCGACCGGCCCCTCCCCCTCCTCTCTCCTCCCTCCCCCCTTGTCTCTATTCTTGCAAATTGTAGGTAATTTAAATGTAGATTTTAGAATGTAGACATTGTAGAATGTAGGATTTTTGATAGAATATTTTTTTGACTATTTTAGGTGTTTTGAATAAAATAGAAGTAAGAAAATTTAGGGTAGAACTAGGGTAGTACAATTTTTAGCAAGTGTTTAATAGAAATAGTTTATTTAGTAAGTGATTAATATAACTAGTTTATTTATATTAAGTGCTTAATAGAACTAGTTTATTTAGTGAGTGCTTAAAAGAACTAGTTTATTTATAGTAAGTGCTTAATAGAACTAGTTTATTTAGTAAGTAGTTAATAAAACTAGTTTATTTAGTAAGTAGTTATTAAAACTAGTTTATTTAGTGTTAGAATTATATATAAGATATTTTGAAATGTTTTTCTTCATATTTTACACCATTGAAATGCAATGACCGTCGATAACTGGCCTATGTTTTGCCGGAATGTTGATTAATTTCCGTTCCCGCAAAATTTCAGGCACTCGATATGTCCTTTTTTAGCAAAGGTCATGCCGGATTTTTTGGGTTTTGCCGTCGAGTTATAATCTTTGAATTTTGAACACAGGAGATGTCTGATGACGATGGGATCCCGGAGTGCAGGTACTGTTACGATGACCGGGGTTTCTGAGATAGGTTTCCTCACCTGCAAAATGATAGGTTTTTCACCATGAAGCTGGAGGAGACCTTTGATGTTTGTACGGTACGCAATGACAAGCATTTCATCGTAATTAATATCATCACTTGTGCTTCTTTTGTTCAACGTGTAATTTATGGATTTTTTTTCAGTTTGATTAGTACATCACGTGCCATGCTAGGCCATGTGTATTGGAGAAGCTTGGTTTTGGTTTAGATGACTTTGAGAATGTGGAGACGAGGAGGGCTTACTTAAGAACTAAACATGGTTATGAGTTTTTGGTTAAGCTGTACAATGCGGTCGATCGCTCCCATTTCGGTTGCTCTAATTGGGAAGCTCTCTGCAAGGCATATGGATTTGAGGAGGGAATGCGAATAAGATTTGATATTCGTCCCGAAGATTATGATGATAATATCGACATCTGGGTGGATGTGGATATGTCTCCAATTTTGCCTAGATGTGAGTTTGTCAAACTAATTTGTTAAGTTCAGTAATTTATGTTGCTAATTTAAAAATATTTGGTGTTCATCGGTACTAAAGTTATTTATTTATAATTGTCAGCTTATTTCTTATCTTCAAAAAATACTCGGAACATAATAGACAACACATACTACAGCTATGACTCCAAGTTTAATTGTGAGGAGAAAGGTTACCTTGTCTCATTCATAGAAGATGTTGAGGCCTTCAAAACCAGTCACTCTATCAGACCAAATTATACTAGATACGTGCCACTAATCCATAAAATGCTTGATGGTAACTTCACTGCCAAAAACTTGGTAAGATTTTGTTAATGATGGCAACTTCATTGCATACATTATTCTTAAGTAAACTAAATTGCTAACTATATATGTTACTATTACGTTTTTGAACAGAGGCTCCCGAAGCAGATTGTGCCTGACATCCTATTTACCGAAGGTGATATGCGCGCATATGGTTAGCTTATGACCAACTCCTTCAAAGGCTTACCATACTGCATACTTGATTTCTTTAAATGACGGAAGGCTCAAAATCAAAGAATGGAGCAAAGTGATGAATGCGCACACGCAAATAATTGGAGGCAAAATGAATGTGTGCAAGACACAAGTTGGAGATAGGTTTATGTCCATTCTCCATTATGGAGAAGGACCGGTTTATCTGTTTTATGGTATTTTAGCTTGGAGAGAGGAGTAGGTCCTAAGTATTAAGAACAATTAGTTAGTGTTGCTTATATATGACTATGATGATGATGAGAAGCTTTTATTATGTCCTACAATGTCTTAGACTTGATGGTGATGCTGAGTAGGAGTAGTGATTATGAGTACTATGATGATGATGAAGATGAGTTGTTATTATAACTAGTGACCAAGTTGTTATATAATGTCATGGACGAAAATGATGATGATGATGATGATAAGTTATATGACAATGATATATTATGAAGATAAGTTGTTAATGATATTATGATGATGATGATGATGATGATAATGATGATGATGATGATAAGTTATTATGTCATTGGGTGAAAGAACCGCAGATTAGTTTCAAATGGATGGATCCAAAGTGACCATTGGTTACTTTGGATCCATGCACTTGAAACTAATGCAAGGTTCTTTCACCTAATGATTTAATAACTCGTCATAATGTAAAAACAATCTCTAAATTGCTACTTTATGAAAAATTGTATAAAGGTATATGAATACGACCTAAAATTCAAAAGAAATAGAATATGGAATAATAGTAGTAGCGGTTGTTTTGGAAAGCGCTACTAGTAATTACTAGTAGCGGTTGTTTTGGAAAGCGGTACTACTAAGTAGATATAGCAGTAGCGAGTGCAGTAGGCGCTACTGCTAAGCTTTAGCTGTAGCGCCGTATTAGTAGTGCGCTTACCCGCGCTACTGGTAGGCCAAAAACCAGCGCTAGGCTTTTCCCTAGTAGTGATAGTTTGGCAACAAACCTAAGCTGTCGTTTCTTAAAGTTTGGGGTTGCGATGCTTATGTGAAAAAGCTTCAGCCTAATAAGCTCGAACCCAAATCGGAGAAGTGCGTCTTCATAGGATACCCAAAAGAAACAGTTGGGTACACCTTCTGTCACAGATCCGAATGCAAGATCTTTGTTGCTAAGAATGGATCCTTTCGAGAGAAGGAGTTTCTCTTGAAAGAAGTGAGTGGGAGGAAAGTAGAACTTGACGAGGTAATTGTACCTTCTGTCGGGGAAACGACACCTATGGGATCACAAGAATCCCTAATACGGTTGGCGGGGCGCGAGGTTGAGCGAAGAGTGGATTTAACAAAGAGCACGCGGTTTGTTTACCCAGGTTCGGGCCGCGAGGATGCGTAGAACCCTAGTCCTGCTTTGGTGGATGTATTGAGTGTTCGTGTTCTTGAGCTAGCTACGGGGTGTAACGTGACCAGAAAAGCCGAATCCCTCTCCTGGTCGCCTCGGGCCTCCTTTTATAGGAAAAAGGGGTTGCCACAGTGGCACACAGGAGGTGGAAAGGTCTACACTATCACGAGGTTATCCCTCGTATTATAGGACAAGATGCATTTAGTGTATCGCTTACGTGTCTCCTAGCTTTATCGGGGACGGGAATGGGGCCCGTCCCGTCCGTTGCCGCTTCGCCTGGGTTTGACACGCGCCCAGGCTAGCAGTGCGTGTGGCGCCATGTAGGCAGGCAGGCAGCTGAGGTGGCGCGGTGGTGGAGCCTTCATGAAGATTTGCATGCCACCACATAGGTGCTTGCTGAGTTGGCGTAGAAGCCGCGCGTCGCCACGTAGGTGCATGCCCAACTGGTTTGAGCTAGCAGCTGCTTGGGGACGGTTGGTAGAATCTTGGTCGACGCGGGCGTAGCTGTGGCCCTGCTGATGCCTTCGGCAGGGGCCTTGCCGGGAGCCCGGCAAGGGCCTTGCCGCGGCGTGTCGTCGTCCCCGGCAAGGCGCTTGCCAGGGGTCTTGTGGTTCTCCCTGGCTGGAATCCCGCCAAGGGTTGCCGTCTTCTGGTCGTCATCTGATCTTGTGTGTTAATGATCTTGATGAAGATCTGCACGCCATCATGGGAGGTGCCTCCCGAATCTTTGCCAAAATGTGGTTGACCACGTCAGAGGCCGTGGGCTCAAGGGTGGCGCGCTCCGATGGCGTTTGGACGAGCTGCCCCGACAAAGCCCTTGCCAGGGCCGCTGAGGCCACCCCGGCAAGTCCCTGCTTCGTCCCTTTATTCCTTGGTCTTGGCGTCGCCTTTGACCATCTGGTGCTCTGGCTCCCTCCTTTTGCCCTGCCTAGTGTGGCCGTGGCGCGTGGCTCTGACTGCCCGTGCACAAGTAAAGGGGTACAAAGGTGTGCCCCTACTTTCATATACCGACAGGAGTCCCCGGGCCTGGGCCACACATAAGCGCAACGCGTTGTTGGGCCAGGCCCAGAACGGTGCGCGGGCAGGCGGGACTGATTTTCACCGTAGTAACTTTTTCGTCCGCTGCGCTTCCCCATGACCTGTGTTGAACGCGCGTCGTGGAGAAGCGCGCGTGACATGGGAGGCATGCATGGGGCGGTTCCTGCACGCATGCGTCATGTGGCAGTTAATGGGAAAGGAGGCGGCCCGCGCCTTCCCCGTAAAAACGGATAACCGCGGGCGTGCTGCTCACTTTACCCCTTCTCCCTGTGCCTTTTCCAATCTCAGAGTCGCCGCCCTCTTTCTTCTTCCTCCTCGAGCTCTTGCCTTTGCTCGCCGCCGCTGTGTCTTCGTCGCCTTCCGTCCCCTGCTTCCTCAGCCGCCATGGCGCCAAAATCCACCAAGCGCAAGGGGGCGGCCAAGGACGCCGGAGGAACAGAGCCGCCGGAAAGCGTGCTGGCTGCCCAGCGGATGCAGCTTGCCTATTTCCCTTCGACGGTTGACGTGTTCGAGCTCCAGAAGGACTTCAAACCCTTGTGGGGGGTAAAGACGGGGGGAGAGAAAACGGGGCATCCATCCACGCGTGTCTGAAGGAAATATGCCCTAGAGGCAATAATAAAGTTATTATTTATTTCCTTATATCATGATAAATGTTTATTATTCATGCTAGAATTGTATTAACCGGAAACATAATACATGTGTGAATACATAGACAAACAGAGTGTCACTAGTATGCCTCTACTTGACTAGCTCATTGATCAAAGATGGTTATGTTTCCTAACCATAGACATGAGTTGTCATTTGATTAATGGGATCACATCATTAGGAGAATGATGTGATTGACATGACCCATTCCGTTAGCTTAGCACACAATCATTTAGTATGTTGCTTTCTTCATGACTTATACATGTTCCTATGACTATGAGATTATGCAACTCCCATTTACCGGAGGAACACTTTGTGTGCTACCAAACGTCACAACGTAACTGGGTGATTATAAAGGTGCTCTAAAGGTGTCTCCGAAGGTACTTGTTGGGTTGGCGTATTTCGAGATTAGGATTTGTCACTCCGATTGTCGAAGAGGTATCTCTGGGCCCTCTCGGTAATGCACATCACTTAAGCCTTGCAAGCATTGAAACTAATGAGTTAGTTGCGGGCTGATGTATTACAGAATGAGAAAAGAGACTTGCCAGTAACGAGATTGAACTAGGTATTGAGATACCGATGATCGAATCTCGGGCAAGTAACATACCGATGACAAAGGGAACAACATATGTTGTTATGCGGTCGGACCGATAAAGATCTTCGTAGAATATGTGGGAGCCAATATGAGCATCCAGGTTCCGCTATTGGTTATTGACCGGAGACGTGTCTCGGTCATGTCTACATAGTTCTCGAACCCGTAGGGTCCGGACGCTTAACGTTACGATGACAGTTATATTATGAGTTTATATGTTTTGATGAACCGAAGGTTGTTCGGAGTCCCGGATGTGATCACGGACATGAAGAGGAGTCTCAAAATGGTTGAGACATGAAGATTGATATATTGGAAGCCTATGTTTGGATTGGATATCGGAGGTGTTCCGGGTGAAATCGGGATTTTACCGGAGTACCGGGAGGTTACCGGAACCCCCCGGGGACTTAATGGGCCTTAGTGGGCCTTGGTGGAAGAGAGGAGAGGCGGCTAGGGCTGGGCCGCGCGCCCCTCCCCCCCTCCCTAGTCCGAATAGGGCAAGTAAAGGCGGGCGGCGCCCCCCTTCCTTCTTCTCCTCCACCTCTTTCCCCCTCCCAAGTCCTAATCCAACTAGGAAAGGGTGGGAGTAGGACTCCTCCTGGCGCGCCCTCTCCCCTGGCCGGCCGCACCCCCCCTTGCTCCTTTATATACGGGGGCAGGAGGCACCCCATAGACACAACAATTGATCTGTTTGATCTTTTCGCCGTGTGCGGTGCCCCGCTCCACCATAGTCCACCTCGATAATACTGTAGCGGTGCTTAGGCGAAGCCCTGTGTCGGTAGAACATCAACATCGTCACCACGCCGTCATGCTGACGAAACTCTCCCTCAACACTCGGCTGGATCGGAGTTCGAGGGACGTCATCGGGCTGAACGTGTGCTGAACTCGGAGGTGCCGTGCGTTCGGTACTTGATCGGTCGTATCGTGAAGACGTACGACTACATCAACTGCGTTGTGCTAACGCTTCCGCTTTTGGTCTACGAGGGTACGTGGACAACACTCTCCCCTCTTGTTGCTATTCATCACCATGATCTTGCGTGTGCATAGGAAATTTTTTGAAATTACTACGTTCCCCAACAGTGGCATCCGAGCCGGGTTTTATGCGTAGATGTCATATGCACGAATAGAACACAAGTGAGTTGTGGGCGATATAAGTCATACTGCCTACCAGCATGTCATACTTTGGTTCGGCGGTATTGTTGGATGAAGCGGCCCGGACCGACATTACGCGTACGCTTACGCGAGACTGGTTCTACCGACGTGCTTTGCACATAGGTGGATGGCGGGTGTCAGTTTCTCCAACTTTAGTTGAACCGAGTGTGGCTACGCCCGGTCCTTGCAAAGGTTAAAACAACACCAACTTGACAAACTACCGTTGTGGTTTTGATGCATAGGTAAGAACAGTTCTTGCTAAGCCCGTAGCAGCCACATAAAATTTGCAACAACAAAGTAGAGGACGTCTAACTTGTTTTTGCAGGGCATGTTGTGATGTGATATGGCCAAGACATGATGCTAAATTTTATTGTATGAGATGATCATGTTTTGTGACCGAGTTATCGGCAACTGGTAGGAGCCATATGGTTGTCGCTTTATTGTATGCAATGCAATCGCCCTGTAATGCTTTACTTTATCACTAAGCGGTAGCGATAGTCATAGAAGCATAAGATTGGCGAGACGACAACGATGCTACGATGGAGATCAAGGTGTCGCGCCGGTGACGATGGTGATCATGACGGTGCTTCGGAGATGGAGATCACAAGCACGAGATGATGATGGCCATATCATATCACTTATATTGATTGCATGTGATGTTTATCTTTTATGCATCTTATCTTGCTTTGATTGACGGTAGCATTATAAGATGATCTCTCACTAAATTTCAACATAAAAGTGTTCTCCCTGAATATGCACCGCTGCCAAAGTTCGTCGTGCCCAGACACCACGTGATGATCGGGTGTGATAATCTCTACGTTCATCTACAACGGGTGCAAGACAGTTTTGCACACGCGGAATACTCACGTTAAACTTGACGAGCCTAGCATATGCAGATATGGCCTCGGAACACTGAGACCGAAAGGTCGAGCGTGAATCATATAGTAGATATGATCAACATAGTGATGTTCACCATTGAAAACTACTCCATTTCACGTGATGATCCGTTATGGTTTAGTTGATTTGGATCACGTGATCACTTAGAGGATTAGAGAGATGTCTTTCTAAGTGGGAGTTCTTAAGTAATATGATTAATTGAACTTAAATTTATCATGAACTTAGTACCTGATAGTATCTTGCTTATCTATGTTTGATTGTAGATAGATGGCCTGTGCTGTTGTTCTGTTGAATTTTAATGCGTTCCTTGAGAAAGCAAAGTTGAAATATGATGGTAGCAATTACACGGACTGGGTCTGTAACTTGAGGATTATCCTCATTGCTGCACAGAAGAGTTACGTCCTGGAAGCACCGCTGGGTGTACCACCTGCGCCAGCAACTGCAGACATTGTGAATGCCTGGCAGTCGCGTGTTGATGACTACTCAATAGTTCAGTGTGCCATGCTTTATGGCTTAGAACCGGGACTTCAACGACGTTTTGAACGTCATGGAGCATATGAGATGTTCCAGGAGTTGAGGTTAATATTTCAAAAGAATGCCCGGATTGAGAGATATGAAGTCTCCAATAAGTTCTATAGCTGCAATATGGAGGAGAATAGTTCTGTCAGTGAGCATATACTCAAGATGTCTAGGTACTGCAATCACTTGATTCAACTAGGAGTTAATCTTTCGTATGATACCGTCATTGACAGAATTCTCCAATTACTGCCACCAAGCTACAAGAGCTTCGTGATGAACTATAATATGCAAGGGATGGATAAGACTATTCCCGAGCTCTTCGCAATGCTAAAAGCTGCGGAGGTAGAAATCAGGAAGGAGCATCAAGTGTTGATGGTCAATAAGACCACTATTTCAAGAAAAAGGGCAAAGGGAAGAAGAAGGGGAACTTCAAGAAGAACAGCAAGCAAGTTACTGCTCAGGAGAAGAAACCCAAGTCTGGACCTAAGCCTGAAACTGAGTGCTTCTACTGCAAGCAGACTGGTCACTGGAAGCGGAACTGCCCCAAGTATTTGGCGGATAAGAAGGATGGAAAGGTGAACAAAGGTATATGTGATATACATGTTATTGATGTGTACCTTACTAGAGCTCGCAGTAGCACCTGGGTATTTGATACTGGTTATGTTGGTAATATTTGCAACTCGAAACAGGGACTACGGATTAAGCGAACACTGGTCAAGGACGAGGTGACGATGCGCGTGGGAAATGGTTCCAAAGTCGATGTGATCGCAGTCGGCACGCTACCTCTACATCTACCTTCGGGATTAGTTTTAGACCTAAATAATTGTTATTTTGTGCTGGCATTGAGCATGAACATTATATCTGGATCTTGTTTGATGCGAGACGGTTATTCATTTAAATCAGAGAATAATGGTTGTTCTATTTATATGAATAATATCTTTTATGGTCATGCACCCTGATACGTCCATTTTGCATCATGCTTTTATATCGATGTTTATTGCATTATGGGCTGTTATTACACGTTTTGTCACGATACTTATGCCTATTCTCTCTTATTTTACAAGGTTTACATAAGGAGGGAGAATGCCGGCAGCTGGAATTTTGGGCTGGAAAAGGAGCAAATATTAGAGACCTATTCTGCACAACTCCAAAAGTCCTGAAACTCCATGAAAGTCATTTTTGGAAATAATAAAAAATATCTGGCGGAATAAGTTCACCAGAGGGGGGCCCACCTGTCCATGAGGGTGGGGGCGCGCCCTACCCCCAGGGCGTGCCCCCTGCCTCGTGGGCCCCCTGTTGGCTCTCCAATGCCCATCTTCTGCTATATGAGGTCTTTCGATGCCCATCTTCTGCTATATGAGCCATCATGCATCTTTGAAAGGTAGCAGGTGCATTACATAAACCAAAAGGTATACGTCTATAAGCAAAAGTACCAAAAGGGCATGTAAAAGTAGTCTTTGATTGATCTTTAGCCGACACGGGTATTTGAGAGAAACCAGAATAACCATCTAGAAAGCAATAATGTGTATGTTTGCATAATCTTTCTAGCATTTGATCAATAAAAGGTAAGGGGTAATGATCTTTCTTAGTAGCCTTATTTAATTTGCGGAAATCAATTACGATCCTATAACCTATAATAATTCTTTGTGGAATTAATTCATCTTTATCATTAGGAACAACAGTAATACCTCCCTTATTAGGGACACAATGGACAGGACTTACCCACTGACTATCAGCAACGGGATAAATTATACCTTCCTCCAGAAGCTTGAGTATTTCTTTTCTTACCACTTCTTTCATTTTAGGATTCAGACGTCGTTGAGGATCACGGACTGGTTTAGCATCCGCTTCCAAATTTATTTTATGTTGACATAGAGTGGGACTAATGCCCTTAAGATCATCAAGAGTATATCCAATAGCAGCATTGTGCTTCTTCAGAGTTTTCAATAATCTTTCTTCTTCATGCTCTGAAAGGTTAGCACTAATAATAACAGGATATATCTTCTTTTCATCAAGATAAGCATATTTAAGATTATTAGGCAACGGTTTAAGCTCAAACACGGGATCACCCTTGGGTGGAGGGGGATCCCCTAGGATTTCAGCAGGCAAATTGTGTTGCAGAATAGGTTCCTTTTTAAAGAATACTTCATCTATTTCCCGTCTTTCATTCATAAACATATCATTTTCATGGTCTAGCAAATAATGTTCTAAAGGATCACTAGGAGGTACAGCAATAGAAGCAAGACCAATCATTTCATCCTTACTAGGCAATTCTTCTTCACGATGTTGTTTACTAAATTTAGAGAAATTAAACTCATGAGACATGTCATCCAGACCAATAGTAACAACATTCCTATTGCAGTCTGTCTTAGCATTAACAGTATTCAAGAAGGGTCTACCAAATATAATGGGACAAAAGCTATCTTGTGGGGAACCAAGAACAAGAAAATCAGCAGGATATTTAGTTTTTCCACACAAGACTTCAACATCTCTAACAATCCCCACAGGTGAAATAGTATCTCTATTGGCAAGTTTAATTGTGACATCAATATCTTCTAACTCAATGGGTGGAATATCATGCATAATTTCATTGTATAAGTCAATAGGTATTGCACTTGCACTAGCACCCATATCACATAAGCCATGATAACAATGATCTCCTATTTTAACAGAAATAACAGGCACGCCTACCACAGGTCTATGTTTATCTTTAGCACAAGGTTTAGCAATTCTAGCAGTTTCACCGTAGAACTGAATAACATGCCCATCAATATTATCAGCCAAGAGATCTTTAACAATAGCAACATTAGGTTCAACTTTAGCTTGTTTCGTAGGTGTATAAGTTCTAATATTGCTTTTATGAACCACAGTTGAAGCTTTAGCATGATCCTTTATTCTAACAGGGAAAGGTGGTTTCTCTATTGCGGAACGTAGCATAAATTCAAAATTTTCCTACGTGTCACCAAGATCTATCTATGGAGTCATCTAGCAACGAGGGAGGAGTGGATCTACATACCCTTGTAGATCGCGCGCGGAAGCGTTCAAGAGAACGGGGTTGATGGAGTCGTACTCGTCGTGATCCAAATCACCGATGATCCTAGCGCCGAACGGACGGCACCTCCGCGTTCAACACACGTACGGAGCAGCGACGTCTCCTCCTTCTTGATCCAGCAAGGGGGAGGAGAGGTTGATGGAGATCCAGCAGCACGACGGTGTGGTGGTGGAAGTAGCGGGATTCCAACAGGGCTTCGCCAAGCGCTGCGGGAGGAGGGAGATGTGTCATGGGAGGGAGAGGGGGGCGCCAGGGCTTAGGTATGGTTGCCCTCCCTTCCCCCCACTATATATAGGGCCAAGGGAGAGGGGGGGCGCAGCCTTGGCCCTTCCTCCAAGGAAGGGTGCGGCCAGGGAGGAGTCCATCCTCCCCAAGGCACCTCGAAGGTGCCTTCCCCCTTTAGGACTCTTCCTTTCCTTATCTCTTGGCGCATGGGCCTCTTGGGGCTGGTGCCCTTGGCCCATACAGGCCAAGGCGCACACCCCTACAGCCCATGTGGCCCCCCGGGGTAGGTGGCCCCACCCGGTGGACCCCCGGGACCCTTCCGGTGGTCCCGGTACAATACCGGTGACCCTGAAACTTGTCCCGATGGCCAAAATAGCACTTCGTATATATAATTCTTTACCTCCGGACCATTCCGGAACTCCTCGTGACGTCCGGGATCTCATCCGGGACTCCGAACAACTTTCGGGTTACCGCATACTAATATCTCTATAACCCTAGCGTCACTGAACTTTAAGTGTGTAGACCCTACGGGTTCGGGAGACAGGCAGACATGACCGAGATGACTCTCCGGTCAATAACCAACAGCGGGATCTGGATACCCATGTTGGCTCCCACATGTTCCACGATGATCTCATCGGATGAACCACGATGTCGAGGATTCGATCAATCCCGTATTCAATTCCCTTTGTCTAGCGGTACGATACTTGCCCGAGATTCGATCGTCGGTATCCCGATACCTTGTTCAATCTTGTTACCGGCAAGTCTCTTTACTCGTTTCGTAACACATCATCCCATGATCAACTCCTTGATCACATTGTGCACATTATGATGATGTCCTACCGAGTGGGCCCAGAGATACCTCTCCGTTTACACGGAGTGACAAATCCCAGTCTCGATTCGCGCCAACCCAACAGACACTTTCGGAGATACCTGTAGTGTACCTTTATAGCCACCCAGTTATGTTGTGACGTTTGGCACACCCAAAGCACTCCTACGGTATCCGGGAGTTGCACAATCTCATGGTCTAAGGAAATGATATTTGACATTAGAAAAGCTTTAGCATACGAACTACATGATCTTTGTGCTAGGCTTAGGATTGGGTCTTGTCCATCACATCATTCTTCTAATGATGTGATCCCGTTATCAATGACATTCAATGTCCATGGTCAGGAAACTGTAACCATCTATTGATCAACGAGCTAGTCAACTAGAGGCTTACTAGGGACATGGTGTTGTCTATGTATCCACACATGTATCTGAGTTTCCTATCAATACAATTCTAGCATGGAAAATAAACGATTATCATGAACAAGGAAATATAATAATAACCAATTTATTATTGCCTCTAGGGCATATTTCCAACAGTCTCCCACTTGCACTAGAGTCAATAATCCAGTTCACATCGATATGTGATTAACACTCAAGGTCACATCCCCATGTGACTAACACCCAAAGAGTCTACTAGAGTCAATAATCTAGTTCACATTACCATGTGATTAACATTCAAGGTCACATCCCCATGTGACTAACACCCAAAGAGTCTACTAGAGTCAATAATCTAGTTCACATTACCATGTGATTAACACTCGATGAGTTCTGGGTTTGATCATGTTATGCTTGTGAGAGATGTTATAGTCAATGGATCTGAACCTTTTAGATCCGTGTGTGCTTTACAAATCTCTATGTCATCTCCTAGATGCAGCTACCACGTTCTATTTGGAGCTATTCCAAACAACTGTTCTACTATATGAATCTAGTTTACTACTCAGAATAATCTGGATTAGTGTCAAAGTTTGCATCGGCGTAACCCTTTACGACGAACTCTTTTACCACCTCCATAATCGAGAAAATTCCTTAGTCCACTAGTTACTAAGGATAACTTTGACCGCTGTCCTGTGATCCATTCTTGGATCACTCTTGTACCCCTTGACTGACTCATGGCAAGGCACACCTCAGGTGCGGTACACAGCATAGCATACTGTAGAGAGCCTATGATAAAAGCATAGGGGACGACCTTCGTCCTTCCTCTTTCTTCTGCCGTGGTCGAGCTTTAAGTCTTAACTTCATACCTTACAACTCAGGCAAGAACTCCTTCTTTGACTGATCCATCTTGAACTCCTTCAAGATCATGTCAAGGTATGTGCTCATTTGAAAGTACCATTAAGAGTTTTGATCTATTCTTATAGATCTTGATACTCAATGTTCAAGTAGCTTAATCCAGGCTTTCCATTGAAAAACACTTGCCAAATAACCCTATATGCTTTCCAGAAATTCTATGTCATTTATGATCAACAATATGTCAACAACATATATTCATCAGAAATTCTATAGTGCTCCCACTCACTTCTTTGGAAATACAAGTTTCTCATAAACTTCGTATAAACCCAAAATCTTTGATCATCATGAAAGCATACATTCCAACTCCGAGATGCTTACTCCAGTCCCTAGAAGGATTGCTGGAGCTTTGCATACTTATTAGCATCTTTCAGGATTGACAAAACCTTCCGGTTTGTATCACATACAACCTTTCCTCAAAAAACGTCGAGGAAACAATGTTTTGACATCCTATCTGCAAGATTTCATAAATAATGCAGTAATCGCTAATATAATTCCAACAGACTCTTAGCATCGCTACGACTGAGAAAGTCTCATCATAGTCAACTCCTTGAACTTGTCGAAAAACATCTTAACGACAAGTCGAGCTTTCTTAATGGTGATACTTACCATCATTGTCCGTCTTCCTTTTAAAATCCATATGTACCTAACAGCCTTACGACCATCAAGTAGTTCTCCCAAAGTCTACACTTTGTTTTTCATATATGGATCCTCTCTCGGATTATATGGCCTCGAGCCATTTTGGAATCCAGGCCCACCATCGCTTCTCCATAGCTCGTAGGTTCATTGTTGTCTAGCAACATGACTTCCAAGACAGGATCACGTACCACTCTGAAGTAGTATGCATCCTTGTCATCCCACGAGGTTTGGTAGTGACTTGATCTGAAGTTTCATGATCACTATCATAAGCTTCCACTTCAATTGGTGTAGGTGCCACAGGAACAACTCCTGTGCCCTACCACACACTAGTTGAAGAGACGGTTCAATAACCTCATCAAGTCTCCACCATCCTCCCACTCAATTCTTTCGAGAGAAACTTTTCCTTGAGAAAGGACCCGATTCTAGAAACAATCCCTTATTGCTTTCGGATCTGAGACAGGAGGTATACCCAACTGTTTTGGGTGTCCTATGAAGATGCATTTATCCGCTTTGGGTTCGAGCTTATCAGCCTGAAACTTTTCACATAAGCGTCGCAGCCCCAAACTTCTAAGAAATGACAGCTTAGGTTTCTCTAAACCATAGTTCATATGGTGTCATCTCATCGGAATTACATGGTGCCCTATTTAAAGTGAATGTGGTTGTCTTTAATTCCTAACCCATAAACTATCGTGGTAATTCGATAAGAGACATCATGGTATGCATCATATCCAATAGGGTGCAGTTATGATGTTCGGACACACCATCACACTATGGTGTGCCAGGCTGTATTAGTTGTGAAACAATTTCCACAATGTCTTAATTCTGTGCCAAACTCGTAATTCAGATATTCATCTCTATGATCATATCATAGATATTTTATCCTCTTGTCACGACGATCTTTCAACTTCACCCTGAAATTACTTGAACCTTTCAATAATTCAGACTCGTGATTCATCAAGTAAATGTACTGAACATCTACTCAAATCATCTGTGAAGTAAGAACATAACGATATCCACTACACGCCTCAGCACTCATTGGACTGCATACATCAAAAAGTATTACTTCCAACAAGTTGCTTTCTAGTTCCATTTTACTGAAAACGAGGCTTTCAGTCATCTTGCCCATGTGGTATGATTTGCATGTCTCAAGTGATTCAAAAATCAAGTGAGTCCAAACGGTCCATTTGCATGGAGTTTCTTCATGCATATACACCAATAGACATGGCTCGCATGTCTCAAACTTTTCAAAAACGAGTGAGTCTCCAAAATCAAGGTCTGCTCCTCAAACACATGCATAAGTTCTACAAAAAACACCAGGTCCCTTGGGTGCAACTGATTTAGGATAGCTATTATGATGGAGTAGTGCCCCATGCAACAGTCCTAACTGGCTCTTTTTGGTGGAAAGACATTCTAAAGCTTGCTGACACATATACGTCCATTGCTTCGGTACAAGTCAATATGGGTGATTCTGCTCTCTTTTGGCTGGATGCTTGGCATGTAGGGGGTTCTTCAAGACCACTTCGCCTCAGATTGCCAAGGCTTTTTTCATTTGTTTTGGATGATAAGGTTTCTGTCCGGTAGTTCTTACAAACTCAGGATTTGTTTTCCATGTTCTATCTGCCAATTTCTCAACAGGCAGCTACAGAACTTGAAACCTTGGAAGCATGGTTGTTGCATCTCCAGCGCGATCCAACATTGCCTGATGTTTGGATTTGGCCTAGTAAATCTGTTCAGTACTCTGCAAAGAGCTTCTATGACATCATGCACACACACCTACCAACTATTCAGCCTTGCAAGTGGCTTTGGCAAAGCAGATGTACTATGAAAATCAAGGTTTTTGGCTGGCTTCTTTTTTTTGATAGGCTCAACACTAAGGACATGCTAGTACGCAGGCACTGGAGGTCCTCTACGGCTGATAATCTCTGTGTCATCTGTAATGCCTATGTTTGGGAAGACAGAGCTCATCTTTTTTTTGGATGTAACTTCAGTGTCAGGGTTTGGAACTACCTGCAGGTTGATTGGTCACACGGTTCTACTATTCAGCAAAGTATATCCCAAGCAAGGCAGAGATTTGGGCATCCTTTCTTCTTTGAAGTTATGCTCACAGCTGCTTGGAATATCTGGATTCTAAGAAATGGGAGAACTTTCAGGGGCGTCCAGGCTACTTTTGCTGCCTGGAGGGGCAGTTTTGTACATGATATTCTACTCCTGTCACATAGGTTTAAGGATAGCTATAAGTCTAGGCTTGTAGATTGGGTCAACTCCCTTATGTAATTGTAAGTTCTTCTTCCCTTTAGTTTAGGTTTGTAATCTTTTCTTCCCTTTCTGTACAGTTTGTTTTTTTGGGTGACTGGAATAAAGGGCTATGGGGTTTTTACCCTACAGTAAATATTCAAAAAAACGAGTGAGTCCAAACATCCATCAACATGGAGCTTCTTCATGCGTTTTATACCGATATGACTTACGTGGCAGTGCCACAAGTAGGTGGTACTATCATTACTATCTTATATCTTTTGGCATGAACATGTGTATCACTACGATCGAGATTCAATGAACCATTCATTTTAGGTGTAAGACCATTGAAAGTATTATTCAAATAAACAGAGTAACCATTATTCTCCTTAAATGAATAACCGTATTGCGATAGACATAATCCAATCATGTCTATGCTCAATGCAAACACCAATCTCGATGGTAGAGGGAGCGTGTGATGCTTGATCATATCAACATTGGAAACACTTCCAACACATATCGTCAGCTCACCTTTAGCTAGTCTCCGTTTATTCCGTAGCTTTTATTTCGAGTTACTAACACTTAGCAACCGAACCGGTATCTAATACCCTGGTGCTACTAGGAGTACTAGTAAAGTACACATCAACACAATGTATATCCAATATACTTCTATCGACCTTGCCAGCCTTCTCATCTACCAAGTATCTAGGGTAATTCTGCTCCAGTGGTTGTTCCCCTTATTACAGAAGCACTTAGTCTCGGGTTTGGGTTCAACCTTGGGTTTCTTCACTAGAGCAGCAGCTGAATTGCCGTTTCATGAAGTATCCCTTCGTGTCCTTGCCCTTCTTGAAACTAGTGGTTTCACCAACCATCAACAATTGATGCTCCTTCTTGATTTCTACTTTTGTGGTGTCAAACATCACGAATATCTCAAGGATCATCATAGATGTCCCTGATATATTATAGTTCATCACGAAGCTCAAGCAGCTTGGTGGTAATGACTTCGGAGAACTATCACTATTTCATCTGGAAGATCAACTCCCACTTGATTCAAGAGATTGTTGTACTCAGACAATCTGAGCACAAGCTCAACAATTGAGATTTTCTCCCTTAGTTCGCGGGCTAAGAAAATCGTCGGAGGTCTTATACCTCTTGACGTGGGCACGAGCCTGAAATCCCAATTTCAGCCCTCGAAACATCTCATATGTTTTGCGACGTTTTAAAACGTCTTCGGTGCCTCAACTCTAAAACGTTTAACTGAACTATCACGTAGTTATCAAAATGTGTATGTCAGATGTTCGCAACATCCATAGACAATTTTCGAGGTTCGGCACACTGAGCGGTGCATTAAGGACATAAGCCTTCTATGAAGCAATGAGGACAAACCTCAGTTTACGGACCTAGTCCGCATAATTACTACTATCAAGTTTCAACTAAATTTTCTCTAGGAACATATCTAAACAGTAGAACTGAAGCGCGAGCTACGACATAATTTGCGAAGACCTTTTGACTATGTTCAGGATAATTATGTTCATCTTGTGAACTCCCACTCAGATAGACATCCATCTAGTCATCTAAGTGATTACATGATCCGAGTCAACTAGGCCGTGTCCGATCATCACGTGAGACGGACTAGTCATCATCGGTGAACATCTTCATGTTGATCGTATCTACAATACGACTCATGCTCGACCTTTCGGTCTCTTGTGTTCCGAGGCCATGTATGTACATGCTAGGCTCGTCAAGTCAACCTAAGTGTTTCGCGTGTGTAAATCTGTCTTACACCCGTTGTATGTGAACGTTAGAATCTAACACCCGATCATCACGTGGTGCTTCGAAACAACGAACTGTCGCAACGGTGCACAGTTAGGGGGAACACTTTCTTGAAATTATTATGAGGGATCATCTTATTTACTACCGCCGTTCTAAGTAAACAAGATGCATAAACATGATAAACATCACATGCAATCAAATAGTGACATGATATGGCCATCATCACTTTGCTCCTCTTGATCTCCATCTTCGGGCTCCATGATCATCATCGTCACCGGCATGACACCATGATCTCCATCATCATGATCTCCATCATCGTGTCTCCATGAAGTTGCCTTGCCAACTATTACTTCTACTACTACAGCTAACGGTTAGCAATAAAGTAAAGTAATTACATGACGTTTATGTTGACACGTAGGTCATAAATAAATTAAGACAACTCCTATGGCTCCTGCCGGTTGTCATACTCATCGACATGCAAGTCGTGATTCCTATTACAAGAACATGATCAATCTCATACATCACATATATCATTCATCACATCCTTTTGGCCATATCACATCACATAGCATACCCTGCAAAAACAAGTTAGACGTCCTCTAATTGTTGTTTGCATGTTTTACGTGGCTGCTATGGGTTTCTAGCAAGAACGTTTCTTACCTACGCAAAAACCACAACGTGATATGCCAATTGCTATTTACCCTTCATAAGGACCCTTTTCATCGAATCCGATCCGACTAAAGTGGGAGAGACAGACACCCGCTAGCCACCTTATGCAACTAGTGCATGTCAGTCGGTGGAACCAGTCTCACGTAAGAGTACGTGTAAGGTCGGTCCGGGCAGCTTCATCCCACAATGCCATCGAATCAAGATTGGACTAGTAACGGTAAGCATATTGAACAAAATCAACGCCCACAACTACTTTGTGTTCTACTCGTGCATAGAAACTACGCATAGACCTAGCTCATGATGCCACTGTTGGGGAACGTAGCATAAATTCAAAATTTTCCTACCTGTCACCAAGATCTATCTATGGAGTCATCTAGCAACAAGGAAGGAGTGGATTTACATACCCTTGTAGATCGCGCGCGGAAGCGTTCAAGAGAACGGGGTTGATGGAGTCGTACTCGTCGTGATCCAAATCACCGATGATCCTAGCGCCGAACGGACGGCACCTCCGCGTTCAACACACGTACGGAGCAGCGACGTCTCCTCCTTCTTGATCCAGCAAGGGGGAGGAGAGGTTGATGGAGATCCAGCAGCACGACGGTGTGGTGGTGGAAGTAGCGGGATTCCAACAGGGCTTCGCCAAGCGCTGCGGGAGGAGGGAGATGTGTCATGGGAGGGAGAGGGAGGCGCCAGGGCTTAGGTATGGTTGCCCTCCCTTCCCCCCACTATATATAGGGCCAAGGGAGAGGGGGGGCGCAGCCTTGGCCCTTCCTCCAAGGAAGAGTGCGTCCAGGGAGGAGTCCATCCTCCCCAAGGCACCTCGGAGGTGCCTTCCCCCTTTAGGACTCTTCCTTTCCTTATCTCTTGGCGCATGGGCCTCTTGGGGCTGGTGCCCTTGGCCCATACAGGCGAAGGCGCACACCCCTACAGCCCATGTGGCCCCCCGGGGTAGGTGGCCCCACCCGGTGGACTCCCGGGACCCTTCCGGTGGTCCCGGTACAATACCGGTGACCCCGAAACTTGTCCTGTTGGCCGAAATAGCACTTCCTATATATAATTCTTTACCTCCGGACCATTCCGGAACTCCTCGTGACGTCCGGGATCTCATCTGGGACTCCGAACAACTTTCGGGTTACCACATACTAATATCTCTATAACCCTAGCGTCACCGAACTTTAAGTGTGTAGACCCTACGGGTTCGGGAGACAGGCAGACATGACCGAGATGACTCTCCGGTCAATAACCAACAGCGGGATCTAGATACCCATGTTGGCTCCCACATGTTCCACGATGATCTCATCGGATGAACCACGATGTCGAGGATTCGATCAATCCCGTATTCAATTCCCTTTGTCTAGCGGTACGATACTTGCCCGAGATTCGATCGTCGGTATCCCGATACCTTGTTCAATCTCATTACCGGCAAGTCTCTTTACTCGTTTTGTAACACATCATCCCATGATCAACTCCTTGATCACATTGTGCACATTATGATGATGTCCTACCGAGTGGGCCCAGAGATACCTCTCCGTTTACACGGAGTGACAAATCCCAGTCTCGATTCGCGCCAACCCAACAGACACTTTCGGAGATACCTGTAGTGTACCTTTATAGCCACCCAGTTACGTTGTGACGTTTGGCACACCCAAAGCACTCCTACGGTGTCCGGGAGTTGCACAATCTCATGGTCTAAGGAAATGATACTTGACATTAGAAAAGCTTTAGCATACGAACTACATGATCTTTGTGCTAGGCTTAGGATTGGGTCTTGTCCATCACATCATTCTTCTAATGATGTGATCCCGTTATCAATGACATTCAATGTCCATGGTCAGGAAACCGTAACCATCTATTGATCAACGAGCTAGTCAACTAGAGGCTTAGTAGGGACATGGTGTTGTCTATGTATCCACACATGTATCTGAGTTTCCTATCAATACAATTCTAGCATGGACAATAAACGATTATCATGAACAAGGAAATATAATAATAACCAATTTATTATTGCCTCTAGGGCATATTTCCAACATTCTCAACATAAGAAGTAGGAACAATAGGATCATTATAAGTGACAGTCTTTTCTTCAACTTTACTAGGTGCAGCTACTTTTACTTCTATGGGAGGATGATATTTAAACCACTTCTCCTTAGGGAGATCAACATAAGTAGCAAAAGATTCGCGGGAAGAGGATACTATCTGAGAGTCAAGTCCATATTTAGTGCTAAACTTACGGAAAATATCGGTATCCATAAAAGATTTAACACAATCAAAATTAGGTGTCATACCTGACTCCTTACCTTCATCGAGATCCCAATCTTCAGAGTTGCGTTTAATTCTATCCAATAAATCCCATTTAAATCCAATAGTCTTCATCATAAAGAGCCAGCACAAGAAGTATCGAGCATGGTGCGATTGTTTTCAGAAAGCCGAGCATAAAAATTTTCAATCATTGTTTCTCTTGGAAGCTCATGATTGGGGCATGAATATAACATTGATTTAAGCCTCCCCCAAGCTTGAGCGATGCTTTCTCCTTCGTGAGGCCAGAAATTATATATATAATTGCGATCACGATGAACAAGATGCATAGGGTAATATTTTTGATGAAATTCCAGTTTCAATCTTCTATAGTTCCATGATCTCGTATCATCACATAGCCTATACCATGTCAATGCGTCTCCCTTCAAAGATAAAGGGAAGACCTTCTTCTTAGCAACATCATCGGGTATACCTGCAAGCTTAAATAATCCACAAACTTCATCCACATATATTAAGTGCTCATCAGGATGCTTTGTTCCATCTCCTGTAAAACGATTAGCTAGCAGTTTTTCCATCATACCCGAAGGAAATTCAAAAGGGATTTCATTATCAATAGGTTCAGTAGGTTGAGGAGCAACTCTTTGCTCTACTGGTCGGGGTGAAGATACCCCGAACAAGCCCCTCAGAGGATTACTTTCCATACTAACAAGTGACAGTAAATTTAAGCACACTATATAAATTTTTCCTTACCAAATTCCACCTACCAAAGACGCTTCACTCCCCGACAACGGCGCCAGAAAAGAGTCTTGATGACCCACAAGTATATGGGATCTATCGTAGTCCTTTCGATAAGTAAGAGTGTCGAACCCAACGAGGAGCAGAAGGAAATGACAAGCGGTTTTCAGCAAGGTATTCTCTGCAAGTACTGAAATAAGTGGTAACAGATAGTTTTGTGATAGGATAAATTGTAACGATCAACAAGTAACAAAAGTAAATAAAGTGCACCAAGGTGGCCCAATCCTTTTGTAGCAAAGGACAAGCCTGGACAAACTCTTATAATAGGAAAAACGCTCCCGAGGACACATGGGAATATCATCAAGCTAGTTTTCATCACGTTCATATGATTCGTGTTCGGTACTTTGATAATTTGATATGTGGGTGGACCGGTGCTGGGTGCTGTTCTTACTAGAACAAGCATCCCACTTATGATTAACCTCTATTGCAAGCATCCGCAACTACAACAAAAGTATTAAGGTAAACCTAACCATAGCATGAAACATGTGGATCCAAATCAGCCCCTTACGAAGCAACACATAAACTAGGGTTTAAGCTTCTGTCACTCTAGCAACCCATCATCTACTTATTACTTCCCAATGCCTTCCTCTAGGCCCAAATAATGGTGAAGTGTTATGTAGTCGACGTTCACATAACACCACTAGAGGCTAGACAACATACATCTCATCAAAATACTAAACGAATACCAAATTCACATGACTACTAATAGCAAGACTTCTTCCTTGTCCTCAGGAACAAACGTAACTACTCACAAAGCAAATTCATGTTCATAATCAGAGGGGTAATAATATGCATATAGGATCTGAACATATGATCTTCCACCAAATAAACCAACTAGCATCAACTACAAGGAGTAATTAACACTACTAGCAACCTACTAATACCAATCCCAGACTTAGAGACAAGAATTGGATACAAGACATGAACTAGGGTTTTGAGAGGAGATGGTGCTGGTGAAGATGTTGATGGAGATTGCCCTCTCCCGATGAGAGGAGCGTTGGTGATGATGATGGCGATGATTTCCCCCTCCCGGAGGGAAGTGTCCCCAGCAGAACAGCTCTGCCGGAGCCCTAGATTGGTTCTGCCAAGGTTCCGCCTCGTTGCAGCGGAGTTTTGTCCCGAAAGGTTGCCTTTGGCTTTTTTCTCGACGAAAGACTTCATATAGCAGAAGATGGTCATCGGAGAGCCACCAGGGGGCCCACGAGGTAGGGGGCGCACTAGGGGGGGCGCGCCCCCCACCCTCGTGGATAGGGTGTGGGCCCCCTAGCCTTCATCTTTGGCGAGGATTTTTCATTATTTATTATAAGATATTCCGTGGAGTTTCAGGACTTTTGGAGTTGTGCAGAATAGGTCTCTAATATTTGCTCCTTTTCCAGCCCAGAATTCCAGCTGCCGGCATTCTCCCTCCTTATGTAAACCTTGTAAAATAAGAGAGAATAGCCATAAGTATTGTGACATGATGTGAAGTATCAGCCCATAATGCAATAAATATCGATATAAAAGCATGATGCGAAATGGACGTATCATGCCGTTCTCCGGTACTATGGAGAGAGCAACAGATTTGTTGGAAATCATACATACAGATGTATGTGGTTCGATGAATGTTGAGGCTCGTGGCAGATATCGTTATTTTCTCACCTTCACAGATGATTTAAGCAGATATGGGTATATCTACTTCATGAAGCATAAGTCTGAAACGTTTGAAAAGTTCAAAGAATTTCAGAGTGAAGTTGAAAATCATCATAACAAGAAAATAAAGTTTCTACGATCTGATCATGGAGGAGAATATTTGAGTTCGAGTTTGGTCTACATTTGAAACAATGCAGAATAGTTTCGCAACTCACGCCACCCGGAACACCACAGCGTAATGGTGTGTCCAAACGTCGTAATCATACTTTACTAGATATGGTGCGATCTATGATGTCTCTTACTGATTTGCCGCTATCGTTTTGGGGTTATGCTTTAGAGACGGCTGCATTCACGTTAAATAGGGCACCATCGAAATCCGTTGAGACGACGCCTTATGAACTATTGTTTGGCAAGAAACCAAAGTTGTCGTTTCTTAAAGTTTGGGGATGCGATGCTTATGTGAAAAAGCTTCAACCTGATAAGCTCGAACCCAAATCGGAGAAATGTGTATTCAGAGGATACCCAAAGAAGACTGTTGGGTACACCTTCTATCACAGATCCGAAGGCAAGACATTCGTTGCTAAGAATGGATCCTTTCTAGAGAAGGAGTTTCTCTCGAAAGAAGTGAGTGGGAGGAAAGTAGAACTTGATGAGGTAATTGTACCTGCTCCCCTATTGGAAAGTAGCTCATCACAGAAATCTGTTCCTGTGACACCTACAGTAATTAGTGGGGAAGTTAATGATGATGATCATGGAACTTCAGATCAAGTTGTTACTGAACCTCGTAGATCAACCAGAGTAAGATCCGCACCAGAGTGGTACGGCAATCCTGTTCTGGAAGTCATGTTACTAGACCATGATGAACCTACAAACAATGAAGAAGCGATGGTGAGCCCAGATTCCGCAAAATGGCTTGAGGCCATGAAATCTGAGATGGGATCCATGTATGAGAACAAAGTGTGGACTTTGGTTGACTTGCCCGATGACCGGCAAGCAATTGAGAATAAATGGATCTTCAAGAAGAAGACTGACGCTGACGGTAATGTTACTGTCTACAAAGCTCGACTTGTTGCAAAAGGTTTTCGACAAGTTCAAGGGATTGACTATGATGAGACCTTCTCACCCGTAGCGATGCTTAAGTCTGTCCGAATCATGTTAGCAATTGCCGCATTTTATGATTATGAAATATGGCAGATGGATGTCAAAACTGCATTCCTGAATGGATTTCTGGAGGAAGAGTTGTATATGATGCAACCGGAAGGTTTTGTCGATCCAAAGGGAGCTAACAAAGTGTGCAAGCTCCAGCGATCCATTTATGGACTGGTGCAAGCCTCTCGGAGTTGGAATAAACGCTTTGATAGTGTGATCAAAGCATTTGGTTTTATACAGACTTTTGGAGAAGCCTGTATTTACAAGAAAGTGAGTGGGAGCTCTGTAGCATTTCTGATATTATATGTGGATGACATATTACTGATTGGAAATGATATAGAATTTCTGGATAGCATAAAGGGATACTTGAATAAGAGTTTTTCAATGAAAGACCTCGGTGAAGCTGCTTACATATTAGGCATTAAGATCTATAGAGATAGATCAAAACGCTTAATTGGACTTTCACAAAGCACATACCTTGACAAAGTTTTGAAGAAGTTCAAAATGGATCAAGCAAAGAAAGGGTTCTTGCCTGTATTGCAAGGTGTGAAGTTGAGTAAGACTCAATGCCCGACCACTGCAGAAGATAGAGAGAAAATGAAAGATGTTCCCTATGCTTCAGCCATAGGCTCTATCATGTATGCAATGCTGTGTACCAGACCTGATGTGTGCCTTGCTATAAGTCTAGCAGGGAGGTACCAAAGTAATCCAGGAGTGGATCACTGGACATCTGTCAAGAACATCCTGAAATACCTAAAAAGGACTAAGGATATGTTTCTCATTTATGGAGGTGACAAAAAGCTCATCGTAAATGGTTACGTTGATGCAAGCTTTGACACTGATCTGGACGATTCTAAATCGCAAACCGGATACGTGTTTACATTGAATGCTGGAGCTGTCAGTTGGTGCAGTTCTAAACAAAGCATCGTGGCGGGATCTATGTGTGAAGTGGAGTACATTGCTGCTTCAGAAGCAGCAAATGAAGGAGTTTGGATGAAGGAGTTCATATCCGATCTAGGTGTCATACCTAGTGCATCGGGTCCAATGAAAATCTTTTGTGACAATACTGGAGCAATTGCCTTGGCGAAGGAATCCAGATTTCACAAGAGAACCAAGCACATCAAGAGACGCTTCAACTCCATCCGGGATTTAGTCCAGGTGGGAGACATAGAAATTTGCAAGATACATACAGATCTGAAAGTTGCAGACCCGTTGACTAAGCCTCTTCCACGAGCAAAACATGATCAACACCAAGGCTCCATGGGTGTTAAAATCATTACAGTGTCATCTAGATTATTGACTCTAGTGCAAGTGGGAGACTGAAGGAAATATGCCCTAGAGGCAATAATAAAGTTATTATTTATTTCCTTATATCATGATAAATGTTTATTATTCATGCTAGAATTGTATTAACCGGAAACATAATACATGTGTGAATACATAGACAAACAGAGTGTCACTAGTATGCCTCTACTTGACTAGCTCATTGATCAAAGATGGTTATGTTTCCTAACCATAGACATGAGTTGTCATTTGAATAATGGGATCACATCATTAGGAGAATGATGTGATTGACATGACCCATTCCGTTAGCTTAGCACACGATCGTTTAGTATGTTGCTATTGCTTTCTTCATGACTTATACATGTTCCTATGCCTATGAGATTATGCAACTCCAGTTTACTGGAGGAACACTTTGTGTGCTACCAAACGTCACAACGTAACTGGGTGATTATAAAGGTGCTCTACAGGTGTCTCCAAAGGTACTTGTTGGGTTGGCGTATTTCGAGATTAGGATTTGTCACTCCGATTGTCGGAGAGGTATCTCTGGGCCCTCTCGGTAATGCACATCACTTAAGCCTTGCAAGCATTGCAACTAATGAGTTAGTTGCGGGATGATGTATTACGGAACAAGAAAAGATACTTGCCGGTAACGAGATTGAACTAGGTATTGAGATACCGACGATCGAATCTCGGGCAAGTAACATACCGATGACAAAGGGAACAACGTATGTTGTTATGCGGTCTGACCGATAAAGATCTTCGTAGAATATGTGGGAGCCAATATGAGCATCCAGGTTCCACTATTGGTTATTGACCGGAGATGTGTCTCGGTCATGTCTACATAGTTATTGAACCCGTAGGGTCCGCACGCTTAACGTTATGATGATACTTATATTATGAATTTATATGTTTTGATGAACCGAAGGTTGTTCGGAGTCCCGGATGTGATCACGGACATGATGAGGAGTCTCGAAATGGTCGAGACATGAAGATTGATATATTGGAAGCTTATGTTTGGATATCGGAAGTGTTCCGGGTGAAATCGGGATTTTACCGGAGTACCGGGAGGTTACCGGAACCCCCGGGGGACTTAATGGGCCTTAGTGGGCCTTGGTGGAAGAGAGGAGAGGCGACTAGGGCTGGGCCGCGCGCCCCTCCCCCCTAGTCCGAATAGGACAAGGAGAGGGGGGCAGCGCCCCCCCTTCCTTCTTCTCCTCCACCTCTTTCCCCCTCCCAAGTCCTAATCCAACTAGGGAAGGGGGGGAGTCCTACTCCCGGTGGGAGTGGGACTCCTCCTGGCGCGCCCTCTCCCCTGGCCGGCCGCACCCCCCCTTGCTCCTTTATATACGGGGGAAGGAGGCACCCCATAGACACAATAATTGATCTGTTTGATCTTTTAGCCGTGTGCGGTGCCCCCCTCCACCATAGTCCACCTCGATAATACTGTAGCGGTGCTTAGGCGAAGCCCTGCATCGGTAGAACATCAACATCGTCACCATGCCGTCGTGCTGACGAAACTCTCCCTCAACACTCGGCTGGATCGGAGTTCGAGGGACGTCATCGGGCCCCAAATAGGTACCGCTTCTTCGTTGACTACCTCTCTTGCGGCCTCTGTCCCCCATTCTCTGATTTCTTCAGCGACATCATGCACACCTATGGCTTGCGCCTCTTGGATTTTACCCCAAATGTCGTGGCGTGAATGGCTCTCTTCGCGCACCTCTGTGAGGGTTTCGTCGGGGTGCATCCCAACCCGGCGCTCTTCCGCCACTACTTCTCTCCTCGAATCCAACCGGGAGGCGCTATCTCCGGCTGCATTGCCTGGATCCCACGGTCCAAGGGGGCATACCCGAGGGTGCCATGAAGGAGAGGTGGGAAGAATGGCGGAGCCGGTGGTGCTGGATCGAAGAGAAGGACCCGCCGGCGTTCTTTGAGGTTCGCCGGGCGCCGCTGGTTCGCAGAAGTGATTGGGGTGATGTCGACGCCGACGACGAGAAGCTCACGGTTGCCACCACCAGGATCCTTCGGCTTACCGAGGCCGGGCTCAACCTTGAGATGATCGGGGCGGACTTCATCCGCTGCCGAATCACTCCGCTGCATAACAAGGGGAGGCCAGCCTAGCTTTTCACGAACCCCGCAGACAACATGCAGCTTCGCCCTGGCCTCGACCACAACTTCACGATGATGCAGCATGCCCACTTCTGCCAAAGACTCTTCCAGCTCGACATGGGCCGCGACGGCGAGATCGAGCGGACTGGCAAGGCCGGGAGGGCTGCCGCAAAGGCCAGCAAGGTCGTCAGGGGGCCCTTGTTCAAGTTGCCGGCAGGAGTGGTCCCGCTATG
Source organism: Triticum urartu (assembly GCF_056163025.1). Taxonomy (NCBI): domain Eukaryota; kingdom Viridiplantae; phylum Streptophyta; class Magnoliopsida; order Poales; family Poaceae; genus Triticum; species Triticum urartu. The sequence continues at coordinate 767,323,678 of NC_141874.1, forward strand.
CAATAATTCGCGCCGGACCGACATCATTGCCATGATGCCTGACTGCAACACGCACGGCCCAGTCCAAAACTGGGTCGCGCCGGAGGATATCCAGGAGCAGCAGTTTTTTGACACTCTGCACGAGGGGCTCGTCAACGCCGACGCCGAGCGGCTGCTTGTCCAGGACACCTCCCAGGCAGAACTGGACTACATCGCCGCCAGGGCGAGGCGACGCAGCTTGCCGAGGAGGCCGGCAGCGCTGGTGGCGTGGAGGACAGGGTTGCTGCTACCTCTTGAGCACTGCGTTGGTTTTCCCTTGAAGAGGAAAGGGTGATGCAGTAAAGCAGCGTAAGTATTTCCCTTAGTTTTGAGAACCAATGTATCAATCCAGTAGGAGGCCATGCACGAGTCCCTCCCACTTGCACAAACAAACAAGAACCTCGCAACCAACGCGATAAAGGGGTTGTCAATCCCTTCACGGTCTCTTACGAGAGTGAGATCTGATAGAGATGATAGATAATATTTTTGGTATTTTTGTATGATAAAGATGCAAAGTAAATAAAGCAAAGTAAATGGAAAAGAAAATAGCAAAGTATTGGAAGATTAATATGATGTAAAATAGACCCGGGGGCCATAGGTTTCACTAGTGGCTTCTCTCAAGATAGCATAAGTATTTGCGATGGGTGAACGAATTACTATCGAGCAATTGATAGAATTGAGCATAGTTATGAGAATATCTAGGTATGATCATGTATATAGGCATCACGTCCGAAACAAGTAGACCGAAATGATTCTGTATCTACTACTATTACTCCACACATCGACCGCTATCCAGCATGCATCTAGAGTATTAAGTTCATGAAGAACAGAGTAATGCATTAAGAAAGATGACATGATGTAGAGGGATAAACTCATGCAATATGATATAAACCCCATCTTTTTATCCTCGATGGCAACAATACAATACGTGCCTTGCTGCCCCTACTGTCACTGGGAAAGGACACCGCAAGATTGAACCCAAAGCTAAGCACTTCTCCCATTGCAAGAATGATCAATCTAGTTGGCCAAACCAAATGGATAATTCAAAGAGACTTCCAAAGATAACCAATCATACATAAAAGAATTCAGATTTGACTCAAATATTGTTCATAGATAATCTTGATCATAAACCCACAATTCATCGGATCTCGACAAACACACCGCAAAAGAAGATTACATCGAATAGATCTCCACAAGAGAGGGGGAGAACATTGTATTGAGATCCAAAAAGAGAGAAGAAGCCATCTAGCTAATAACTATGGACCCGAAGGTCTGAGGTAAACTACTCACACTTCATCGGAGAGGCCTTGGAGATGATGTAGAGGCCCTCCGTGATCAATGCCCCTTCCGGCGGAGCTCCGGAACAGGCCCCAAGATGGGATCTCGTCGCTACAGAAAGTTGCGGCGGTGGAATTAGGTTTTTGGCTCCGTATCTGGTAGTTTGGGGGTACATTGGTATATATAGGAGGAAGGAGTACGTTGGTGGAGCAACAGGGGGCCCACGAGGGTGGAGGGCGCGCCTGGGGGGTAGGCGCGCCCCCCTACCTCGTGCCCTCCTCCTTTGTTTCTTGACGTAGGGTCCAAGTCCTCTGGATCACGTTCGTTCAGAAAATCACGTTCCTGAAGGTTTCATTCCGTTTGGACTCCGTTTGATATTCTTTTTCTGTGAAACTCTGAAATAGGCAAAAAACAACAATTTTGGGCTGGGCGTCCGGTTAATAGGTTAGTCCCAAAAGTAATATAAAAGTGTATAATAAAGCCCAATAATGTCCAAAACAGAATATAATATAGCATGAAGCAATCAAAAATTATAGATACGTTGGAGACGTATCAGTTGCAGCGGAGGCGGAGGAGAGGGAGCTCGCCCAGTGGGCGGAGGCTGCCAGGGAGGCCAGCAACGTCGACACCGGGGCCCCTCTTGTTGAGGACGTGGTCGGCGAATCATCGGAGGAGGAGGCTAAGGCTGCAGGCCCGACACCTGCTACGGGGAGAGGGCGAGTCTTGCGGTGGGCCAGCTCCGGCGAGCCGGTCCAGCCCTGCCAGGCTGGACAGCCACAGCTGACCCTGGGGGAGCCCGGGTGCCACACGAGGGCTGCGGCGGTGAAGAAACTGGTGAAGGCCGCGGTGAAGAAGAAGAAGACAGCTGCCCCTTCTTCGTCCAGGCGTGTCCAGAGCCCGCCTTCTTCACCCACTCTGGCGGATGCCGATTTGGATGCCGACGCGGGGGTTACTTTTGACTATGGGTCCTTTAGCCCGAGGAGAAAAAGGAAAGCAGCAGAGGAGGAGGAGGTGGACGATGAGTAAGTACTCTGTTCCTTACTGCCATCTCCGTTCCCCTGAATCGTGCCACTTATCTTGATCTATCTTTGTCTTTGCAGGGACGCGGAGATGTTGGACCAAAGGGTGAAGAGGGCCAAGGCCTCGGCGGGTGGTCAGCCCCCGGCGGGTGCTTCAAGGGCGCCATTGGTAGTATTGAGCAGCCCGGACAGCAGCCCCCGGCACAGCCCCCAGCGTAAGTTCATCACCCTCCACTTGTCGGGTACATAGGAGGGGAGCGGCAGCAGGAGGAGCCGTAGAGGGCTACTCCCAACACGCCGCCCCCATCGACCACGCCGCCCCGAGGGGCGTCCCCGACAAGGGCGCCAAGTACCGAGCCCACGCACATGGAGGAGGAGGAGGAGGAGAACTTGGGCGCTGGTGAATTTGCCTCAGCGCCAAATGTTGGCAGGGAGGGGACTTCTGCTTCCCAGCCAGGCACTGGTGAGTCGTCCGTCCTCTGTCCCTGTTCTTCTCTTGTTCTTTTTCTTTGCTTCACCGCCTCCCTTGTTGCCCAGATCCTCCCTTAGTAGACATGGAGGATGTGGACACTGTCATCGGGAATATCGTCGAGGAGGCCGCGGTGGAGGCCGACAAGATTGCCGCCGAGGAGGCCGCCAAGGATGCTGCCGAGGACGCCGCCAAGGGGCCTGCCGGGGCGACTGGAGAGGCTACTGCCGAAGAGGCCAGTGGGGGGCCTGCCGGGGAGGCCGGCAAAGCCACTGCCGAGGAGGAGGTGGTCGATGACCAGCCTTCCTCCTCCGCAACCTCTGGCTCTGGCAGGTATCTGAAGGTGGGCGACGACCTTTTCGTCCATCTTCCAGGGGCATCAAGTTCCAGGGCGCCTGCCGAGGGGGAGGTCTTCGACGAGGAGGTGCTCGCCGCCACCGGGCTCGAGGTTGTTAATGAACCGAGCACCGGCGGCGGCGGCTCCCAGGAAGAGCGGCTTCTCCACGCCATGGGGGCCAATTTCCGGAAGCTCCAAGCGCTCCACCGCGCCCGTCTGGACAAGGCCAAGTCCAGGATGGCAACGGTGGACAAGGCGGAGGTGGACTTCAAGGCGCGCATTGCTGAGACGCAGACTTGGTTCCGCCAAACCCGCGAGGAGCTGAAGGCCTTCCAGGATGAGCTGGCCAAGCGCAACATGGAGCTCATCATGAAGCTGGCCGATGTCAGGAAGGCCCAGGAGGCGGCGGCGAACTCGGCCACCGCAGCCGGGGCCGCTCGGATTCAGCACCAGGCCGTGCTGGACTCCCAGGAGGAGGATCTTGCCGCGCGCGAGGAGAAACTTGCCGCAACGCTCCGCGGCAAGGATGAGGAGCTCGAGACCCTTGTCGTGCAACGGACTCAAGAGCTGGAGCAGAGGCACAAAGAGGCACTCGATGCCCAGGCTCTGGTTCATGCCGGCAAGATGAAGGAGATGGAGGTGGAACGGGATGGGCTAAATGAGCAGGTCCTGAAGCTGTCCCGGGAGAAGAACACGCTCAACAGCGCCTTTACGGAGGCGCAGGGAGCGGCCATCAACAAGGTCGGGGAGCTCTCTGAGGCCAAGAATTCCATCGAAGACCTCAGGCTGAAGCTGGAGGGCCTCGAGAAGATGAGAGCAAGGCCCGGGAAGAGACCCTGACCAAGGACCTGGAGAAGGAGAAGCAGCTGCGGAAGAAAGAGGCCGCCACCCACAAGGATTTTGTGGAGGGTGAGAACCGCTGGATCAGCCGTCTCGAGGATATCGCCGGCAGGGTTACCATGCAGCTGGCTACCATGGGGATGCCAAATCTGAGGTATGCCCCAGAGCGCAGCTGGACCGTCAATGCCAAGCTGACCCAGTTCTTCGAGGGTGTCCTGGGGGCCCTGGCTTATCTTCACTCCAGCAGGACGGCCATGCTGGCCGACGAGGCCCGGCGGCTTTGCTGGGGGCCATGTCCAAGGTCCTCACCAAGGTGGCGTACTAGAACCCGCCTCGACTTCGAAGCCGCGATGGAGAGCTTGCCGGAGGGTACTGACCCCACAGTGCTCAAGGAGCGTATCAAGCCCATCATCAGCAGCATTGACGAAATCAAGAGGGTGGAGGGCCAACGCCGGAACTAGGCACCCCGTTTCTCATCATCGCTGCAGGTTCATGACCAAGACAATTTTTATCTTTAGTTAGAACCGCAGCCACAACTGATGTAATATAACTCTGCAGTACTCTCGACATGATGCATGTTATTTCCTTGTTTGATCTCTTCTTTGTATGTCCACCCTACTTAATTTGGGTAGGCCGTCCGGTGCGTAAACCCATGTCGCGGCGCTTCGAGGACAGATCCCCAATGGCTAGCTGGGCGTGCTTGCTGCCGGACAAACCACCTTACCACTTTCTGCACGGCCACTCGAACTGTCGAGTTTGACTCGAGTCAGAGTCGAGAGTGTTGCTGATTACGGAAGGTTACCTTTCCATTCTCAACGTGGCCCATTAAACTGTTGAGCGGACTCGAAACAGGGTAAGGACATTGCCGATAGTGGGAAGGCCCCATTGCGTGCAGGCTTTCCATACAAGTAATGAGATCTCCGAGGGGAATAACCTTACATAAAAGAAAGATGATACCCAGGGTTCAGCGTGACTTAGCTTTTTGTTGCCGCACCGACACCGTTCTCTTGGCCGCCTTCTTCTTAGGAGCCACGGCGACGAGGAACTATCAAACCAGCTGCTAAAGCCGATTCTCACAACTGCGCAGCCCCCTACCTGGCGCGCCAAAGATGTCGGGGAAACGACACCTATGGGATCACAAGAATCCCTACTACGGTTGGCGGGGCGTGAGGTTGAGCGAAGAGCGGATTTAGCAGAAAGCACGCGGTTCGTTTACCCAGGTTCGGGCCGCAAGGATGCGTAAAACCCTAGTCCTGCTTTGGTGGATGTATTGAGTGTTCGTGTTCTTGAGCTAGCTATGGGGTGTAACGTGCCCAGAAAAGTCGAATCCCTCTCCTGGTCGCCTCGGGCCTCCTTTTATAGGAAAACGGGGTTGCCACAATGGCACACAGGAGGTGGAAAGGTCTACAGTATCACGAGGTTATCCCTCGTATTACAGGACAAGATGCATTTAATGCATCGCTTAGGTGTCCCCTAGCTTTATCGGAGACGGGTACAGGGCCCGTCCCGTCCGTTGCCGCTTTGCCTGGCTTTGACACGCGCCCAGGCCAGCTGTGCGTGTGGCGTCATGTAGGCAGGCAGGCAGCTGAGGTGGCGCTGTGGTGGAGCCTTCACGAAGATTTGCATGCCACCACGCAGGTGCTTGCTGAGTTGGCGTAGAAGCCGCCCGTCGCCACGTAGGTGCATGCCCAACTGGTTTGAGCTAGCTGCTGCTTGGGGACGGTTGGTGGAATCTTGGTCGACGCGGGCCTGGCTGTTGCCCTGCTGATGCCTTCGGCAGGGGCCTTGCCGGGAGCCCGGCAAGGGCCTTGCCGCGGCGTTGTCGTCGTCCCCGGCAAGGCGCTTGCCGGGGGTCTTGTGGATCTCCCTGGCTGGAATCCCGCCAAGGGTTGTCGTCTTCTGGTCGTCATCTGATCTTGTGTGTTAATGATCTTGACGAAGATCTGCACGCCATCAAGGGAGGTGCCTCCCGAATCTTTGCCTCAATGTGGTTGACCACGTCAGAGGCCGTGGGCTCAAGGGTGGCTCGTTCCGATGGCGTTTGGACGAGCTGCCCCGGCAAAGCCCTTGCCGGGGCCACTGAGGCCGCCCCGGCAAGGGCCTTGCCAGGGGAACCTGTTTTGTCCCTTTATTCCTTGGTCTTGGCGTCACCTTTGACCATCTGGTGCTCCGGCTCCCTCCTTTTGCCCTGCCTAGTGTGGCCGTGGGGCGTGGCTCTGACTGCCCGTGCACAAGTAAAGGGGTACAAAGGTGTGCCCCTACTTTTGTACACCGACACCTTCTCTCGAATTGTACAGTAACTCATCACAGAAAAACCGTTCTCATGATGTCTACACCAACTAGAGAGGAAGCTGATGATAATGATCATGAAACTTTAGATCAAGTTACTACCAAACCTCGTAGGTTAACCAGAGTATGTTCCGCACCAGAGTAGTACGGTAATCCTGTTCTGGAAGTCATATTACTAGACCATGACGAACCTACGAACTATGAGGGAGCGATGATGAGCCTAGATTCCGCAAAATGGCTTAAGGCCATGAAATCTGAGATGCACTACAGGAAACAGGCAATTTGCCGTCTGTGGATCACAGACGGCAAAGACCTAATTCCAAAGTCAGACGGCAAAGATAAGTCGGCAAAGAATACTTTGCCGTCTGCTATTTGTCGAGGTGACGGCAAAGAGTTTGCCGTCAGTCAATAGGGTTTGCCGTCAGCGGACTAGCCAGATGGCAAAAAAATCTGACGGACGGCGTCAAGTACTTTGCCGTCAGCTAGTCTATGTCTTTGCCGTCATCCTCATATACCCAGACGGCAAACCTAATATTTTTATTAAAAAAAATGAAACAACAGTACAGGTGCAGGGGCTGTAGATGGCCGAAGGCGTAGGGAAAATCTTTCACAACGATGACAAAAGAATGGATTTTTACATGACACAAGTACTCTACTTACATAGTACTATATATCCATCATCACATCATTTACACGATATAATGTTCTCCATTTACAAGACGAGCGGACGAACGAAACATCACAAAAAAAACTATAACAAAATGGATGAACTGGCCCTTGCCAGCGTAGATCCGAGAGCGGGCCTCGAGCTCGAGGAGGCGAACGGTAGTCTTCGGGAGGATTTGACCATGGCGCCATGGAGCCCTGGATTGGGAGGAGGTGTGGGGTCACGAACAGGGAGGAGGAGGATCCCTCTGCTGCCTCCGGCTTAGGCAGCGGCGAGGCAGGGTCGACGAGGCGGGAGGTTGTGCTGCAAAGGAGCTCCGGCGAGCTGTTGACAAAGCAACGGCGCCGCCGTGTTGAAGGGCGGCGGCGCGGTTGACGAGCAGGGGAGGAGCCATGGGGTCGCGGGCGAGGAGGAGGATCCCGCGCCGGCGAGGCGGGGTCGACCAGCGGCGGTCGACGAGCAGGGAAGGAGGAGGAGGCGCCGGGTCGCGGGCGGGGAGGAGGAGGAGGAGGACCCAGCGGCGGCCTCCGGCTCAGGCGACGGCGAGGTGGGGTCGAGCGGCGGGGGCTGACAAGCAGGGGAGGAGGAGGAGGATCCCGCGCCATCCTTGGCTCAGGCGACGGCGAGGCGGGATCGACCGCGGCGGTTGACGAGCAGTGGACGAGGAGGAGGCTTGGACCGGGCGTGGGGTGTGCGGCAGAGAAGAAGGGGATCGAGACAGAGATGGGGTCGGCGTGGGAGAGATCATGGTGGGCCTTGGGGATAAGATAGAAAGTGATGGGATAGGTGGGTGGGGCGCGCGTGGTGAGAGATACGGGCGGGTGCGGGCGGTGCAGATCACGCCATGTCATCGATCCGTGGGATCGATCCGTGTGCTGTGTTTTCTCTCACTACACCACAACACTTGATCAGGGGCAATTAAATGCCGGGAGAAATACTAGAACAATGGCAAAACATCTGTCGGGAATCTAGTTACTACCAGGAGAAGTACTTAAGGGGGGAAGAACTGCCGGGAGAAGTTGAGTACCAAGGGCAGCTGCACTGCCGGAAATACTGTCCACGTTTCCAGTCATCAAATCTGCCGGCAGAATTAAACTGCGGCCCACTATCTGCCGGGCTGTCTATGGCGTGAGACCAAAAGTAATTGGGCCCGAACGCGTGGTGGCGCGCGAGAACGCGCGGACTAATTTTTTTTCGCTCAAAAGACCTAGCCGCCAAAAAAAAACCCTACCGCCGCCCCCAACAAGTTCTTCCCCAAATCGAACCCTCCAGAGCCCTCCTCCTCCTCCTCCGCCGCCGCCGCCGCCGCGACCCCTTCTGCCCTCGACCGAGCACTCCACCGCCGACCCCGTCCGCTGACCTGTGCGACCCCCATCCATATCGATGGCGCCGGCGCATCGAGGTCGACCTTGCCTCCCTTCACACGCCTCTGGTGTGCAAGGTCGATGTGGTCCCGCTCCCTTCCGCACTGCCACTAGGACTGCTCGACGGCACCGGTGCGTCAAGGTCGATGTCGCCTTGCTCCCCGCCGCCTCTCCCGCCACCCCGACGACGAGCGCGGTGCCTACTCCCCATTACGCTGGCACAACATGCTGCTCAGATCTGTCATGGCTGAAACGCGATGCAGGTGTGCTTTTCCTTGCCAATTTTGGTAAACTCTCCTTTTCTGCTCGATGAGAACTCACAAGATGTTGCCGCTTTATTTTCTCCTTGCTGCAGATTTTCCCTCCCTTCCACCGAGTTTTTACTTGGCTAAGTATTTCTTATTGCTACTTTATTTATTTATTTAGTTACCAAATTGATGCAGGTGCTATTAGTGGCAGGATTGGAGACTGGCTCTAGCAGCGGTAGGTTTGTTCAGATTTCATAGCGATCATGATTGCAAATGCTATCAGCCAGGTTAATGTACGCCTACTCTCGTATTTAATTTTTATATCTTAATATGCATGGATACATATGCGTACTCTCCTATTTCATTTTTTTATCTCAAATGTAATGTGCTTGTATCCACCCAATTTTAGCGACATGTATATGGGTCTTTTTTTATTCAGATTCAGACATTGCACAACTGAAGACAAGTATTACACCACTTGAGAGCGTTTACTCACTAATGGCAGACTGTATACAACTCTAGAGTGCTGATTTAATAGTGAAAATTGCTCTACAAAACTAACTACTTTTCCTTTCCTGATTTATCGTCTACCGAATTGTTTCATAGCAGTTCAGGGGTGCCCTATCTGAATCTCAACCTGCATGAAACATTACACTGGGTAGAAAATAATTGTAGAAAGGAATGCCATATGTGGTTGGCACTGCCATCAGGCTATCACACTGCACTAAATTGGGCTTTTTGCATAGTGCAGGTCCACTGGACCCGATAATGGAAGCCCTTGCAGGGCCGACACGGCGATGGTTTGATTGTGAAGGGGGGGGGGGGGGGGGGGGGGCTGATTTTCTTAGTTGTAGCCTAAATAATCTGTACATTTCCTATGAACCATGCCTTGATGATCGAGCCGCCTCTGTAATCTTGCATCGTGTTCAGCCCTCACTTTTTTTTGGATAAATGTTCAGTCCTCACTTGATCAAGTATACTGATAAGTTAGTTAATTTTCTGAAGTTTCTATAACTTTTGTATTTAGCCTTCTGTTTCATCAGGGGCAAACAAGTGCTATTTTGTCTGAGTTTTACTTTCCCATATTGTAGAGTGCTTGCTTGTAAGACTGTAGAGTGCTTGATTGTAGACTACACAGTTTACAGCGATTTTCTCAAAACAAATAAATATAAGGATTACATGGATTCATATTGGCTATACACACTGGTACGATTAGACAGAGTTAACTTAAAATATAGCTGTAGTAAAAACACGTGTTGAATTGTCATAACTATGGCATTAGGTTTCTCAAAGCCGGAGTACAATTTTTAGCACCCTACTGAGAGGCTAATGTAGATCTCAGTGTTGGCGATAGAAATATACCTCTTAGTAGGACAGATATAGATGGAACACTCGTTCCTACAATTCAGAAACCAAAGTGTGTGCTTTTCCTTCCATTTTTCATTTACATGCTTATCTACTTGACATCGAATGTGCCAACTACAATGTGCCATAAATTTTCAAATATAAATGAAGATTCATTGTTATCGTTTAAAAGATGGAGCAGAGCAAGGCCACTAATATTGCGTTGATTGCATAAAAAACTTTGCTTTTATGTGTGCAGTTGGAAGTGGACAAGTCCATGGCAAAAGCTGGAATACGACCACACGCAAGCTGAGGAGGTAATACTCATGTTTCTCTTGGCTATGAGGTCTAAGTGGGTCATTCTTTTTCTTGATTGATGTCTCTTTTTGCATCTACTGTTCTATGTTCTCCAATGATGTTTCTTTTTACTATTCGCAATCACATTTCACACACTCACCACAATAGCAAATCAATTTGTACAAAGCCTTGGTTTCATTTTCTAGGCTAATTCAACTTGTCGTGCGATATGCAGGAAAGCGAACCAATAAAAAAGCTGTTTATTCAACCAATTGTTCGTAGTATTTAAATGGATTTGTAAATCTGGGCGCTTGTCCACTAATAAGATACCATTTTATGTGTCCCTCATTTATAACTAGTGCATAATCTGCTTACTTAGGGCCTGTTCGGTAACCCACCACAGCCACGACATCCTCAACTCCTATTTAACTATGTACAGAGAGCATACAGAGAACAAAAGCCTCACATTTAGCATACGTTTGCAAATTAAAAAGGCACATACATCTCAGTGTGAGCAGCCATGCCTTGCCATCAGTGTGAGCAGCCGAAGCCATGCGAATTTTTTATTTAAATACTATGTGCACTTACATGCCACTGATAAAAAAAAGCTTTCACTAGTAAGTTGTAACCTGACATTCAGTCAGTTTATATTACACAAAGATAATCATACTGTTTTTTCCTTGGAATCTTGCCTATATTCACTAGGTATTACTTTGTCTACTTAGAAGTAAGCTCTCGGTATGTTCGGTGCAAATCAATTGTGTGCAGATTCCTGGTTTGCCATATTTGACCATGGATGATTTTTGTATGTGCAGATTCCTGATTGATCTAATTATGTAATATTACTTGCTGTGATGATGAAGTGCAGCACATCTAGAAGAGTTTTATTTATGAGTTGAAGTGCAACACGTCAAAAACCTTTCATGTGTTGATTTAAAATCTGAAACAAGAGCTCCATTTTGAGTTTCCGATATGTTGCAGGTTTCCTAAAGGTACACAAGTTGACGGAGGTTTGAAGATCTTCAAGCTGTTGAAGATTTGGAAGACCTACAATTAAGTTGGAATGATAATGTCACATGCCTTATCTGTTGCACCTGGAGTCTTTCTCTGCGCATTTTGGTTGTGTGGCACATTTAGAAATATATGTACTCCTTTTGTAGCACTATTTCATTTTGGTTGTGGCACCTCTAGAAACATGTATGTACCTCTCCTTTGTGGCACAACCTCTGTATATATGGTCGTTATGTTTATTGTATTAAGTTTAAGGTTTTTGTTACTTTGATGGATGAAGTGTATGTGCAAATTGTGTGATATGTCATGATTGCCTCAACATAATGAATGGATATTACAGTAGGGATGCCTACAATCGTTTGCTAGTGAAATAATTGTCGGGTAAACATGCTTGTGCAGGCAGCTGAACTGCCGGTAATTGATGTTTCATGTGCCTTGACCAATCTGCCGGGAGAAAATAGACTGCCGGCAAATGGATGGCCAAGGGCAAAAAAACTGCCGGAAAAAATTATCTGCCGGGAGAAGTAATCCCCGGCAGCCGTTCTCGTGGCAGTTCTATCTGCCGGGAGAAACACTATCCCGGCAGTTTATCTGCCGTCTAAAGTGCCTTCTTCCGGCAGTTTTTCTGTCCTTACATCAGTGTTGTGGTGTAGTGTCTTTGCCGTCTGCGATTTTTTTTATAGACGGCAAAGAGCTTTCTTTGCCGTCTGTAAAAAAATCACAGACGGCGAAGACTTTTTGCCGTCTGTAAAAAAAATTGCAGACGGCAAAAAATCTTTGCCGTCTGTGATTTCTTTTACAGACGGCAAAGATCTTTGCCGTCTGTGATTTTTCTAAAGACGGCAAAGCATGGATTTTCCATCAGTTGTTTTTGCCGTCAGCCGCTGTCGGCAAAATTAGTCTTTGCCGTCTGGCCCGACGAAATGCTGACGGCAAAGAACAGTACTGACGGCAAATCTCCCGTTTCCGTAATGACAGGATCCATGTATGAGAACAAAGTATGGACTTTGGTTGACTTGCCCGATGATCTGCAAGTCCTAGAGAATAAATGGATCTTCAAGAGGAAGACAGAAGCTGATGGTAGTGTTACTATCTACAAAGCTCGACTTGTCGCAAAAGGTTTTCGACAAGTTCAAGGTGTTGACTATGATGAGATTTTCTCACTCGTAGCGGTGCTTAAATCTGTCTTAATCATGTTAGCGTTGCCACATTTTATGAAATCTGGCAAACGGATGTCAAAACTGCATTCCTTAATGGATTTCTTAAAGAAGAATTGTATATGATGCAACCAGAAGGTTTTGTTGATCCTAAAGGTGCTAACAAAGTGTGCAAGCTCTAGCGATCCATCTATGGGCTGGTGCAAACATCTCGGAGTTGGAATATACGCTTTGATGAGGTGATCAAAGCATATGATTTTATATAGACTTATGGTGAAGCCTGTATTTACAAGAAAGTGAGTGGGAGCTCTGTAGAATTTCTGATATTATATGTGGATGACATATTGTTGATTGGAAATGATATAGAATTTTTGGATAGCATAAAAGGATACTTGAATAAGAATTTTTCAATAAAAGACCTCGGTAAAGCTACGTATGTGTTGGGCATCAAGATCTATGGAGATAGATCGAGACGCTTAATAGGACTTTCACAAAGCACACACCTTGACAAGATTTTGAAGGAGTTCAAAATGGATCAATCAAAGAAGGAATTCTAGTCTGTATTCTAAGGTGTGAAGTTGAGTAAAGACTCAAAACCCGACCACGGCAGAAGATAGAGAGAGAATGAAAGTCATTCCCTATGCCTCAGCCATAGGTTCTATAAAGTATGCCATGTTGTGTGCCAGACCTATTGTATACCTTGTCATGAGTTTGGCAAGGGGGTACAATAGTGATCTAGGAGTAGATCACTGGACAAGCGGTCAAAATTATCCTTAGGTACCTAAAGAGGACTAAGGAAATGTTTCTCGATTATGGAGGTGATAAAGAGTTCATCGTAAAGGGTTACGTCGATGCAAGCTTTTACACCGATCTAGATACGTATTGAAAGTGGGAGTAATTAGCTAGAGTAGCTCCATGCAGAGCATTGTAGACATAGAAATTTGCAAAATACATATGGATCTGAATGTGACATACCCGTTGACTAAACTTCTCTCACAAGCAAAACATGATAAACCTTAGTACTCTTTGGGTGTTAATCACGTAGCGATGTGAACTAGATTATTGACTCTAGTAAACCCTTTGGGTGTTGGTCACATGGCGATCTGAACTATATAGGTGTTAATCACATAAAGATGTGAACTATTGGTGTTAAATCAGATGACGATGTGAACTCGATTATTGACTCTAGTGCAAGTGGGAGACTGAAGGAAATATGCCCTAGAGGCAATAATAAAGTTTTATTTTATATTTCCTTATATCATGATAAATGTTTATTATTCATGCTAGAATTTTATTAACCGAAAACTTGATACATGTGTGGATACATAGACAAAACACCGTGTCCCTAGTAAGCCTCTACTAGACTAGCTCGTTAATCAAAGATCGTTAAGTTTCCTAACCATAGACATGTGTTGTCAATTGATGAACAGGATCACATCATTAGCAGAATGATGTGATGGACAAGACCCATCAGTTAGCCTAGCATATTGATCGTTCAGTTTTATTGCTATTGCTTTCTTCATGTCAAATACATATTCCTTCAACTATGACATTATGCAACTCCCGGATACCGGAGGAATACCTTGTGTGCTACCAAACGTCACAACGTAACTGGGTGGTTATAAATATGCTCTACAGGTATCTCCGAAGGTTTTTGTTGGGTTGGCATAGATCAACATTAGGATTTGTCACTCCGAGTTTCCAAGAAGTATCTCTGGGCCCTCTCGGTAATGCACATCATAATAAGCCTTGCAAGCAATGTGACTAATGAGTTAGTTACGGGATGATGTATTACAGAACGAGTAAAGAGACTTTCCGGTAACGAGATTGAACTAGGTATGAAGATACCGACGATCGAATCTCGGGCAAGTAACATACCGATGACAAAGGGAATAACGTATGTTGTCATTACAGTACTACCGATAAAGATCTTCGTAGAATATGTGTGAACCAATATGAGCATCCAGGTTCCGCTATTGGCTATTGACCGGAGAGGTGTCACGGTCATGTCTACATAGTTCTGCAACCCGTAGGGTCTGCACGCTTAACGTTTGATGACGATTTTGTATTATATGAGTTATGCGATTTGGTGACCTAATGTTGTTCGGAGTCCGAGTTGAGATCACGGACATGACGAGGAGTCTCAAAATGGTCGAGAGGTAAAGATTGATATATAGGACGATGGCATTCAGACACCGGAAGTGTTTCGGGATGCACCGGGTACTTATCGGGTCACCGAAAGGTGTTTCGGGCACCCCCGGCAAAAGATACGGGCCTTATGGGCCAAGAGGGGAAACACACCAGCCACAAAGGGGCTGGTGCACCCCCCCCCCCCCCCCATATGGGCTGGCCAAATTGGAGTAGAAAAGGGGAAGGAGGAAAGGAAAAAAGGGAATAGGATTCCCCCTTCCCCTTTTCCCTTCCTACTCCGAATAGGAATAGGAAAGGGGGAGGCCGAATTGGAAGGCGCCCAAGTAGGGTTCCTCCTACTTGGGGCGCCCGCTTGGCTGCCTCTCCTCCCCTCCAACCTATATATATGAGGGGGGGGGGCACCGCTAGAACACACAACAAACATTGTTAGCCGTGTGCGGCGCCCCTCTCCACAGTTTACGCCTCCGGTCATATTCATGTAGTGCTTAGGCGAAGCCCTGCGCAGATTACTTCACCATCACCGTCACCACGCCGTCGTGCTGACGGAACTCTCCCTCGACACTTTGCTGGATCAAGAGTTCGAGGGACGTCATCGAGCTGAACGTGTGCAGAACTCGGAGGTGTCGTATGTTCGGTGCTTGATCGGTTGAAACGTGAAGAAGTTCGACTACATCAACCGCGTTGTCAAATGCTTCCACTTTTGGTCTACGAGGGTACGTGGACACATTCTCCCCCTCTCGTTGCTATGCATCTCCTAGATAGATCTTGCGTGAGCGTAGGAATTTTTTTGAAATTGCATGCTATGTTCCCCAACAGTTTCCTCCTTGCAGGCTCCGTCGTGGTGCTCCCATTCCCTTCGGGGATACTTCGAGTGAAAACTTGATCTACATGATCGGACGGTGGCAGCTATGGTCGTGCCCTTCTTGGAGGCACCGTTTTAGAGTCCCCGCTCCGCCGTTCGCCATCTCAAGTCTCCTAGGTAGTTCGCTCTTGGTGATCTGTGTCGGCTCAAGGCGGTGCTCCTTTGCTCATCCTTAGTGTGCTTTCTAGTCGTTTGAAGTGGTGTGTTGGTGCCCGGTACCCTTGTATCTCGCCTTGGGTGTGTGTTGTGTTCGGTGTTGGTTGGTGTGTGTTTGTATCGTTCTCTCGGATGTACTGCGATGTTGCTTTATATATAAAGCGGGGGGAAACCCTTTTTCTTTGATAGCCATCGGAGCCATCCAAATATGAGCCCTGCAAAAGTGCTACACTGAACTAGCTGGTACTTCTGAAACATGAAACTGTCCACCTTCCTAGAAGGACCAACAAACTTGGTTGCAGTGTGAATTAATCTTTTTTAGGGAAGTTTGAATTAATCTTAATAAAAGGCAAAACTGTTACTTTACTTCTTAACACCCACTGCTTAAACAATGTCAAGTCAGTCAAGCACCGGCATCAACATCAGCAGGACACGCATATACTGATAGCAAGACTTGGTGATAATTGTATGCTCCCTTTTTAGAAGTTTGTCCACATGTACTGCATCTTGGAGGGAGCACTTGGAGTTTCTGGAGCAACAAGGAATAGCGCGCGGGAGTGAGCCATCATAGCCTCCTATGTTCCAAAATAGCAGTCTTGCCTACGTTTAGTGAGCGTGATGCTCTTGGACTATGTAGCCAATGGGTAAGCCTTGTCAATCTTTCTAGTAGTGCTCGGATTGAGCTTAGTACTAGGTTGCAACCAGTAACTTTAACTTGAATGTGTTTTTCATGTAGGGCTTTCAAGCCAAAGGATGGATTCACTTGAAATCAAGGCAATGTATCAGCACAAATTCAGAGAGCCTCGAGGAAATCAAGGAAAAAATCTACCGGCTGTCTGTCACAAACCTTTTCGAACGCGGCAATTTCACTTGAAATGTATGTGAAGAGCTTTGCCTGTCTATGTTGGTGAAAACAAACTGTTGCAGACACTGGTGTTAGGCTGCCTGTCCGCGGGGAAAGGATAAAGAAGCAGATACACGATCTGGACGAGAAGCTGATGGTTGTCATCCAAAGGGACGCTGGGATGTGATCTACTTGGACAATCAGAGGGATCCTATAACTCTGAACTTCAGGCAGCTGCTGCACTAGACTCTTCTGTTTTGTTAGGATGTGAACTGTCATTGGGGTGTGACTGACTCTGTTCCTCTCTGCTCTGCAACCGCGGTTCCAGTATTATTTTGGTCGACCGGCGTTGGTAATAGTAACTTGACGGCTAGTGAATACCAGCATCAACTGGCGAACATTCCTATTCTGGTTGGGTTCAGTTTAGCACCCTCTGCAGATCATTTCTACCTGCTCTGTTTCTGTGTTTTAACACTCTGTTTTGGGCTCAATAGAGATTGGTCAGCAGCAGAATCACAGTTCCTTCTGAAAGGGAGGACTACTAGAGGTTGGTCAGCAGCAGAATCACAGTAATACGTCCTGAATTTCATACTTCTCAAGATGCAGAACAGGAAGTTAGTTGCAGCTCAAGATGTAGACAAGGAAATTAGTTGCCAAACTGTTCCTTTAGTTACCGTGAGAGTGATGGACTGCTGCTGCTGGTAAAAGAAGCAGAGTATGCTTTGCTACTCCAGTAGGAACAAAAATGTGCAAAATAGCCATGCTTGATTCCTTCCTTCCAATGATCAAGGGGATCAAATGATTGCTTAGCAAATGCGAAAACGAACGACACCGACGATTTGGTTCCTAATAATGTACTATGTTGGTCTGAAGAACACGCCTTGTCTAGAGTTTCTCCTGTCGACCACACAGATCAAAGAGTTTGCAGCCGCAGGGACGTAAAGCACCAACATCAGTAGCTTTTCCATGAACTGCAGTGTTAATTTGGTGCAGCTCGAAATGAAAAGATTAAATTGCAAACCAACCCTTGACCATCAACAGGCAGATGCAGTGCTCTCATCATAGGTATTTTTACAAGCCAAGAACCAGAGAGAAAGGGGAAACCAGCAAAGAAAGAGAGCACCAAATGGGAAAAATCACAAAGGTTCATGCGTGATTGCGATTTTGCCCCTTCATGTGCTAAGAGCACCAAAGGGGCAAAATCACAAAAAAGGCTCTTAGAAATCCTAGAGCTATGAACAGAAACTACAGAACAAAGGGGCAAAATCACAAACAGGCACATGAAGATGTTGTGGTCATGCATGGCACGTAAACATATTCCAGAGTTAAGATGTGCCAAAACACACAAAATGCATACAGATACAACATGTCTTAGAGACGCACAACGACTCTGGTAGGTGCACAACTTGGAGTCTAAACGGACTTGGATATGGTGGGGAAACCTTCTCCGGGACAAAAACCCCACCATATTAAATCCTTCTCAGGGACAAACTCTGTTTCAGAAGTTACAACAACTTTGCTACGATTGTGCAAACTGGGAACTGATAGTTATCAGCACAAATACGGATTGCAGATTGATGGAATGGAACCGTGAGGAGCGCGAATATGGAATGCAGAAGGAATAGAACCGTAGCTGGGAGAGTTTTGTGCTACGGGGAAATACACGATGTCCCGTTGTCCTCAGTGCTATTGGTTCCAGCTCGATCGCCTGTTATCTAGTCCTCCTTGTACTTGATGAAGAAAACATGGTCAGAAAAGAAAATTTGGCTCCCCAAATAAACAAAGCAAATTTGGCAAGTAAAAAGGGAGAATTGTACTTAACCCACACACAGCACCGCATCTCACTAGTACATCTACAGGTTAGCAACATTTTTCAAAACATGGTCACATGTATGGAATTACTCAAAACATCAGGATTCTATACGGCCTAATTAAGCATGGGAACTAACAAGCAGAAATCAGCAAGTTCAGCGTACTTCTGTGATAACGATACAAGTTGGATTTTTACTACACAACGCATGAGTTATTTCCAGTATACAAGGTAGTCCGAACAAGCAGAAAACAAGTGTTAGCACAAATACCTTGGGCGGGGTCTTGTATTGATCTGCTCTGCTTCCTCTAAGTTTGGACACCCGCATATCTCCACATCTATATTTGCAACTGCCTCTGCTCCACCAATTGAAACTAGGTCTGGACAATTCTTAATCACCAATTTGTTGAGTGATGCAAGATTAGTGCACCAAATGTTGCCTGGAATGGATGTTATACCATTGCATCCATCAATTTCAAGTGAGACGAGAGATGTGAGGTTTTGTAGGTAGCTGGAAACACATGGAGAGATATCCCCACATTCCTTTAAGGTGAGCCTTTGTAGGTATTTTGGCAGCACCAAACCTGTTTGCCACTTCAGACTTTGGCACATTGTAATCTTCAGATGTTTCAGATGAAGAAAACTCCCAAACTTTTCAATTGGCAGGGACTTTAACTCGCAACAATAACTGATTACAATTTCCTCAATAGCAGGTAGATATTCTTGTGTTAGGAGGTCGTCAAGGGTTGACAATTTACCACAGTCATGAATTGTTATGAATTTAAGGGACGAGAATGCTCTATTGCTGCCAGTGCCCGCAGAAATGGAACTATAACCGGAGTTTCCAATAGATGCAAGAGATTTACACAGAATGCACAGCTCTCGCAGAGCTGGAAGACTCCACATTTGTGGTTGGATGGACGCGAGAAAATCACAGTTTAAACGAAAGTTGGTGAGGGAGCAGGAGTTGATATTGCAAAAGCAACCAGAATTCCATAGATTGAGCTTCTTAAGGGACTGCGAAACCAATTTTTGGAGACGGATGTTTGGACAATGCGACACGGACAGTTCCTGAAGGAAAGCAAACCCCGCAAACTTTTCTGTTGGTATTGATGCTAACATCTTGCAATTGGCAATTATTATTTTCTTGATGGCTGGTACATAATGTGGATGCAGTAAATCTTCGAGGCTTGATATATTTCCACACCCTTTGATTGTTACAACTGTCAAGGACATGAAAATACCAACCACAGGTATCTCATTTAAGTTTATGCTCTTGACTCCATCACAACTTTCAAAAGTGAGTGATTCTAAACTTGGCAAGTTTTGTGGCTGAAACCAGCTTGGGAGTGAGGAACCGCCATAATTCTGGAGGAACAAAGACTTGAGGCTGATAGGAGGTTGTAGAACTTCAAGTACTTCTCTGTTCTGGATGGTGGGAGACCCCTCTAAAACTGGCAAATGCATATTCAGTTTCAACTCCTCAACATATTTCATATTCTTCAGTTCAGCTTCTGCTGCATTATCCTTACTTATGCCAACATTAGCTATCTCCAAGCGTCCACGAAATTGGTTTAGATTATGCAATAACCTTATTCCTGGTCCCTCTTGACTGTCTGAATCAAGAGTTAATGTATGTGTTTCGAATTTCTGTAAACCGATCAACTTACCAAAGTCAGGATCAACTTACCAAAGCTTGCATCTCTTGGCATATAAAATCTGCATATTATATAGCCAACAGAAAGTTGAAGGAATCTTCTTCAAAGAACAAGCTTTGGATATTTCAAGGTATCGAAGATGCTTCCAGTTGCCAATATTATCTGGTATCTTATTTTTGGAGGCACAAGACATCACACGCATACGGAGAAGTCCAGTACACCAGAGATTCATTAGAACACCTGCTTTTCTTCCTAAACTTTTCTGGCAAATTAGGGTACGCAGCTTCGTGTAGTTGCGTAGGCTCTGCAAGTTGAAATGGTCAAACTCACTGTTATTGAGTACGTACAAATGACGAACATTCCGGGGAACTTTATCAAAGTCACTCTTATTTCTTAAGATGAAGCAGTCGTGCTCAGAAACTTTTTGTGCCATGTCATGCAACAAGTCATGGATCACGTATCTACCACTAACCTTTTGAAAGAAGGACCGTGCGACAAGGTCTTCAAAATATTGACATCCAATATCTTGAATTGGAACACGACCTTGAGGTTTCACAAAGCCTTCTGATACCCAAATTTCAGCTAAGTTTGCCTTCTCAAATTTGTAATCTTTGGGGTACAAAGCACAGAATGCGAAGCATTGCTTCAAATAGAATGGTAAATATATGTAGCTCAACCGAAGGGCAGGTAAAATGTCAGTCTCCTTTTGTTCCAACTCCCACAGTTCACTCTCAAGTATAGACTTCCAATGTGATACTTCAGGGATTGCTTTCAACATGCGTCCCAGAGTAATGGCGGCCAAAGGAGAACCCTTCAATTTAGGAAGAATACTTTCACCAATGCACTCCAAGTCAGGATAATTTCTAGAATCCTCGGATCCAAACAGGCATAATTTGAAGAATTCTATAAAGGCATCATCCTTTAGACCATCTAATATAATAGACCCAGTTGTGCACACCTCCTTGGTAACATTTGGACATCTAGTGGTGACCAACATCGCACTTCCCTCTTGGACACTGCTAAAAGGTGCACAAAACTTCTCCCAACACTGCCCATTATCCTTCAAGGCATCATCCCACACATCATCAAGGACAATCAATAACCTTTTATTGTTCACATGCTTCTTCAGAGCATTATGAAGAGATTCCAAGCTACTCTCAGTCGTTGCCTCCATTCCAGTAAAGGATTGTATGACCTCTTTGGTTAACCTCTTCACATCAAAGTTATCTGAGACACAAATCCAAATTATTTTCTCAAATTGAGACTCCACCTGTTGATGGCTGAAGATATGCTGGGCCAATTTAGTCTTTCCAACACCACCAATTCCACTTATCCCGAAAACAGGAAGACTTAGTTCACTATTAACATTGTTGCTTGCTGACGTGCTTGTTGATGCATTCATTGAACTAGTTGTTCTCTTGCGTTTAAGTACATTGAGAAATCCCAAGACCTGCTTCAGTTCCTTGTCACGACCAAAGAATATATATTTTTCCTTTCGTGACAAAGAGGAGCTGGTCTCTGGCATGACTAATGTGTCAAAGCATTGTGCGACTCCACGGAGCTCCATTTTCTCCAGCTGAATCGAAAGATGATTCAACCTTGATTGGATAACACTCAGTTTGTTGAAGCTTCCTTGGATGACGGTGTCAAAGAAGTCAATGAAAGGAGACTGGCTTGCATTGCCCTCCGCTTGCACCTTCTTCTCATACCATCTGAACTCATCAATAAGGTCCTCGGCATCAAACACTGCATCCTTTAGATTGGGAAGGAGATTGGCCACAACATCGTCGTGGCTCCTCCATTCTGCTCGATTGATGAGGTCATGCATTGCAGGAAGAGTATCCCTGAGACGTTGTAGGTCACTCTCCAACTGCAATACACGACCCTGGAGATCTTGCTGCTGTGAGCCACTCCATCTGGGGTGCAGGGATGAAATGGCAGATTTGGCCCACTGCCAGAAAGTGGCACACTCATTGAAGCCACTGATGGCCCCAATGGCAGCAGATAAGCTCATGGTGGCTGGAGTTTGGACATCTAATTTTCGTCCTGCAAGCAGAGAGTGTTCGTCGTTTAGCATTAATTATAGACAAGACACAGCTAGCATTATTATGAAGTAAATTCTGCAGTCAGAGTATACAAGAAGCCGGCAATTGTAGCAACTGTTTGCTCCGGATCCAGATAGTTTTTCACCAAAAGTTTTCCCATGAAATTAAATTACTTTCAACTGCCGAAAACGAAAATTTACCCAGGGCTTTAATCAAGCCTCTTGATAAAAGAGTTAGCACGTGAAATACATACAGTTGCCACCAAAACTAAAAGAGAGTTAGTAACTAAGTACAGTATATACTCCACCCAGGGCTTTAATCAAGCCTCTTGATAAAAGGAAATTTGGCCCTTGCATGTGAAATACAGTTGCCATCAAAACTACTAGCATGTGAACCGAAGAAGAAACTAATGGTGCAGTTTCAGATGTGGTAAAAGAAATCAAAGCAAGGTGGTTTCAAGGGGGACTGCTCACCCTATATCGGTGCGATGGCGGCGCTGCTTTCGGCCTTGTCTTGCCGACGACGAGCACTGTTAAGCACCCAGCAAGGAGGAGAGAAATGGCTGGATCTGGATGGGAGCAGTTCCCCAAATTTGTCGGGCTCAGTTTGCTATGGAGCTTTGACAAGTTGGAAACTTGGCGGAAGGACCCCTCGACGGAGGATGCACGTTGACAAGTGCAGCCTGTCGGCGGCACGATCGGCATTAAGCTTGTCAGCATGGTGGAAATTGTTTAGTTTTGTTGCAGCTCTGAATTTAATAATTTGAATGCAGAAGTGAGGAAGCAGGTGACGGAGTGGAACCTGCCCTCGTGGTGGATGCCGTCGCGGGAGAGAGCCAGCCTCCACGCTGGCGCGCGCGGTGGCCGGCGAGGGAGAGGTGCGTGGCGGCCTCCGGATGCCGCCGGGAAAGACGACGAGCCACGGTGCAAAGGCGCGGGGAACACAGCGGCGAAGGCGACGCGGTCGGGGAAGCTTCAGGCGGCGGAGGATGCTGCCTGGCATATCCGGCGGGAGGCTGCCAGAGGGAGGGGCGGGACAATCTGCGTGGTCGGATTTGAGATCGACGGTCCAGAAGCCACTGACCTCTGCCTTTGACCGACTCTGTCTCTGTTCCTTATTTTATTTTATTTATTTTGGAGGGAAATCTCTGTTCTTTTTTTTCAAGAGTACGCCTAGGCGTACCATATTTTTATAGAAGGCAGAAATATTGTACAAGAAACTACAACTTGTTGCGAATAATAAGTGTAGCTCGAACTCTACACTCCATCGCAACAAATACAAACACAACACAAAATGCCTGTCCTAGACCAATCATCTAGCTGCGTCACAACAAATGCCGGCCTCCTCGAAGCAACAGCTCTAACCGGAAACTCCTTGCCAACGCACTACCCACCCTTGGATGCCTAAGAGGAGACGGCGAGTGGATAGCAGGACTCGGTCGGATCCGTGAAAGCCATCGTCTTGGATATGCCGGCAGCTACGTGCATAGCGCCCATGAAGATCAGCTCGAACAGCGGCAAGCACCAGAGAACCACAAACAGTACCCAAGCCAAGTCTTCACCTGCGATGCTCTCAACAGAGGAACGACGCCACACCGCCGCCATCGTTGGTCCTGCAACGGACCAAAGGCTTTCGCCCAAAGACCACAACCCGATCAAGAAAGAGAGATGCCGACACACCACGGCGACGCCTCCAAGGAGGGAAACGACACCCACGGGCGCCGTCGCCGCCAGCTCCGACCGAAGACGAGCAGGATTTTCATCCGAACCGTCGCGCACCTCCACCCTCTGTCAACAGATTAGGCCCAACTGTTGGGGTCACACCGCCGCTGCCGCAACACCTCGCCAACTTGATCAAACCGCCGCGGAACACCGACCCCTCACACGGCCGAGAGCACGCGTACCACCAACTAGCACCTGCACGGTCGAAGGAACACTTCTCCAGCTTCAGACCTCCAGCGCCGCCCAGATCCATTGCACCCATAGGCATGGGCTGGCCACACCATCACCTGGCCGCCATCCATGCCGCTACTGCAGCTCAGGGCCCAGCAGGGAAGGAGTAGCCGCCCGCCGCGACCGCGCGTGCCCACTGGAGTTGCCCTGCACGAGACCCCGCTCCGGCCTCCAGCAAGATCCAAACCACGCCGCCCCCAACACCCCAAAAGAGGGCGCCTTCCTTGAGCCACGCCCGCCGAAAGCAGGAGGCGCGCCGCGCGTCCCGGCCACCGCCGCGAATCCCGGCCGCCGCACCTGGCCGAGATCCACCTCCACCAGGACCCTGCACCGCAACCTCCGGCTCCCAACACGTCACCCGAAGAAGACAGCCGCCCGCACCGCCTTGCGACCGCGCTCCGCCTCTCCACTGCGCTCCCCGCCGTGTGTCACCTCACCGGAATCCAACCGCCACCTCGCCGCCCGCGAGACGCCCTTCTCCGCGCGAAGAAGGCCCGTCAGGGCTTGCGGAACTCGCCCGCCGCCTTTGACGGCCGGGCGCCGCCACCACCGCCGGCGCCGGCGCCGGCGGCGGCCAGGGGGGCACAGAGAAGGGGGTGCGCTCGGGGGCTAGGGTTCGCCTCCGGAGCCGCCCGCGCGAGCGGCCCGGGAGGGATAGGGGGATTTTGGAGCATCTCTGTTCTTTATAAACTTGATGATTTCTAGCTCTTTCCTAAATTTAACTCCTTATACCGCCTATCTTAACTTAATTCCTTACTTATGGACGTCGCGGTAGCCGAAAGGGAGGCGGAGAAATGCATGGCAACGGTGACCACAAGCTCCGGCTCGATGCCAAGAAGTGGGGAAGGGCGGGAGGAGGCTCAGGGGGTAGCAGCATGACCGGGAATGGTCAATGGCTTCTGGAAACCCTAAGAGCAACTCCAGTCGATCCCCTAAACTTAGTCCCAAATTGCTTAATGAGACCTTAAAGAAATTATGGATATTTAAGCACACTTATTAGTGGCAAGTAATATTATGGATATTTGTACATCTGAACAACATGATCTTGTCTAGAGTATCTCTCTTGTCAAGGAGTGACCAGACAGAGCAAAAGAATGAAAGATTGGTCCTTCCTTTTTGCTTGCTTACAAGCAATGTAATGCAATGCATCGCTTTCCCTATCTCTCAAATATTTCTCAATACATACTTACATACCCGGATCTGATCCAATCACAATCATAGGAGAAGTGATGCGAGGACGTTGAAGATGTTCCATTTCATTCGTCTCTTGGTGATCTCGAGCCGCCCATCTAACAGATTCCTCTGAAAACTTGTCAACTTTTGGGTAAATAACCAAATTATGCTTTTACTATTGACAACTATTATGCATTCCGACTCTTTTTTTTCTGGCAGTTATTATGGTAGCTTGAAAGAAAAGGAAAAACATAAATATACAGGGTGACTTGACAGTACATGCGTGAGAGAAGGTTTCCGCTTTAATGCAGCGCTTTCAGAGGGGAGAAACTATCCCACCGCGAGAGGGCGTCTCATGGTTGAGGCGTCTTGATGACAAGCTACGCGGGATTTACGCAGTTGTTACGTGTAGACGGTCTTCGCATGTTGCACTTCCTCCTCCAGCACATCGTCCGACACGTCCCTCTGTACAGCATTCAGAACCACGACCCTCTGTGCACCGTTCAGAACCACGACCCTCTGTGCACCGTGCAGAACCTCATCCTTCACAGCCAGGGAGCTCTTCCTGGCATGAGCCACCTCCTTCACAGCCAGGGAGCTCTTCCTGGCATGATCCACCTCCTTCACAGCCAGGGAGCTCTTACTGGCATCAGCCGCATCCTTCACAGCTAGGGAGCGCTTACTGGCATCAGCAGATGGAACTAGGTAACACTACTCACTACATTCTTTTCAACAGTGTACTAATCGTTCATGCATTCTCAGCAGTCACTGATACTTAGTGGTGGTGCTTCGTTCATGCATTTGTATCGATTTTACATGTTTTACTTTACCGCAGGCGCCAACCAGTCGCAACCGTGCATGCATTCAGTGCAGTCACCGATGGTTAGTGGTGGAGCTTCGTACTTTGAGGGCGACCGCGAGGGTGGTGACCAAGCTACAAACATTTTTTACTTCTCGCAGACAGTGTTTCATACTCCACCACCACCACCGACACAGGAGACACAGACCGTGAGAGACGAGGTTAACTATGGTCGTGGTTATCGCGAGCCTCGTCCACCGCCTCAGCGCTTATCGCCTTCCGGTCCTCGCTCGAGGAAGACCCAGACTCGTCGTCGTCCCCCGCAGTGATATGCTTATCTATCTATGTATGAGTCATTATCTATGTTAGTTTCAGACTATTCGCAGCTGTGAGTCACTATTTATGTATGAGATGTGCTTGATGCATGTGTTACTATCGCACTTGCTTCTATCTGATCAGGAGACATATATTGTTTTATGTATGCGAGAGACATATTAGTATTAATTCGCATTCTTATTCCAGTTACATTTCCAAAGAGACTACAACCGATAATTAAGATACAAGTACATCTGAATTAAACGGTGTGGCTTAATTTGTGCAATACATCTTACATACTATAAAATGAAATTCAGATAGAACATAATGCCCTACAATAATACAATACAAACTAATAATGCAAGTACATATGAATGAAACGGTACAACTGGAATACATCTTACATACTACATGAAGTCATCATCGTCATCCTCCGTTGATGCAGCCCGCTTGCCCTTCGACGATGCGGTCCTCTTGCCATCCGTCGATGCAGAACTATTGCCCTTTGGGGATGCAGAACTCTTTGTTGGGTTTCGTAGTAATTTCAAAAAATTTCCTACGCACACGCAAGATCATGTGATGCATAGCAACGAGGGGGAGAGTGTTGTCTACGTACCCAACGCAGACCAACTGCGGAAGCGATGACACGACGTAGAGGAAGTAGTCGTACGTCTTCACGATCCAACCAATCAAGCACCGAAACTACGGCACCTCCGAGTTCGAGCACACGTTCAGCTCGATGACGATCCCCGGACTCCGATCCAGCAAAGTGTCGGGGTAGAGTTTCGTCAGCACGACGGCGTGGTGACGATCTTGATGAACTACAGCAGCAGGGCTTCGCCTAAACTCCGCTACAGTATTATCGAGGTATATGGTGGCAGGGGGCACCGCACACGGCTAAGGAATAGATCACGTGGATCAACTTGTGTGTCTAGAGGTGCCCCCTGCCTTCGTATATAAAGGAGTAGAGGGGGGAGGCTGGCCGGCCAAGCTTGGTGCGCCAGGAGAGTCCTACTCCCTCTGGGAGTAGGATTCCCCCCCCCCCCCCAATCCTAGTTGGAATAGGATTCGCGGAGGGGGAAAAGAGGAGGAGGGGGCCGGCCACCTCTCCTAGTCCTAATAGGACTAGGGGAAGGGGAAGGCGCGCAGCCCATCTAGGGCAGCCCCTTCTCTTTTCCACCAAGGCCCACTATGGCCCATATAGCTCCCGGGGGGTTCCGGTAACCCTCCCGGTACTCCGGTAAAATCCCGATTTCACCCGGAACACTTCCGATGTCCAAACATAGGCTTCCAATATATCAATCTTTACGTCTCGACCATTTCGAGACTCCTCGTCATGTCCGTGATCACATCCGGGACTCCGAACAACCTTCGGTACATCAAAATGCATAAACTCATAATGTAACTGTCATCGTAACCTTAAGCGTGCGGACCCTACGGGTTCGAGAACAATGTAGACATGACCGAGACACGTCTCCGGTCAATAACCAATAGCGGGACCTGGATGCCCATATTGGCTCCTACATATTCTATGAAGATCTTTATCGGTCAGACCGCATAACAACATACGTTGTTCCCTTTGTCATCGGTATGTTACTTGCCCGAGATTCGATCGTCGGTATCCAATACCTAGTTCAATCTCGTTACCGGCAAGTCTCTTTACTCGTTCCGTAATACATCATCTCACAACTAACATATTAGTTGTAATGCTTGCAAGGCTTATGTGATGTGTATTACCGAGAGGGCCCAGAGATACCTCTCCGACAATCGGAGTGACAAAACCTAATCTCGAAATACGCCAACCCAACATGTACCATTGGAGACACCTGTAGTACTCCTTTATAATCACCCAGTTACGTTGTGACGTTTGGTAGTACCCAAAGTGTTCCTCCGGTAAACGGGAGTTGCATAATCTCATAGTTATAGGAACATGTATAAGTCATGAAGAAAGCAATAGCAACATACTAAACGATCGGGTGCTAAGCTAATGGAATGGGTCATGTCAATCAGATCATTCAACTAATGATGTGACCTCGTTAATCAAATAACAACTCATTGTTCATGGTTAGGAAACATAACCATCTTTGATTAACGAGCTAGTCAAGTAGAGGCATACTAGTGACACTTTGTTTGTCTATGTATTCACACATGTATTATGTTTCCGGTTAATACAATTCTAGCATGAATAATAAACATTTATCATGATTATAAGGAAATAAATAATAACTTTATTATTGCCTCTAGGGCATATTTCCTTCAGTCTCCCACTTGCACTAGAGTCAATAATCTAGATTACACTGTAATGATTCTAACACCCATGGAGCTTTGGTGCTGATCATGTTTTGCTCGTGGAAGAGGCTTAGTCAACGGGTCTGCAACATTCAGATCCGTATGTATCTTGCAAATCTCTATGTCTCCCACCTGGACTAGATCCCGGATGGAGTTGAAGCGTCTCTTGATATGTTTGGTCCTCTTGTGAAATCTAGATTCCTTTGCCAAGGCAATTGCACCAGTATTGTCACAAAAGATTTTCATTGGACCCGATGCATTAGGTATGACACCTAGATCGGATATGAACTCCTTCATCCAAACTCCTTCGTTTGCTGCTTCTGAAGCAGCTATGTACTCCGCTTCACATGTAGATCCCGCTACGACGCTTTGTTTAGAACTGCACCAACTGACAGCTCCACCGTTTAATGTAAACACGTATCCGGTTTGCGATTTAGAATCGTCCGGATCAGTGTCAAAGCTTGCATCAACGTAACCTTTTACGGTGAGCTCTTTGTCACCTCCATATACGAGAAACATATCCTTAGTCCTTTTCAGGTATTTCAGGATGTTCTTGACCGCTGTCCAGTGATCCACTCCTGGATTACTTTGGTACCTCCCTGCTAAACTTATAGCAAGGCACACATCAGGTCTGGTACACAGCATTGCATACATGATAGATCCTATGGCTGATGCATAGGGAACATCTTTCATATTCTCTCTACCTTCTGCAGTGGTCGGGCATTGAGTCTTACTCAACTTCACACCTTGTAACACAGGCAAGAACCCTTTCTTTGCTTGATCCATTTTGAACTTCTTCAAAATTTTGTCAAGGTATGTGCTTTGTGAAAGTCCAATTAAGCGTCTTGATCTATCTCTATAGATCTTAATGCCTAATATGTAAGCAGCTTCACCGAGGTCTTTCATTGAAAAACTTTTATTCAAGTATCCCTTTATGCTATCCAGAAATTCTATATCATTTCCAATTAGCAATATGTCATCCACATATAATATCAGAAATGCTACAGAGCTCCCACTCACTTTCTTGTAAATACAGGCTTCTCCGAAAGTCTGTATAAAACCAAATGCTTTGATCACATTATCAAAACGTTTATTCCAACTCCGAGAGGCTTGCACCAGTCCATAAATGGATCGTTGGAGCTTGCACACTTTGTTAGCTCCCTTTGGATCGACAAAACCTTCCGGTTGCATCATATACAACTCTTCTTCCAGAAATCCATTCAGGAATGCAGTTTTGACATCCATCTGCCAAATTTCATAATCATAAAATGCGGCAATCGCTAACATGATTCGGACGGACTTAAGCATCGCTACGGGTGAGAAGGTCTCATCGTAGTCAATCCCTTGAGCTTGCCGAAAACCTTTTGCGACAAGTCGAGCTTTGTAGACAGTAACATTACCATCAGCGGCAGTCTTCTTCTTAAAGATCCATTTATTTTCAATTGCTTGCCGATCATCGGGCAAGTCAACCAAAGTCCGTACTTTGTTCTCATACATGGATCCCATCTCAGATTTCATGGCTTCAAGCCATTTTGCGGAATCTGGGCTCACCATCGCTTCTTCATAGTTCGTAGGTTCATCATGATCTAGTATCATGACTTCCAGAACAGGATTACCGTACCACTCTGGTGCGGATCTTACTCTGGTTGATCT
The DNA here is from genome assembly GCF_056163025.1 of Triticum urartu. NCBI lineage: Eukaryota > Viridiplantae > Streptophyta > Magnoliopsida > Poales > Poaceae > Triticum > Triticum urartu. Next base: position 767,353,723 of record NC_141874.1, read on the forward strand.
ACGAGGTTCAGTAGTATCTTGATCTGAAGTTTCATGATCATTATCATTGGCTTCCTCACTAACTGGTGTAGGTGTCACTGAAACAGTTTTCTGTGATGAACTACTTTCCAGTAAGGGAGCACGTACAGTTACCTCGTCAAGTTCTACTTTCCTCCCACTCACTTCTTTCGAGAGAAACTCCTTCTCTAGAAAGTATCCATTCTTTGCAACGAATGTCTTGCCTTCGGATCTGTGATAGAAGGTGTACCCAACAGTTTCCTTTGGGTATCCTATGAAGACACATTTCTCCAATTTGGGTTCGAGCTTATCAGGTTGAAGCTTTTTCACATAAGCATCACAGCCCCAAACTTTAAGAAACGACAACTTTGGTTTCTTGCCAAACCACAGTTCATAAGGCGTCGTCTCAACGGATTTTGATGGTGCCCTATTTAACGTGAATCCGGCCGTCTCTAAAGCATAACCCCAAAATGACAGCGGTAAATCAGTAAGAGACATCATAGATCGCACCATATCTAGTAAAGTACGATTACGACGTTCGGACACACCATTACGCTATGGTGTTCCGGGTGGCGTGAGTTGCGAAACTATTCCACAGTTTTTCAAATGTACTCGTAACTCAAATATTCTCCTCCACGATCAGATCGTAGAAACTTTATTTTCTTGTTACGATGATTTTCAACTTCACTCTGAAATTCTTTGAACTTTTCAAATGTTTCAGACTTATGTTTCATTAAGTAGATATACCCATATCTGCTTAAATCATCTGTGAAGGTGAGAAAATAACGATATCCGCCACGAGCCTCAATATTCATCGGACCACATACATCGGTATGTATGATTTTCAACAAATCTGTTGCTCTCTCCATAGTACCGGAGAATGGTGTTTTAGTCATCTTGCCCATGAGGCACGGTTCGCAAGTACCAAGTGATTCATAATCAAGTGGTTCCAAAAGTCCATCAGTATGGAGTTTCTTCATGCGCTTTATACCGATATGACCTAAACGACAGTGCCACAAATAAGTTGCACTTTCATTATCAACTCTGCATCTTTTGGCTTCAACATTATGAATATGTGTATTACTACTATCGAGATTCAATAAGAATAGACCACTCTCCAAGGGTGCATGACCATAAAAGATATTACTCATATAAATAGAACAACCATTATTCTCTGATTTAAATGAATAACCGTCTCGCATTAAACAAGATCCAGATATAATGTTCATGCTCAACGCTGGCACCAAATAACAATTATTTAGGTCTAATATTAATCCCGAAGGTAGATGTAGAGGTAGCGTGCCGACCGCGATCACATCGACTTTGGAACCGTTTCCCACGCGCATCGTCACCTCGTCCTTTGCCAGTGCTCGCTTATTCTGTAGTCCCTGTTTCGAGTTGCAAATATTAGCAACAGAACCAGTATCAAATACCCAGGTGCTACTGCGAGCTCTAGTAAGGTACACATCAATAACATGTATATCACATATACCTTTGTTCACCTTGCCATCCTTCTTATCCGCCAAATACTTGGGGCAGTTCCGCTTCCAGTGACCAGTCTGCTTGCGGTAGAAGCACTCAGTTTCAGGCTTAGGTCCAGACTTGGGTTTCTTCTCCTGAGCAGCAACTTGTTTGCCGTTCTTCTTGAAGTTTCCCTTCTTCTTCCCTTTGCCCTTTTTCTTGAAACTAGTGGTTTTGTTAACCATCAACACTTGATGCTCCTTTTTGATTTCTACCTCCGCAGTTTTCAGCATTGCGAAGAGCTCGGGAATAGTCTTGTTCATCCCTTGCATATTATAGTTCATCACGAAGCTCTTGTAGCTTGGTGGCAGTGATTGGAGAATTCTGTCAATGACGCAATCATCCGGAAGATTAACTCCCAATTGAATCAAGTGATTATTATACCCAGACATTTTGAGTATATGCTCACTAACAGAACTGTTCTCCTCCATCTTGCAGCTATAGAACTTATTGGAGACTTCATATCTCTCAATTCGGGCATTTGCTTGAAATATTAACTTCAACTCCTGGAACATCTCATATGCTCCATGACGTTCAAAACGTCGTTGAAGTCCCGATTCTAAGCCGTAAAGCATGGCACACTGAACTATCGAGTAGTCATCAGCTTTGCTCTGCCAGACGTTCATAACATCTGGTGTTGCTCCAGCAGCAGGCCTGGCACCCAGCGGTGCTTCCAGGACGTAATTCTTCTGTGCAGCAATGAGGATAATCCTCAAGTTACGGACCCAGTCCGTGTAATTGCTACCATCATCTTTCAACTTTGCTTTCTCAAGGAACACATTAAAATTCAACGGAACAACAGCCCGAGCCATCTATCTACAATCAACATAAACAAGCAAGATACTATCAGGTACTAAGTTCATGATAAATTTAAGTTCAATTAATCATATTACTTAAGAACTCCCACTTAGATAGACATCCCTCTAATCTTCTAAGTGATTACGTGATCCAAATCAACTAAACCATAACCGATCATCACGTGAGATGGAGTAGCTTTCAATGGTGAACATCGTTTATGTTGATCATATCTACTATATGATTCACGCTCGACCTTTCGGTCTCCGTGTTCCGAGGCCATATCTGCATATGCTAGGCTCGTCAAGTTTAACCTGAGTATTCTGCGTGTGCAAAACTGGCTTGCACCCGTTGTAGATGGACGTAGAGCTTATCACACCCGATCATCACATGGTGTCTGGGCACGACGAACTTTGGCAACGGTGCATACTCAGGGAGAACACTTCTTGATAATTTAGTGAGAGATCATCTTATAATGCTACCGTCAATCAAAGCAAGATAAGATGCATAAAAAGATAAACATCACATGCAATCAATATAAGTGATATGATATGGCCATCATCATCTTGTGCTTGTGATCTCCATCTCCGAAGCACCGTCATGATCACCATCGTCACCGGCGCGACACCTTGATCTCCATCGTAGCATCGTTGTCGTCTCGCCAATCTTATGCTTCCACGACTATCACTACCGTTTAGTAATAAAGTAAAGCATTACATCGCGATTGCATTGCATACAATAAAGCGACAACCATATGGCTCCTGCCAGTTGCCGATAACTCGGTTACAAAACATGATCATCTCATACAATAAAATTCAGCATCATGCCTTGACCATATCACATCACAATATGCCCTGCAAAAACAAGTTAGACGTCCTCTACTTTGTTGTTGCAAGTTTTACGTGGCTGCTACGGGCTTAAGTAAGAACCAATCTCACCTACGCATCAAAACCACAACGATAGTTTGTCAAATAGACTCCGTTTTAACCTTCGCAAGGACCGGGCGTAGCCATACTTGGTTCAACTAAAGTTGGAGAGACAGTCGCCCGCAAGCCATCTCTGTGCAAAGCACGTCGAGGGAACCGGTCTCGCGTAAGCGTACGCGTAAGGTTGGTCCGGGTCGTCTCGTCCAACAATACCGCCGAACCAAAATATGACATGCTGGTAGGCAGTATGACTTGTATCGTCCACAACTCACTTGTGTTCTACTCGTGCATATAACATCAACATAAATAACCTAGGCTCTGATGCCACTGTTGGGTTTCGTAGTAATTTCAAAAAAATTCCTACGCACACGCAAGATCATGTGATGCATAGCAACGAGGGGGAGAGTGTTGTCTACGTACCCAACGCAGACCGACTGCGGAAGCGATGACACGACGTAGAGGAAGTAGTCGTACGTCTTCACGATCCAACCAATCAAGCACCGAAACTACGGCACCTCCGAGTTCGAGCACACGTTCAGCTCGATGACGATCCCCGGACTCCGATCCAGCAAAGTGTCGGGGTAGAGTTTCGTCAGCACGACGGCGTGGTGACGATCTTGATGAACTACAGCAGCAGGGCTTCGCCTAAACTCCGCTACAGTATTATCGAGGTATATGGTGGCAGGGGGCACCGCACACGGCTAAGGAATAGATCACGTGGATCAACTTGTGTGTCTAGAGGTGCCCCCTGCCTCCGTATATAAAGGAGTAGAGGGGGGAGGCTGGCCGGCCAAGCTTGGTGCGCCAGGAGAGTCCTACTCCCTCTGGGAGTAGGATTCCCCCCCCCCCAATCCTAGTTGGAATAGGATTCGCGGAGGGGGAAAAGAGGAGGAGGGGGCCGGCCACCTCTCCTAGTCCTAATAGGACTAGGGGAAGGGGGAGGCGCGCAGCCCATCTAGGGCAGCCCCTTCTCTTTTCCACTAAGGCCCACTATGGCCCATATAGCTCCCGGGGGGTTCCGGTAACCCTCCCGGTACTCCGGTAAAATCCCGATTTCACCCGGAACACTTCCGATGTCCAAACATAGGCTTCCAATATATCAATCTTTACGTCTCGACCATTTCGAGACTCCTCGTCATGTCCGTGATCACATCCGGGACTCCGAACAACCTTTGGTACATCAAAATGCATAAACTCATAATGTAACTGTCATCGTAACCTTAAGCGTGCGGACCCTACGGGTTCAAGAACAATGTAGACATGACCGAGACACGTCTCCGGTCAATAACCAATAGCGGGACCTGGATGCCCATATTGGCTCCTACATATTCTACGAAGATCTTTATCGGTCAGACCGCATAACAACATACGCTGTTCCCTTTGTCATCGGTATGTTACTTGCCCGAGATTCGATCGTCGGTATCCAATACCTAGTTCAATCTCGTTACCGGAAAGTCTCTTTACTCGTTCCGTAATACATCATCTCACAACTAACATATTAGTTGTAATGCTTGCAAGGCTTATGTGATGTGTATTGCCGAGAGGGCCCAGAGATACCTCTCCGACAATCGGAGTGACAAAACCTAATCTCGAAATACGCCAACCCAACATGTACCATTGGAGACACCTGTAGTACTCCTTTATAATCACCCAGTTACGTTGTGACATTTGGTAGTACCCAAAGTGTTCCTCCGGTAAACGGGAGTTGCATAATCTCATAGTTATAGGAACATGTATAAGTCATGAAGAAAGCAATAGCAACATACTAAACGATCGGGTGCTAAGCTAATGGAATGGGTCATGTCAATTAGATCATTCAACTAATGATGTGACCTCGTTAATCAAATAACAACTCATTGTTCATGGTTAGGAAACATAACCATCTTTGATTAACGAGCTAGTCAAGTAGAGGCATACTAGTGACACTTTGTTTGTCTATGTATTCACACATGTATTATGTTTCCGGTTAATACAATTCTAGCATGAATAATAAACATTTATCATGATTATAAGGAAATAAATAATAACTTTATTATTGCCTCTAGGGCATATTTCCTTCACTCTTGCCCTTGGACGATGAAGAACTCTTGCCCTTCGATGATGCAGAACACGGAAGCGGCGGCATGAAGATATCATCTTCGTCCTCGCTCTCCTCAATCCATAAAGATGGATTATTTGCTGAAATCCTTTTGAAAGTTTCACTCTTCGGCACCATCACCTTCTTCCACCTTTCATGCAACCTAAGAAGTTCTTTACGTACCTCCTCATAGGTCCTTTCAGGCCATCTAGAACTACGTAATTGGTGAGCCAACTCATTCATTATGGTGTCACTACCGGTGAGTTCGTCCCATGGAACTATCCTATTGTGCATCCTGAAATCGGTAACTAGACTCAGAAGAGTCCTGCTCATCCCAGGTGAAAACTATGATCGAATGGATAATGGGACATCTCGACTACACTACACTGGAATGCTTATCCACCTCCGCCTGAAGGGGGTTTTATAGATAAAGAGGAGAAAATGGCGGGAAAGAATGACTGCGGTATGGCGGGAAAGGGTTGGCGGGAATGGGTTGGCGGGAACATATGGCGGGAAGGGATTGACGGAAAACGGGTGGTGGGAAAATACATTTCAGCCTAATGCATGAGCCATGCAACTTCGGCCTACAGGAGACCAAAAAGGACTTTTCGGCCTAAACTTGACCAAAAAGTCTACTTCGGCCAACATTTGACCAAAAAGTCCCATTTCGGCCAAGGAAAGGCCGAAAAGGCTACTTCGGCCTAGAGGTGGCCGAAAACTCCCATTTCGGCCAGCGCGTGGCCGACGGCCTGCTACTTTTGATTTTTATCCAAATCATGCTATAGTTTTCAAAAATGCTATAAAATATGTCATAGTTTTGAAAAAAAATCGCAGTTTGATATGGATATAATTATAAGGAAAGAACAAAGTTGCAAAGCAAGCTGTTGTGTTAAGTTCTCAAACCTCTTCCCCGAAACCCAACCTATATAAATACATGGATATCTTGAGAAAAATGCAGCAACAGTGGAACTTGGTCTGATGATGAAAAACAAATATTGTTTCTTTGGAGCAGGTGAGGAATTCAGTCTGCTGCATCAGTGAATTCCAACAACACCCTACGTACGGCTCAATTGCCCATTCATTCATTGTTCAAACTATATATTCCAGATCATGGGCAGGCAACAAATGCAGTGCTCATGCATGAATGCATTGTAATTAAACATCATACATTTCGTAACGGAGGGAATAGCAGCCATCAGAACTGAAAATTAGGCCCACTCATCTCTGTGGAGCAGAGTCGTAAAAAATATGAGCCTCCGGAAGCTCCAGTCCCACATCAAACTTTAAGCTAGACAAGAATTCATTTTCTTTAGTTACTGAAACCACATCAAACCCGAATTGCATTATGTATGTATATCTTCAGAGAAGTGCACTGCAGTAAGAGTCACCCCTCAATTCTTGATTGGTAATGTACTCTCTTCCTTGTTCGAACAAACCTTGATCGTCGACAGGCAGGCAGATGCAGTGCTCTCATCATGCCACAACTTATTCCTGAGTTGGTTTGTGATGCATGCCGCAGCTTAATTGTTTGCAGTTTTTTGAAACAACCAAAAGGAAAAATACAAACACAAAATACTAGCTTTTGGAAGGATTCAACCGGAAGACACACGAACGTAGACGAACAACAACGAGATCCGAGCAAATCCATCAAAGATAGATCCGCCGGAGACACACCTCCACACGCCCACCAACGATGCTAGACGCACCACCGAAACGGGGGCTAGGCGGGGAGACCTTATTCTATCTTCAGGGAGCCGCCGCCGCTTCGCCTTTCTGAGCAAGACACAAACCCTAACAAAACAGGAAAAGATGACTAAAAACGAAGCCCTCCCGCCGGCCCTTGGCAGAATCCACCGTGCCTCCATGGCCTTAGGGCCACCGGAGACGACCTGCGGCGGCGCCGGCGAGAGGCAGGAACCTTGGCTTTCTTACTTGGAGGAGGAGGAGCGACTTCGGTGCCGGCTCTGGTTCACGTGAACGATTCTGTGAAGCTTATCTCGACGGCTTTTGGAGTTTCAAAATTATTTGAAAAACATTCTACACATTCATATGGATCTATTCCACATGTGCATAAAGTCTGACGATGAAATACTGGTCATCAGTTTCAAAATCGCGATTTTGTCTTTTTTGTCATTTTCAGAGTACACATGTATGGATTTTTTCAGAATCTTTTGAAACTTCAAATTACAATTTTATTTTCACATAAAAAACGACATCCATGGAGGTCGCCCACCATTGGCATTTTCCGCCAGTTCAAACTGGTTGTTCCCATTTGTGGCTTATAAACCCTCATGATGATTCCTGTAAACTTAATTGTTGAATAAAGTAAAACATGTTTACCCCTAAAAAGTAGTTCGAACTGGTTTAAGAAGCTTTTGTCTGTCTTTTTTTCTGCTTTTTCTGTGTGTTTATTGGATCTTTTTCATCGATTATTTACGTTTTTATATTTTATATTTTTTCATTTTTCAAATACATACAGAATATTTCAAACACAGGCTTAAAATATTTCATATAAATGTTGAACATTTTTCATATACATGTTGAATATTTTTCTAAAACAGATATTGAAATTTTGTCAAATGCACATTGAAAGAAATTTGGATACACGATGAACATTTTTACATACACATTCATCGCAAAAAAAAAACATTTTTACACACATTGAACATTTTCTCAAAACATATAAAATATTAGTTTAAGTGTTAGAACATTGTTTATAAAATCTTATGATTTTTGAATTACACAAAAACTACATGATCATTTTCTTCAAAAATTATAATTTTCTATTGAAACATATTTTTCTATTGAAATTTTTAGAAACATATTTTTGAAACGTGTAAACATTTTTAAATGTATGAAATATTTCTCTAAATTACGTGAAAATTTTATATATTGTAGAATTTTTTTTCTAAAATTTCAGCAACATATTTTTGTAATGCATGATTTTTTTTTTGAATGGTACGAAACATATTTTGAAACTACGCCAATATTTTTTAAATGCCATGAACATATATTTTGAAACACATGAACATTTTTTTAAAAGCGCGATGAACGCTTTTAAAAATTGAAGTAAATTATCTTTTGGAATATTGATGTAGATATTGGGAACATAGATACCAAGCTTTAGGGGTTGGGGGGTATATCTATGCATTGTTTCAACCTTGGGGAGGGGCCATGGCTCCGTCCCTGAGGAGGAGGTTGATGTGGATGCGGTAGGAGAAGTGGAGGCGAGCGGGAGCGGGTGCATGCCGCACAAGGTGGGCAAAGACAACGAATGGCCGTCGATGCCGGGCGGTGGAAGGGGAATGGGGAGAGGGAGAGCCGGAAAAACAACCGCCCACACAGATGCCCATTGAGCTCTGCTGCTGATGATGATCGGCTTTGCAATTGCAACTCTTCAATGGATTACTTTCATATATCATATATGTACAACGTCCCAACCAATAATTGTGTAAGCAACGGATGGAAGAACAATAAATAAAATGGATATAAATAAGTGAAGTTAGGGACAAAAAGGCACTGGGCCAAATGCACTACAGCTCATCTGCCTCTCAGACCCAAATGCATTACATCCTCTCTGAAAGCTAAGTCCGCTCAAAAAACAAAATTTGCAGCAGTTTGAAACAAACACAGGGCAAACCAAACACAAAAGACTAGTGCCTTGAAAAATGTTGAGTAAGCAGGCTTTCTATCTCTAGTTCAGGCAAGCACACTTAGTAGGTCTGCTGCAAACTGCTATTCCCTTTGAAAGTCCAGCTTTGTCCCGTCCCAGCCATCAGACCTGAACAGGGCATTTTGATTTAGTCCAAGTCTCTGCGGTTTCAAATAATCATCACAGACATTCAGATCTGTCCCCTGCAAACTGCAACAGCAAACGACATCTGCTTGCCTCTTCACTGTTCAGACTAGTCAAGATACAACATAACACACAAATGCTTACAGATACCACATGCCTTACACAGCGACTCTCTGCCGTTTCATAAGTTATTACAGCAAGTCTACGGTTTGTGTAAACCACATAGTTATCAGAAGAAATATGGGAAATGATTGATGGAATAAAACTGTAAAAAGAAAAACGAGAAACAACCACGGGTCCACAGCGATACAGATAGAGACGGCGAAACAATGGCGTGATATCTTGTTGTCCTCAGGTCTTCCATCTTCCAAGTAATGCAGCTATACGTTCCTTGAACAACAAAACACAATCAGTATAGCAAATTTGGCCAAAAAGAAAAAAGAGTTTTGACTTAACGCGGCAGCACTCGTATGGACAAGTTTTGTTTAAAATGTCGCCCTATACTGGAATTTCTTTATGGAAAAGATTGCCGGAAAAGGGTTTCCCCCGCTTTGTATACAAAGCAACCAACCGAACCATACAGAGATAGATGCTGGGGCGGAAGCAGCACAGTCACGCCCAAAAGAAACGACAGAGAAAAAGCAAAAGAAACAAATGCCGACAACGGCGGATCAACAAAAACGAAGAAGCCTCGTGATCGTTGCGCCCACCGGGATCTTCCACTAGGCTCCAAGACTCCAAAGCGCCGGCACCTATCAACACCTCCAAGAAGGATCGCGACGATGACGACGCTGCTGCCAAGGGTTTCCCCCGGTACACGACGAGGCGAGAGGAAGGGTAGCCCCCGACGTCCTCCCGGAAGGTCAGGTGGCACCCACAGGCGCCACAGCGCCGGTGACGGCCACGCCGACAGGGGTTTCCCCCGATCCCAACCCGCACCTCGGGCGCTTCGGATCCAACCACCAAACCAACCACCACCATGCGCCAACGCGGTCATGAGGCCCCCACGCCGTCTCACCACGGCACCGCGAAGTGAGGACAGCGCGGCGAAGAATCAGAGCCGGGACTAGGGCATCAGCACCGTCGGCACGCGGGAGGGCCCCACCTCCACCGTCAGCGACGGTAGCCGTCCGGACGCAATAGCAAGAGCACACCAGGCCCGGCCGAGCCCTCGTGGGCCCGTAAAGCTCCCGCCTTCGCGCTGCTGCCGGCACGCCATCGGCGCCAACGCCCCATATCCAAGCCGCTCCTCCTCCTCACCGCGCCGCAACGAGGCCACGCCGGGGGCCGGCCCGCTAGGAACCAGATGGGGCCCGCCGGGCCCAGATCTGAGCCGGGGGCGCGACGTCGGCCACCCTGCACCACCACGCCGCCCCGCCGCCAAGGAGCAGTGCCGTCACCACGTCCTCCGCCGGCCACCCCGCCGCCCCCCTGCCCCGGGCCAGGAGGACGCGCGCGCGGGGAGAGGAGATCCTGCCGCCGCCGGCACCCCCCGGGCCGGAGCCGGGGGCGCCCGCCGACGACGGCAGGGGAGAGGAAGAGGATGCGAAGCCGAGGGGAGAGACGCAGGGGCCGCCCCGGCCGCCTCCCGGGGAGGCGGCGCGAGGGCGGAAGGAGGGGCTGGGAAGGAAGGGCGGGGGAGGGGGGCGGATTCGGGCCGCGCGCCGGCGAGGGCGGCCGGATCCCGCCGGAGATGGGCAGGGGAGGTGGCGGCGGCGAGGGTTTCGGGGGTGGGAGCGGGCCTCCGCCAACCAATCTCAAACCCTATGGAAAAGATTAACAGATCCAGATTTCTATACGAACTAGACATTGGAACTAACAAGCACGAACAAGACAGATAATGCATGTATGTGTCATCAATGAGAAGTCCAGCATACTCTAGTGATACCGATTTAAGTTGGATCATCACTGCCTAATACACGGGTAAAATATTTACAGTATATAGGGAATTTCGAGCAACAGAGAGATAAAAGCTGGACAGGAAACGAGCGTTATAGCACAAATACCTTAGGCCGTTCTTCCATTGATCTCATCCACTTCCTCTAACTTTGGACACCGGGATATCTCAACGTTTATATGTGATGGCAAGACGAGCCCTCTTTGCCAGCTGAGACTTGGGCAGTTCCAAATCCCCAGATACTTCAGATAAGGGAAACTCACAAACCTTTCAACTGGCAGGGACAGTAACTCGTCACAACAGTCGACGTAAATTCTCTCAATAGCAGGTAGGTATTCTTGTGTTAGGATGCCATCAAGGGTCGACAGATGTTCGGACAATCTTTAATTTCTATTTGGTGGCAGATGTTCGGACAATCAACTATGCACAATTCTTCAAGGAAATGAAAACCCCCAAAAATATCAGTTGGTACAGATGCTAACATCTTGCAATCTTTAATTTCTATTTTCTTGATGCCAGGTACATAACTTGGTTGCAGAAAATCTTCTAGGCTTGATAAATTTTTGCACCCATCAATACATAGTTTTGTCAAGGACAAGAAAGTACCAATTGCAGGTATCTCGTTTAAGTTTATGCTCTTCAGTCCAACACAACCTTTAAAATGAAGAGATTGTAAGCTTGGCAAGTTTTGTGGTTGAAACCAGCTTGGGAGCGAGACACCGACATATTTCCTGACATAGAGATGCTTGAGGCTGGTAGGAGGTTGCAGACCTTCAAGTACTTCTATATCATTGTTGGCTGAATCAATAGTTAGTCCATTTAATTCAAATTTCTGTAAACTGGTCAACTTATCAAAGCCAGCGGGTAAGCTTTGTAGCTTGCATTTCTTGGCATATAAAATCTGCATATTATATAGCCAACAGAAAGTTGAAGGAATCCTCTTCAAAGTACAAGTTCCAGAGATTTCAATGTACCGAAGATGCTTCCAATTACCGATACTATCTGGTAATTCATTTGTGAAGGCACAAGACATCACACGCATACGTGTAAGTTTAGTGCACCAGTGGTCCATTACAAAGCATGTTCTTTTCCCCAAATTAATCTTGCAAATTAGGGTGCGCAGCTTCGTGTACTTGCAGCTTATATAAAGTCTGCAGATTATATAGCCAACAGAAAGTCGAAGGAATCCTCTTCAAAGGACAGGCTCCGGTGATTTCAAGATACCGAAGATGCTTCCAGTTGCCAATACTATCTGGTAACTCATCTGTGGAGACACAAGAAATCAGCCGAATACGAGGAAGTTTAGTACACCAATTGTCCATTACGATGCCTGTTTTTTTCCCCAAATTTTTCTTGCAAATTATGGTATGCAGCTTTGTGTATGTGCATAGTCTCAACAAGTTGGAATCATCAAATTCACTGCTAGGGAGTACGTATAGATGGCGAACATTTTGGGGAACTTTATCAAAGTCCCTCTTATTTCGTAAGATGAAGCAGTCGTGCTCTGAAACTTTTTGTGCCATGTCATGCAGCAAGTCATGGATTACATACCGACCATTAACCTTTTGAAAGAAGGACCGTGCCACAAGGTCTTCAAAATACTGATAGCAAATATCTTGAATGGGAACACCACCTTGAGGCTCCACAAAGCCTTCTGCTACCCAAATTTCAGCTAAGCATGCCTTCTCAAATTTGTAATCTTTGGGATACACGGCACAGAATGCAAAGCATTGTTTCAAATAGAATGGTAAATACATGTAGCTCAACCGAAGGGCAGGCAAAATATCGGTTTCCTTTTGTTTCAACTCCCATAGCTCACTCTCAAGTATAGAATTCCAATGAGATGCTTGAAGGTCCATGCTCAGCATGCGTCCTAGAGTTTTGGCTGCCAAAGGAGAACCCTTCAATTTAGGAAGTATTCTTTGGCCAATATGCTCTAGCTCGGGATCATTGTCAGAACTCTCAGATCCAAAAGCGCACAATTTGAAGAAATTCCAAAATACGCCATCCTTGAGACCTTCAACTATAACATGCTCCATTGTGCGCACCCCCTCGGTAACATTTGGACATCTAGTGGTGACCAATATCATACTTCCCTCCTGGACACTTCTAAAAGGTGCACAAAACCTCTTCCAACACTGCCCATTTTCCTTCAAGGAGTCATCCCACATGTCATCAAGGACTATCAATAGCCTTTTATTGTTCACATGGTTAGAGAGAGCATGTTGAAGAGAATTCAAATTATCATTTGCCCCCTCCTTTTTAGTGCATGATTGTATGACCTCTTTAGTTAGTCTCTTCACATCAAAGTCATCCGAGACACAAATCCAAATTATCAGATCAAAGTGGGACCTCACTCGTGGATGGTTGCAGACATGTTGGGCCAAAGTAGTCTTTCCAACACCACCAATTCCAGCTATCACCAAAACAGGAAGACTCGATATTCTTGATTTTGTTGATGTGCGTGTTGATGAATCAATTGAACTAGTTGTTCTCTTACGTTTTGGGCATGTAGGTACACCGAGTAATCCCAATACCTGCTTCAGCTCCTTGGCACGACCAAATATTTTTGTTCCATTTGGTAAAGATGTGGTCTCTGGCCTGACTACTTTGTCAAAGCGTTGTGCAATTCCATGAAGCCCCAAATTATCCAGCATACTTGAAAGATGGCCCAACCTCGATTGGACATCATTAACTTTGTCGAAGCTGCCTTTGATGACGGTATGAAAGAAGTCAATGAAAGGAGATTGGCTTGCATTGCCCTCCACTTGCACCTTCTTCTCGTACCATGTGAACTCATCAAGAAGGTCTTCGGCCTCACACACAGCATCCTTAAGACACGGAAGGAGCTTGGCCACACATTGTTCATGGCTTCTCCACTCTGCTTTGTTAATGAGGTCGTAGATTGCAGGAAGAGTATCCCTCATTCGTTGTAGGCCACTCAAATTTTTGGGTGAAAACACTGTGAAATAGGTCTATCTTGTCATTTGCCTGATAGGTGTCTATTAGTTGCCTGTCAAATGCATGGTGTTTGCCTATCTGAAGGCCACCAGCTTGCATGTGTACATTTTTGGGTGGAAACACTGTGAAATAGTAGTTTCCTCTCTCATTTGCCTGATAGTTATTTATTAGTTGCATGTTAAATGCATGGTGTTTGCCTTACTGAAGGCCACCAGCTTGCATCTGTATATTTTTGGGTAAAAACACTGTGAAATAGGTCTACCTGTCATTTGCTTGATGCGTGTGTGCGTGCTTCTAGTTTGCTGCTTACATATTGCTAGAGAGATGCTGACCTTGACGTGTTGGCACCTTTTTGATCTATGATTTTTTTTCCTCTGAATCAGATTTGCATACATACTAGTAGGTGCTATGTGGATTTATCAGTCTGTACGCATGGTAAAAGATGGTCTGAAGTTAGTTGCACATCTGTGCCCTTGATTCAGATATTTCAGTTGGTTCATTTCATAATATCTGCTGCCAGTAAAAAATGTGGAAGCTAAAAAGCCAAATAAAGTTCAGTCCTCTCATTTTACCTTTGGAGAGAAGATGCTAATTTTCTAACCTGTGACTAAACTTCAGGTAGTATGTATTACAATAGTGCATAAAATCTTTAGTTCCCTGCCCATTATATTGTTTCAGGTTTTGTTCTTCTCGTTGTTGTTATTGATTGTTGGTCTGCCGCCTAAATTTGCTCATAATTTCCGCTAATTCAGCCTACAATGAGCTGCGACACCTAGATGTTGACGCAGATTAGATAAAGATTGGAATGGGAGTCCTAAAAGTTCACTTGTCCACAAGTTTTGCCACCTCAACGACAGCAGAACTGGACGTACCATATTACTCTAGTTATTGTACCATTGCTGCTTTTATTTTTCTAACAAGGATTGATCGTTACACACTAGTCTTAGCTATGTTCATTTCTTTGGCCTAGCACTCGATTTGCTGCTGCTGCTACACTAATTCCAGCCTTGATTATATTCTGAGACAAAATACGTGTACGAGAGGAAGACAAAATCAATGGAATTTCTTGTCATGTGGTGATGCACTCATGAATCTGTGTGATTCTTTTGTCTTCTTCTTTGTATATCTTCTTTTCTTAGCCATCCAATGGATTTGTAGGCTCATGAAACCGTGAGCATGCATCATGTATGTGTGTATTTACAATCTATTACCTTTTTGAGCATTGAGTTCTAGCCAAAAAATATGCTTTCTTGTAGTCAATGATTTCTACACTAACTTGCCTAATAATGTCAGAAAGTTGCCAACAATATTTTTTCATATTTTGTTGGCATAGGATTTGCGGCAACTAGCAAGCGGAGGGAGGAGAGAGGTGTTAGAGTGTCGGCGACCAGGAAGCGAACCAAGAGGAAGAGCCAAGGGGGCAATGCCATCCATGTGCTGTGACCACCTAGCGGGGAGGAGCTAGAGCCGAGAAAGTGTTGTCACCAATGATCGAGGAATGGGCCGCAAATTATCGGCAAGTATCTCGAAATCGCCCCCCTAAGCATGTGCTCTTCTACTCAAATCTATGATTCTATGCGATAGAGGCGAGGTAGGGAGGTTGAAGAGGGTTGTGCGGGGTCCCGGCTTTTTGCGCAAATCGATGATTTCGAGCGCGCGGTGGTTTATGACTTGGGGATGCGGGGGCTGGAATCGTTGATTATTTGAGCCGAAAGCATCCAAAAAGTTGCCCACCGCATGATAGTGAGTTGCCAGAGATGATGGCATGAGTTGGCCAACCGCTCCTGCGATGCGGGGGCTGGAACCATCGATGATTTGAGCCAAAAGTGTCCAAAACTTGCCCAACTTATGATAGTTAGTTGCTAGAGATGTTGGCATGAGTTGCCCAAATATCCGCTCCCAAGAGAGTTGGGTTTTATTTCGCCAAAAATATGCCCAACACATGATAGTTAGTTGCTAGAGAAGTTGGCGTGAGTTGCCAAGAGATTTTTTTAGCAACAAAGTGATTTAATTTGCACATAAGTTGCTATTTACAATCGAATCAGTTGTCTACATATAAATAGTACTTGCCTAAATCACTTAAGTTTCGTAAATATGATTTCATGGATATTCTTGCCTAACAATTTTTTTTGCAGGGCCTCACTAAATTAATTCTAAAATGACGCCAAAGCTACGTTTTCGAGGTTTTGTGCACACACCCAAGCAAGAAGATTCAACATCCACTTCTAGGTAAGTTGACGATTGTTGCCTGGATATACTATGCAAATTGCTTAGATTAGATCACAACTTGCCTGCAACCACAGATGCATTTTCCCAGCAGGACACCAACTTGATGTTCCGTAGAATATAGGGCCACATTTCTTTCGCCTGAAATTTGTAGGTAGAGGCCCCGAGACCGCGAGACTCGCCGCCACCACGCCTGACAGGCAGCCACGGCCAGGCCCGAGCACCACCCAGATCCAATCTGGGGTCAAGAGCCCTAGGCGACACCACCAGACGGAGACAGGCTCTCCAACCTGCCGCAAAGTGAGCCGCCGCCGGAGCTTCGAAGCGCCGCGCCACCAAGCCTGATAGGCAGCCACGGCCAGGCCCGAGCAGCACCCAGATCCAATATGTGGTCAAGAGCCCTAGGCCGCATCCGCTGTCTAGGCGGCACCACCAGACGGAGACAGACTCTCCAACCTGCCGCAAAGCAAGCCGCCGTCGG
Source organism: Triticum urartu (assembly GCF_056163025.1). Classification (NCBI taxonomy): domain Eukaryota; kingdom Viridiplantae; phylum Streptophyta; class Magnoliopsida; order Poales; family Poaceae; genus Triticum; species Triticum urartu. Next base: position 767,370,400 of record NC_141874.1, read on the forward strand.
AGCTTCGAAGCGCCGCGCCATCAAGCCCACGGGGAGTGACTAAGCCGCCGCGAGGAAGAAGGGAAGCCGCACCAGGGGAGAAGCCCCGCCGCCGCCAGCACTGCCTGGGCTTTGCTCAGCGGTGGCTCTCGGCGGCGGCGAGGGGGAGGGGAGGGTGGAGGAAGGCCGGCGGCGGGGGCGGCTAGGGTTCCCCCATGTCGCCTCGGAGAGGGACGCGGGGGACGGGGCTAAGCCTCACAAGGAAATAATTAGTTAATAATATTGGTTGCAATCATCATAGTATACGAGTTAAGCCCAAGCCCTGCACACTAATTAAACTGGTTTCATTGAAAAACTTAAAGCGACCTAAAAGGCCGACCTTTGTTAGCTGTGTTGCGATCTGAAAGGCCAAAGGAACTAAACAGTTCCCTAAATTCAGAAGCCGGTTACCTCATCTGTACTGCAGTAGTACAAAAAAAAGGGGTGCCATAGTCGCCAAATGACCCTAGCAATGTTAGATGAGACTGAGGGGTGGGTTCATATCTTAAACTAGATGATACCCCGCGCGTTGCTGTGTGAATGCGTAGACACATATTTATATAATCACATGCAAAAAAATTTACAGAGAATATATTAAGTAACACAAAATAATATACATAGAACCATTTTTACGTGCCTCTTGGATGACCGCGGATGCAAAACAAATTGCATGCATAATAATTCTTAAAGAGAAAGGAAAGGGCACCAAACATCCAAATAAAAGTGGTTAGAATACTTTTAAATGTGCCTGAGTGTTACATTGGTCCAAACAAATGAACAAACAATTTAAATAGCGCGCTATAGCTCCGCTAGCGTTTAGAAGAGCTCCGCCGCTAAGAAGCTTAGCGCGCTATCTAAAACTATGAAACCAACTCCTACGTGTACATGACTTGTTACTTTCCAAATAATTAAGTCACCGTAACATGCAAAAACGATTCCTAGCCGGACTAATCAACTTATGTAGAAACTAATTAACCTACTAGGCATTGTATGGATTATTCGAACAGGGAGATTGCTGCGTGAAGAGGAAGGAGATCCGGAAGAAGCTTTTGCTGGATCATGGGGAAGACCTGTACTTTGGGTCAGTAAATGACCCTAGGTGCGTCGGCGGCGTAAGATCGGGGGAGGAAGGAAACTGCTAGAGAGGTGTTTTTTTTTTGGCATCCCGTGAAAGATTTCACTCCAGAGGCTTGGACGTGTGACAATGGGCAAGGGCTCCTACGGATATATTAATACAGAGATTGTACGGATAGTTTGCATTGTTTCTAACGATTGACATGGAGCATCGAACGGTGCATCCAAGAGAATTAACGTGGAGTCTCAAGTGGTGCAACCAATTACAAAATATAAGATAGGACCGTGCAATATGTCCTGAATTGCAGATACAATGTGGATGTGCCAACATCCAGTCACTCCCCACGCCACGTTGGCACACCTCGTCAACGCTGCTCACGTATACAAACAAGTTTGCACCGTAAAGCCAACTTCTTGTACCATTTCAATGTACACCACAAGTTGTAGTATTAAAGTGACTATTCATGCCAAGTTCTAGAACCAATGGTGTAATTGACTCTTGAAATATCGTGCAGTGTGTCTAGATTGCAAATACGTACAACAATGCAGTTAATAATAGTGAAGTACCCCAATATAATGTAGAGAAATTTGACTGCACCATTTGTAAACTCCATTTAGAGCATGACTTGTCATTTCGTGTTTGCATCATGCCTCAACTCCCTTGAGAGTTCGTTTCTACTACAAGAGAACAGCCCGCCACAAGTAGGCAGCAGGCTTCAAGAACAAGCCAGGAAGGAAACGAAACAAGAACAAGGCTGGACTTGTCCGCCCGCCGCAAGCATGCACATCATCGTGGCCGCAGATTAGCATCCCATTCAGCATGTCCACAGCTTGGAAGACGCCCCCACCATTGCTTCTCTGAAATTGGGCAACCAACCAACGAATCATCATTTCGATTCGGGATTTCAAGATTCTAGCATGTCCTACTGAGTTCCAGCTGCTGGCGTTACCTTGTAGTAATCCACAGCCAAGAAGTTAGCCCAACGGTTGCCGGCAGCAGTGTGGCATGTGTTGAGCACCTCCACGAGCCCTCGCGAGTGCTCCATACATGCTGTCCCTTGGACTGGCCGCGTGCGGAAATAGTTCACAAGAACCAATGATTTACTTCTGTCGCTTAGGACAGCCGATTCGGAGCGATTGCGGCAGACACGAGAGTTCATTCCGACATCACCATCTGTGATAAGAGACGGCGACCGTGTAAACTACTAGAGCAAATCATATTTATCTTGAGACATTAACTGAAGAGAATAAAAGTCTGAAGCTTAAACTCACACATGTTTTCGACCATATAGTTCCATTGGTAGGCAATTCCTTCACTTGACTCTTTGAATCGGTTGGAGGTGAAGACAAGGAGACGCTGGTTCAGCTTGATCATGTCGCTGACACGGGGCCAGTCCTCCCCGTTCCGTGGCATCCTCGATACCGGAAACCAGTACTTGGTGAGGCCTGTCTTGATGAACAGCTTGGAGAGGCCACGGTGAGACTTGACATGGTCCTCGAGGATGAGTGTCACGACCGCTGACGGGTTCATTACAAGAAATGCCTCTATTTCCCTCATGGTACCTATGGCGGGCTCCTGCATAAATAGTTACTGGTCACATTAGGATATATGATTCTGAAACATTTTAATGGCCAACCATTCAGAGAACAATTCTGCTCACTCACAAAGGCGGTGGCGTCCAAGCACATTCCTCCGAATGAATGGCACAACCATATGTCCTCCTGGAAGTCGTATACATCCAGCATCAGTGCTCTGACGCCATTCTGCCAAAAATTGCCGTGTGTAGTTGCATTATTCAGAATCATACCGCAAAAATTTTAGAATCAACTGGCAAGCATGAGTGACTCTTACATTCAGTTGATCGGTGACCGAATCTTCCTGGTTGTACAATGTGAAGAGTGGGATATCTGTTACTATTGAGAATGAGTTGTGCGTCGTGAGGAACGCGTACTTGTTGAATGGCAGTGAGTTGTCCTGGTGAATTTGTATTATTAGCTTTGTCAGGAATACTCGCTAGTTTATGTTCTTTCTATTGGTGAGACCGATTTGCCTAGGGTTTGTGGCAGTGGCTATGGCATATGAAACTCGGTGGCGCCGGATAGAAAGAATCGGTGGGGCCGAGTTTGACTTTTGGTTTAGGTCATATGTGTTGGGGAACGTTGCAGAAAACAAAAATTTTCCTACGGTTTCACCAAGATCCATCTAGGAGTTCATCTAGCAACGAGTGATTAGATGCATCTACGTACCTTGTAGATCGCGAGCGGAAGCGTTCAAAGAACGGGGATGATGTAGTCGAACACGACGTGATTCAAATCACCGATGATCTTAGCACCGAACGGACGGTGCCTCCGCGTTCAACACACGTACGGAACGGATGACGTCTCCTCCTTTCTTGATCCAGCAAGGGGGGAAGAGAGGTTGATGAAGATCCAGCAACACGACGGCGTGGTGGTGGATGCAGGGCGTCACAGTAGCAGGGCTTCGCCTATACTACGAGAGAGAGATGTAACGGGGAGAGAGGAAGCACCAAAGGCTGAGGTATGAAATCCCTCCTCTCCCCCACTATATATAGGAGGTCCAAGGGGGCGTGCGCAGCCTAGGAGATCCAATCTCCTAGGTGCGGCGGCCAGGGGAGGGTTTCCCTCCCCCCAAGGCACCTCGGGGTGCCTTCCACCACTTGGACTCCTCCGTGGTGGAAACCCTAGGCGCATGGGCCTAGTAGGGCTGGTGCCCTTGGCCCATGTAGGCCAAGGCGCACCCCCACCAGCCCATGTGGCCCCCGGGATAGGTGGCCCCACCCGGTGGGCCCCCGGGACCCCTCCGGTGGTCCCGGTACAATACCGATAACCCCGAAACTTGTCCCGATGGCCGAAACAGCACTTCCTATATATAATTCTTTACCTCCGGACCATTCCGGAACTCCTCGTGACGTCCGGGATCTCATCCGGGACTCCAAACAATATTCGGGTTACTGCATATACATATCTTCATAACCCTAGCGTCACCGAACCTTAAGTGTGTAGACCCTACGGGTTCGGGAGACAAGCAGACATGACCGAGACGACTCTCCGGTCAATAACCAACAGCGGGATCTGGATACCCATGATGGCTCCCACATGCTCCACGATGATCTCATCGGATGAACCACGATGTCAAGGATTAATCAACCCCGTATACAATTCCCTTTGTCAATCGGTATGTTACTTGCCCGAGACTCGATCGTTGGTATCCCAATACCTTGTTCAATCTCGTTACCGGCAAGTCACTTTACTCGTACCGTAATGCATGATCCCGTGATCAACCACTTGGTCACCTTGAGCTCATAATGATGATGCATTACCGAGTGGGCCCAGTGATACCTCTCTGTTATCCAGAGTGACAAATCCCAGTCTCGATCCGTGTCAACCCAACAGACACTTTCGGAGATACCTGTAATGCACCTTTATAGTCACCCAGTTACGTTGTGACGTTTGATACACCCAAAGCACTCCTACGGTATCCGGGAGTTACACGATCTCATGGTCAAAGGAAAAGATACTTGACATTGAAAAAGCTCTAGCAAACGAACTACACGATCTTTGTGCTATGCTTAGGATTGGGTCTTGTCCATCACATCATTCTCCTAATGATGTGATCCCGTTATCAATGACATCCAATGTCCATAGCCAGGAAATCATGACTATCTGTTGATCGACGAGCTAGTCAACTAGAGGCTTACTAGGGACATATTATGGTCTATGTATTCACACGTGTATTACGATTTCCGGATAATACAGTTATAGCATGAATAAAGACAATTATCATGAACAAAGAAATATAATAATAATGCTTTTATTATTGCCTCTAGGGCATATTTCCAACAGTCTCCCACTTGCACTAGAGTCAATAATCTAGTTACATTGTGATGAATCGAACACCCATGGAATTCTGGTGTTGATCATGTTTTGCCCTAGGGAGAGGTTTAGTCAACGGATCTGCTACATTCAGGTCTGTATGTACTTTACAAATCTCTATGTCTCCATTTTGAACATTTTCACGAATGGAGTTGAAGCGACGCTTGATGTGCCTTGTCTTCTTGTGAAACCTGGGCTCCTTGGCAAGTGCAATAGCTCCAGTGTTGTCACAAAAGAGTTTGATTGGCCCCGACGCATTGGGTATGACTCCTAGGTCGGTGATGAACTCCTTCACCCATATTGCTTCATGTGCTGCCTCCGAGGCTGCCATGTACTCCGCTTCACATGTAGATCCCGCCACGACGCTCTGTTTGCAGCCGCACCAGCTCACTGCTCCACCATTCAACATATACATGTATCCGGTTTGTGACTTAGAGTCATCCAGATCTGTGTCGAAGCTAGCGTCGACGTAACCCTTTACGACGAGCTCTTCGTCACCTCCATAAACGAGAAACATGTCCTTTGTCCTTTTCAGGTACTTCAGGATATTCTTGACCGCTATCCAGTGTTCCTTGCCGGGATTACTTTGGTACCTTCCTACCAAACTTACGGCAAGGTTTACATCAGGTCTGGTACACAGCATGGCATACATAATAGAACCTATGGCTGAGGCATAGGGGATGATACTCATCTCTTCTATCTCTTCTGCCGTGGTCGGGCATTGAGCTGAGCTCAATCTCACACCTTGCAAAACAGGCAAGAACCCTTTCTTGGACTGATCCATTTTGAACTTCTTCAAAATCTTATCAAGGTATGTGCTTTGTGAAAGACCTATGAGGCGTCTTGATCTATCCCTATAGATCTTGATGCCTAATATATAAGCAGCTTCTCCAAGGTCCTTCATTGAAAAACTCTTATTCAAGTAGGCCTTGATGCTGTCCAAGAGTTCTATATCATTTCCCATCAAAAGTATGTCATCTACATATAATATGAGAAATGCTACAGAGCTCCCACTCACTTTCTTGTAAACGCAGGCTTCTCCATAAGTCTGCGTAAACCCAAACGCTTTGATCATCTCATCAAAGCGAATGTTCCAACTCCGAGATGCTTGCACCAGCCCATAAATCGAGCGTTGGAGCTTGCACACCTTGTCAGCATTCTTAGGATCGACAAAACCTTCCGGCTGCATCATATACAACTCTTCCTTAAGGAAACCATTAAGGAATGCCGTTTTGACGTCCATTTGCCATATCTCATAATCATAGAATGCGGCAATCGCTAACATGATTCGGACGGACTTTAGCTTCGCTACCGGTGAGAAAGTCTCATCGTAGTCAATTCCTTGAACTTGTCGATAACCCTTAGCGACAAGCCGAGCTTTATAGATGGTCACATTACCATCCGCGTCTGTCTTCTTCTTGAAGATCCATTTATTTTCTATGGCTCGCCGTTCAACGGGCAAGTCAGTCAAAGTCCATACTTCGTTTTCATACATGGATCTTATCTCGGATTTCATGGCTTCTAGCCATTTGTCGAAATCCGGGCCTGCCATCGCTTCTTCATAGTTCGAAGGTTCACTGTTGTCTAACAACATGATTTCCAAGACAGGGTTGCCGTACCACTCTGGTGCGGAACGTGTCCTTGTGGACCTTCGAATTTCAGTAGGAGCTTGATCAGAAGTATCTTGATCATCATCAATAACTTCCTCTCTAGTCGGTGCAGGCGCCTCAGGAACATTTTCTTGAGTTGCGCCATTTTCCGGTTCAAGAGGTAATACGTCATCAAGTTCTACCTTCCTCCCACTTACTTCTTTCGAGAGAAACTCTTTCTCCAGAAAGGATCCATTCTTGGCAACAAAGATCTTGCCTTCGGATCTGAGGTAGAAGATATACCCAATGGTTTCTTTAGGGTATCCTATGAAGACGCATTTTTCCGATTTGGGTTCGAGCTTTTCAGGTTGAAGTTTCCTGACATAAGCATCGCATCCCCAAACTTTTAGAAACGACAGCTTAGGTTTCTTCCCAAACCATAATTCAAACGGTGTCATCTCAACGGATTTCGACGGAGCCCTATTTAAAGTGAATGCGGCAGTCTCTAAAGCATAGCCCCAAAAAGATAGCGGTAAATCGGTAAGAGACATCATAGATCGCACCATATCTAATAAAGTGCGATTACGACGTTCGGACACACCATTACGCTAAGGTGTTCCAGGCGGCGTGAGTTGTGAAACTATTCCACATTTTCTTAAGTGTGTGCCAAATTCGTGACTCAATTATTCTCCTCCACGATCTGATCGTAGAAACTTGATTTTCCTGTCACGTTGATTCTCAACTTCACTCTGAAATTCCTTGAACTTTTCAAAGGTTTCAGACTTGTGTTTCATTAAGTAGACATACCCATATCTACTTAAGTCATCAGTGAGGGTGAGAACATAATGATAGCCACCGCGAGCCTCAACACTCATTGGACCGCACACATCAGTATGTATGATTTCCAATAAGTTGGTTGCTCGCTCCATTGTTCCTGAGAACGGAGTCTTGGTCATTTTACCCATGAGGCATGGTTCGCACGTGTCAAATGATTCATAATCAAGAGACTCTAAAAATCCATCTGCATGGAGCTTCTTCATGCGTTTGACACCTATGTGACCAAGGCGGCAGTGCCACAAGTATGTGGGACTATCGTTATCAACTTTACATCTTTTGGTATTCACACTATGAATATGTGTAATATTACGTTCGAGATTCATTAAGAATAAACCATTGACCATCGGAGCATGACCATAAAACATATCTCTCATATAAATAGAACAACCATTATTCTCAGATTTAAATGAGTAGCCATCTCGTGTTAAACGAGATCCCGATACAATGTTCATGCTCAAACATGGCACGAAATAACAATTATTGAGGTTTATAACTAATCCCGTAGGTAAATGTAGAGGTAGCGTGCCGACGGTGATCACATCGACCTTGGAACCATTCCCGACGCGCATCGTCACCTCGTCCTTTGCCAGTCTCTGTTTATTCTGCAGCTCCTGCTGTGAGTTACAAATATGAGCAACGGCACCGGTATCAAATACCCAGGAGTTACTTCGAGTACTGGTAAGGTACACATCAATTACATGTATATCACATATACCTTTTGTTTTGCCGGCCTTCTTGTCCGCTAAGTATTTGGGGCAGTTCCTCTTCCAGTGACCCTTCCCTTTGCAATAAAAGCACTCTGTCTCAGGCTTGGGTCCATACTTTGACTTCTTCTTCCCAGCAGCTTGCTTGCCGGGCACGGCAGCTTCCTTGCCGTCCTTCTCAAAGTTCTTTTTACCCTTGCCCTTCTTGAACTTAGTGGTTTTATTGACCATCAACACTTGATGTTCCTTCTTGACTTCTACCTCTGCTGATTTCAGCATTGCAAATACTTCAGGAATGGTCTTTTCCATCCCCTGCATATTGAAGTTCATCACAAAGCTCTTGTAGCTTGGTGGAAGCGACTGGAGGATTCTGTCAATGACCGCATCATCCGGGAGATTAACTCCCAGCTGAGTCAAGCGGTTGCATAACCCAGACATAGTGAGTATGTGCTCACTGACAGAACTATTTTCCTCCATCTTACAGCTGAAGAATTTGTCAGAGACTTCATATCTCTCAACCCGGACATGAGCTTGGAAAACCATTTTTAGCTCTTCGAACATCTCATATGCTCCATGTCTCTCAAAACGCTTTTGGAGCCCCGGCTCTAGGCTGTAAAGCATGCCGCACTGAACGAGGGAGTAGTCATCGGCACGTGTCTGCCAAGCGTTCATAACGTCTTGGTTCTGTGGGACGGGTGGATCACCTAGCGGTGCTTGTAGGACATAATCTTTCTTGGCAGCTATGAGGATGATCCTCAGGTTCCGGACCCAGTCCGTATAGTTGCTGCCATCGTCTTTCAGCTTGGTTTTCTCTAGGAACGCGTTGAAATTGAATACAACGTTGGCCATTTGATCTACAAGACATATTGTAAAGATTTTAGACTAAGTTCATGATAATTAAGTTCATCTAATCAAATTATTAATGAACTCCCACTTAGATAGACATCCCTCTTCTAGTCATCTAAGTATAACATGATCCGAGTTGGCTAGGCCGTGTCCGATCATCACGTGACACGGACTAGTCAACGTCGGTGAACATCTTCATGTTGATCGTATCTTCTATACGACTCATGCTCGACCTTTCGGTCTTCTGTGTTCCGAGGCCATGTCTATGCACATGCTAGGCTCGTCAAGTCAACCTAAGTGTATTGCGTGTGTAAATCTGTCTTACATCCGTTGTATGTGAACGTAAGGATCTATCACACCCGATCATCACGTGGTGCTTCGAAACGACGAACTGTAGCAACGGTGCACAATTAGGGGGAACACTTTCTTGAAATTATTATGAGGGGTCATCTTATTTACTACCGCCGTTCTAAGCAAACAAGATGCAAAACATGATAAACATCACATGCAATCAAATAATAATAGTGACATGATATGGCCAATATCACATAGCTCCTTTGATCTCCATCTTGGGGCTCCATGATCATCCTGTCACCGTCATACTCATCGACATGTAAGTTGTGATTCCTATTACAATAGCATGAACATCTCATACATCACATATAGATCATTCATCATTCATCACAACTTTGGCCATATCACATCACATAGCATACCCTGCAAAAACAAGTTAGACGTTCTCTAATTGTTGTTTGCATGTTTTACGTGGCTGCTATGGGTTTCTAGCAAGAACGTTTCTTACCTACGCAAAGACCACAACGTGATATGCCAATTGCTATTTACCCTTCATAAGGACCCTTTTCATCGAATCCGATCCGACTAAAGTAGGAGAGACAGACACCCGCTAGCCACCTTATGCAACTAGTGCATGTCAGTCGGTGGAACCTGTCTCACGTAAGAGTACGTGTAAGGTCGGTCCGGGCCGCTTCATCCCACGATGCCGCCGAATCAAGATAAGACTAGTAACGGCAAGCATATTGAACAAAATCAATGCCCACAACTACTTTGTGTTCTACTCGTGCAAGAGAACTACGCATAGACCTAGCTCATGATGCCACTGTTGGGGAACGTTGCAGAAAACAAAAAATTTCCTACGGTTTCACCAAGATCCATCTAGGAGTTCATCTAGCAACGAGTGATTAGATGCATCTACGTACCTTGTAGATCGCGAGCGGAAGCGTTCAAAGAACGGGGATGATGTAGTCGAACACGACGTGATTCAAATCACCGATGATCTTAGCACCGAACGGACGGTGCCTCCGCGTTCAACACACGTACGGAACGGATGACGTCTCCTCCTTTCTTGATCCAGCAAGGGGGGAAGAGAGGTTGATGAAGATCCAGCAACACGACGGCGTGATGGTGGATGCAGGGCGTCACAGTAGCAGGGCTTCGCCTATACTACGAGAGAGAGAGATGTAACGGGGAGAGAGGAAGCACCAAAGGCTGAGGTATGAAATCCCTCCTCTCCCCCACTATATATAGGAGGTCCAAGGGGGGGTGCGCAGCCTAGGAGATACAATCTCCTAGGTGCGGCGGCCAGGGGAGGGTTTCCCTCCCCCCCAAGGCACCTCGGGGTGCCTTCCACCACTTGGACTCCTCCGTGGTGGAAACCCTAGGCGCATGGGCCTAGTAGGGCTGGTGCCCTTGGCCCATGTAGGCCAAGGCGCACCCCCACCAGCCCATGTGGCCCCCCGGGATAGGTGGCCCCACCCGGTGGGCCCCCGGGACCCCTCCGGTGGTCCCGGTACAATACCGATAACCCCGAAACTTGTCCCGATGGCCGAAACAGCACTTCCTATATATAATTCTTTACCTCCGGACCATTCCGGAACTCCTCGTGACGTCCGGGATCTCATCCGGGACTCCGAACAATATTCGGGTTACTGCATATACATATCTTCATAACCCTAGCGTCACCGAACCTTAAGTGTGTAGACCCTACAGGTTCGGGAGACAAGCAGACATGACCGAGACGACTCTCCGGTCAATAACCAACAGCGGGATCTGGATACCCATGATGGCTCCCACATGCTCCACGATGATCTCATCGGATGAACCACGATGTCAAGGATTAATCAACCCCGTATACAATTCCTTTTGTCAATCGGTATGTTACTTGCCCGAGACTCGATCGTTGGTATCCCAATACCTTGTTCAATCTCGTTACCGGCAAGTCACTTTACTCGTACCGTAATGCATGATCCCGTGATCAACCACTTGGTCACCTTGAGCTCATAATGATGATGCATTACCGAGTGGGCCCAGTGATACCTCTCCGTTATCCAGAGTGACAAATCCCAGTCTCGATCCGTGTCAACCCAACAGACACTTTCGGAGATACCTGTAATGCACCTTTATAGTCACCCAGTTACGTTGTGACGTTTGATACACCCAAAGCACTCCTACGGTATCCGGGAGTTACACGATCTCATGGTCAAAGGAAAAGATACTTGACATTGGAAAAGCTCTAGCAAACGAACTACACGATCTTTGTGCTATGCTTAGGATTGGGTCTTGTCCATCACATCATTCTCCTAATGATGTGATCCCGTTATCAATGACATCCAATGTCCATAGCCAGGAAATCATGACTATTTGTTGATCAACGAGCTAGTCAACTAGAGGCTTACTAGGGACATATTATGGTCTATGTATTCACACGTGTATTACGATTTCCGGATAATACAGTTATAGCATGAATAAAGACAATTATCATGAACAAAGAAATATAATAATAATGCTTTTATTATTGCCTCTAGGGCATATTTCCAACAATATGTGGATGTGGGAAGGTAGTTGAGGGTTTTGGAGCATATCACTAAGCACTTTGAAGCAAAAACCTCATCAAGCAACACCTCGTCCCTCCTTGATAGTATTGGCTTTTCCTATAGACTTAATGTGATCTTGGATCACTAAAATATAAAATGTAGAGTCTTGAGCATCAAGCTTGAGCCAAACTTTTTGTCCTTAGAATTTTGAGGGACCCACTTTCCTCATCCATGCCATGCCATTCATTGAGCTTTTCTTAAAATATTAATCTTGGAATAGTGTTAGCTCAATGAGCTATATGTTGTTAGGAATTACCAAAACCATCCAGGTATAGTTGCACTTTCACTAAGTAAGACTAGTGAAAAACCAAAAAGTCATATAAAACTGAAAAAACAATTTAAAAAGCCAAAAAGGCGTGCGAAAAAAAATAAAATCAAATCAAATCCGGAGAGAGCGCCTAGAACGCGACACGTGGCGTCGGCTGAGCGCACGTCAAGTGGCGCACTCTCATCCCACCCCCCAAATGATCGTTGGGAGGCTCCTAAAGGAGCGCTCGCCAACTAGTTGCTCCCGAAGCACCCCCCCCCCCCACACACACATCGAAGGATTCATTCGCTGGGGGAGGGCAGCTTCCAATGATTGTTTCGATTGTCTGCTGGGTGGCAGCCCTCACTGACCCAAAAAGGGCGGTTAGCTTTTTCATATTAAAAAACGCCATCAACCCTTAAAAAACCATTTTCTTATAAAAACACATAGAAAACCTAAACTTTTTGAAAAAAATTCATGCTCTGAATTTATGAAAATGTCGTCCTCTGATATCAGAAATTAACCATGGATGTTAAAACATATATTTAAACTTGCCGTGGTCCTACAATTTGAGTTGCCATGTGAACACAATATAAAAAAGAGGTAAATACACTGCAAGTCATAGAACTTGTATGCGACGGTCAGTTTGGTGCATAAACTTGTAAAATACGTGTTTCTGGTCATCTAACTTGTCCCTCCGTTTATATACGGTGCTTTCTACCGTATTCAGCTGTATCATGTCAATACATGGCGTGCCAACGTGGCAGGGGTCCATTGTCAGCGGTGGGTAACCCGTGTGCACTATTTTTTTCTTCAGGAAGCACCCTTGCATTTTTTTATTTATGCAAAAAAATCCTCAAATAAAATGAAAAATGATGAACGAACATTGGGATTCAAACAGAACACCTGCTACGATCCGCCACGCTTCGATAACCAATTGACCTACATATTGTTCACACTCTTGGAGCACAATTAGCTTTATATAAGAAATATTGTGCGGCCTTAAAAAAAGACACTACAAGCTAAAATAGAAACCAAAACGTGAAAAAGGGAAGGCACCGGTTCGAACCTATGACCACATTTTTTAGAAGAACCTATGAACACATAAGCTCGCCGCGTGTGGGAGCACCAACCATCCGGCCACAATGAGTTAAAAAAATCAGCCACAATGACATTTAAATAGATAAACACAATTTATCTTATGTATTCTTCTTTCTTTTTTCTATTTACAATAAAATATAGTTCATAATGAATATACGTCAATTTCTTTCGGACAATCAACAGAACTCATTATAAATTCGAAAATCTAGATAAAAAATTATATGTAAAAAATAATGTACATAAATTTTTCGGAGAAATTAACTATTTTTTGTTTGAATTCAAATAATTTAAAAATTAAAAATATGGAAAAGTGAATATAGTGCACAGTGAATAGAGTGCACAATGAATATACACATTTTATGGGGACAAATCAGAAAAAATTTGTTTCAAATCGAATAATTCGAAATTTGAAAATCTAGAGAAAAGGAATGTGGCTCAGAATGAATGTAAGTATTGTTCGGACAAATCATCTAATTTTTGTTTGAATTTGAATAAGCTATATAAAAGAAATACAGTTCATAATCAATGTACACAAATTTCTTTCGAACAAATCACTGGATATTTTGTCTGAATTCGAATATATTAAAATTGGAAAATCTTGATAAACGAAAATACAGGTCCGAATGAAATTTACGTAATTTTTTCCCGGAAAAATCAAATAATTTTTTCTTTAAATTCGAATTTTAAATTAAAAATCTAGATAAAAGAAAATGTTATGCAGAAGGAATGTATGTAATTTTATTTCAAACAAATCAGTGGAAATTTTGTTTGAATCTGAATCATTTTGAATTGGAAAATGTAGAGAAAAGAAAATATATTCAGAATGTGTACTTTTATCCAAGAGGTGATATACCTTAGTAGTCCAAATGAAACAGCAAGCACGATCAGTTGAGGTGGTTAGGTTGTTAGCGCCATTACAACAGTTTGTAGTTTCGAACTCGCTCCGTCCCTTTTTTTCCAGCCAAATGTTTTTACAGTGAATACTGACGGCTGGGACCCAGCGGACAACTATTGTTGGAATGCTTTTGTACAAAGTAAAAAAACGAGGGTGTTTTTGTAGAAAAAACATCACGTGCACTAGGCACTGACAATGGGCCCTTGCTACACTGGCATTGCCACGTAGGCAGCAAATACATCCACGTACGGGAAATATGACCGTATTTGCACACCCGCACAAGTTTAATGACCAGAAACACGTATTTTACAAGTTCGTGCACCAAACTGATCGTCGCGCGCAAGTTGTAAGACTTCTAATGTATTTAACTCTATAAAAAACATGCTATCTCTAAATAAACAAAAATTGTCATAAAAACAAAATGCCATCTCTTAATAACAAAAAATGCAATCTTTTATAAGAAAAATGTCATCTCTTAATAATAAAAATGCCTTATGTCAATGATAAAAAAATCTATTAATATAAAAATGACAACTCTTAATAATAAAAATGTCATCTTAAAAAATGTCATTCACGTTTTTCTAACCCGCGGAGCTGTCTTTGGGTAAAATAAAAAACCTGGCATGTTTCCTGAGTTCGAACCCATTTCAGCAGTACCCGAACCCGAAACCCGCCATTAATGATCAAAATACCTACCATCCACTGATCCACCGATTTTCCACCCATCCACTCCATTGATCCAGGCGAACGCCCACCTCGACTACACGACCGGCCCAGTCTACTATTTTATTTCATGTTTTACTGCTTAAATATGTTGAATTTTGCTGCTGCTATTGCTGAAATATGCTCCTAGCTTTTTCAAAAGTTGTTGTTCTCGCTGGCTGCTCTCGCGGGGATGGGTTCTCCATGGGTTCAGAAAACCCGACGAGTTTAGAAGACGGGCAAAAAACTATCCCTGTGCACGGAGACGGACAGGTTTGCGGTTTTCTTGCGAGGATAGATTTGGGCAACCAAAACTCGGCGATTGATGTAGACTAGTGGTTAGGGTGCCATCATGTGGCGCTGCTTAAGAGAAAACTGTGCACACGTTTCTATTAAGGAAATACTAGTACATGGGATAATCACCTCCATCTAAAAAACATCTAAGAAAAGAAAAAAATGCACACCTTCCCCTGCCATCCCATTGTGGACGTCACTCCTTCCCCACGAATAAGCTTCAGTTCACTTCCCCTCCCCTCCTATCCACATCCACAGATCCTCCCGCCAGGGCTGCCTTGCCCTGACGGCACTCGTCGGCGGCCACGGCAACACAAGTACCGGCCGTCTCTCTCCTCCCGCCAGGGCTGCGCGTCTGAACTGACCTGACCTGACGGCGCTCGCCGGCAGCAAGACGCGTACCGGCGGAGATATGGGCCAGGGTGAGCGCCCCTCCACCCTCCCTTCCTCCCTCCCTCCACCCACCCTTGCCAGATGATTTTTGACAGCCACGCATAATTTGTTGATGTGTAAAGGTTGCATGCATGGACAAAAATAGTTACTCCTCTTTAACTGCAAAAAAGTCTTATTATTTTGGTAATAAAGAGGTACCCTCTCCGTTCTTAAATATAAATTTTTCTAGAGATTTTACTATAGACTACACACGGAGTGAACCTATACTCTAAAAGGCATCTATATACATCCGAATGTAGTCTCTATAATGTAATCTCTAAAAGGACTTACATTTAGGAACCGAGGGAATAGTATTTGCAGCTTTACCAAAAAAACATATTCGGTTTTTTAAAATTTTCGACTACTTTTATTTTAGTGTTCACCAGGTGCTGGTGAGTCCACATACCAAATTGAATTAAGCCGCACTTCGGCTGCGGCCGAAGCCTTTGATGGCGGTGCCTACGGGCTCCGTCCCCTTGTTGGAGGCATCGATGTTGCTGTCCTCTCCTTCCCTTGCTCGACATGCTTCGGGGGAAACCCTAGATTCGGTCTTCCGGGTCGGATGATGACGACGCCATTGGCTATGCTCGGCGTCGTGTTTCCTCTCGAGGACATCATCTTGGAGCTAGACTCGGTTAGAGGGACTAAGTGCTCGTGGAGGTTGTTGGCGACGGCTTATGTGACATCTTTGTGAGAGCAGAAGAAACACCCTTCACATGCAAGGTGCGGCAGGCGAGTTATTTATGCGAATCTCAAGGGATTGAAACGACATATGTTTACTCTTTCGGACATAGCGTTCCTCTTCGATGTCATCGAGTTTCGTGGATATGCTTGTGGCAGCCTGGATTGACATGACAGTTTTTGGTGTGCACTTTGGTAGTAGCGAAGGCGCTCGAGTGCCCGACTGGCTGTGTTGTCGGGTGTTTGTCTTTCTGGCGTGTTGTATGTATTGTGGTGCTTTAAGCCTAGTTTTGCTTGGCGCTGCTTTAGGTTTTTGCCTGGTTTTCCTCGATAAACCGAGCAACTCTTTTTTTTCTTCTTCTTTTTTAGCACTCGTCTTATGCGGTGCATTCCTCCTTTAGGGTGTTACTTGTAATACCCTTTCTGATCAATGAATTTGGTAGCTCTCCTGCCAATATTCCAAAAAGGCGAACCAACCTGTGGTTGAGATGGTTAGGTGGAGAATGGTATCCTAGCTCACCAGGGTTCAAGTCTTGGTGCTCGCATTTATTCTGGATTTATTTCAAGATTTCCGGCGATATGCTTTCCCGTCAAGTACGAGACGCTTACTATGACTTTGTAAAATCTCAAAATGATATGTTGGTTCAGTCTCTCTCTCGGAGATGCTCATATAAATAGGGTGTGTGTGCATTTATAGGGGCGAGTGTATGCGCATTTATACAAGCGCTTGCGTCTGTCCCGTGTTAAAAAATAATCATTATTATTATATAAATAAAGAAGAAAAAGGATTCAGCCGCCTGGTGGGTCCCGCGACGACCATGGTCACTCCTTCCCCAGGAATAAGCATCACTTGACACACAGCAAGCAATGCAGCAGCAGCAGCACGGGGACTGAAACTGTTCCCCCCATCCCATCCACGTCCACATCCACATCCACAGATCCTCCCGCCCTGACGGCGCTCGTCGGCGGCCGTCTCTCTCATCCCGCCAGGCCAGGGCTGCGCGTCTGACCTGGCCTGACCTGGCGGCGCTCGTGGGCGGCAAGACGCGTACCGGCGGAGATCTAGGCCAGGGTGAGCGCCCCTCCCTCCCTTCCTCCCTCCACCCACCCATGCCTGGATTTCTTTCTTTCTTTCTTTCACCGCACCCGCGTCCTTGATTTTCCGCTTGCAAGACACAATTTTTACTTTACTTTAGATTCTCTAGACTCTACAGCCTTTAAACAAAGCTCTCGATTAGTTTACCATTTTTACCCCCGCTCCATATAAAAGAAAGAAAGAAAGATGGCGACCGGTGTTTGCGCTTTGGATTGAAATCCAAGTTCCAACCCACTGTTACTTCTTTATTTTATTTTTATCTTATCTAGATGCTAAGAATGGACCAAAGAAGCAGCAGTTTTACCTACTACAGTAATTAATTTAACTGTATAGCACAAGGGAAAAACTACACAAATATTAATAATAATAATAATAATAATAATAATACCAGAAAAACGTGTATGGATTACCTCACACTCACATCAACCAGGGAGGATTGGATGTGGATGTGGATGTTACTGTTTCCCCCGAAGTTGCTTCAATTTCATAAACATCTTTGTTTGGTGCTCGAATAAAAACACATATCTCTGTTAGTAATTGCATAGACATACTCGAAAAAATTTCACAGCTTTCTTTGCACCTGATGCCCATTCCTTGTCTTCCTCTAATTAACTTTGCAGCCGATCGATGTATCCGGTTCCACGGCAACATATCTGCCATGGAAACAACATATAAGCTGGGCAAATACAGAAAACAGTTTGCTCAATTAATGACTTGTTGTATACATAGACTGCAAAATCTACTTCCATAACATAATTATTGCTAGCTGGCTGCATCTATATAAATAATGCTAAATTGTGTCCACTGCTGCTTGCTCGCAGGCAGGACGACAACACATGTCAAACATCCAGTCACCATGAGCCTATCTGCCACTGGGATAATTAGTGCTGTCGATGATTGCGTCAACTTGTTCCAGTGGGCCAGATCTGCCATTCCATCTCTGCACTCCGGCTTGAGTGGCTCACAGTAGGAAATTCTCCAGGAGCATGTGTCGCGCTTACAGGGTGGCCTACAACGTCTCAGGGATGCTCTTCCTGCAATGTATGACCTCATTGACCGAGCAGAGCGGAGAAGCCATGACACCCGTGTGGAAAAGCTCCTTCCACTACTCAAGGATACAGTGTATGAGGTCGAGGACCTTCTTGATGAGGCCAAATGGTACGAGGTGAAGGCGCAAGTTGAGGGCAATGCAACCCAATCTCCTCCTCCTCCTCTCTTTGAGTTCATCGATGATGTCGTCCAAGGCAGCAGCTTCGGCAAGCTGAGTCATGTCCAATCAAGATTGAGTAATCTTTCGAGTCAGCTGGAGATCGCGGGGCTTGCTGAAGCTACAGAACACGTTGACAGATTAGTCAAGCCGAAGACCGGCTCTTTGCCATATGAAGGCCTGTTGTTTTGTTATTACAAGGAGCTAGCACAGGTGATGGGATTTTCCACAAATTCAAAATGCAAGAGAGCAACGAGTTTGGCCAATGCATCAACAAGCGTATCAGCAAACAACCAATTCATTAACGGATTAAGAAGAATATCGAGCCTTCCTGTTTTGGTAATACAAGGAGCTGGTGGTGTTGGAAAGACTACTTTGGCCCGACGTATATGGTTCAATCAATCGGGGAAGCCTCGGATCATTTGGATTCATGCCTCAGATGGCTTTGATGTGAAGAGGTTAACTAAAAAGGCCATACAACTCTGTACTGGGGAGGAGACAACAACTGATGATTTGGATTCTCTCCAGCGTGACCTTTCTAAGCATGTGAGCAATAAAAGGTTATTGGTCTTCCTTGATGATATGCGGGATGATGCCTTGAAGGAAAATGGGCAGTGTTGGAAGAGGTTTTGCGCACCTTTTAGGAATGTCCGAGGGGGAAGCATGATTTTGGTCACTACTAGATGTTCGGAGGTTACTGAGGGGGTGCGGACAATGGAGCCCATTATCTTAGATGGTCTAAAAGGTGATGTCTTTTGGAATTTTTTCAAATTGTGCGTGTTTGGAAATGCGAGGTCTGAGATTGATCCTGAGTTAGAGCGCATCGGTAGAAGTATACTTCCTAAATTGAAGGGTTCTCCTTTGGCCGCCAAAACTTTGGGACGCATGTTGAGCATGGACCTTCAAGCATCCCATTGGAATTCTATACTTGAGAGTGAACTGTGGGAGTTGAGACAAGAGGAGGCCGACATTTTTCCGGCCCTTCAGTTGAGCTACATGCATTTACCATTCTATTTGAAGCGATGCTTCGCATTCTGTTCTGTGTACCCGAAAGATTACAAATTCCAGAAGGCACGCATAGCTGAAGTTTGGGTAGCGGAAGGCTTTGTGGAATCTCAAGGGGGTGTTCCAATTCAAGATATTGGCTGTCAGTATTTTCAAGACCTTGTAACACGGTCCTTCTTTCAAATGGTTCCTGGTGGATACGTAATCCCTGACCTATTGCATGACCTGGCACAAAAAGTTTCAGAGCACGACTGCTGCATCTTAAGAAATGATAGTTGCTTTGATAAAGTCCCACAGGATGTTCGTCATCTGTACGTACTCCCTAGCAGTGACTTTGATGGTTCCAACTTGTTGAGACTTTGCAGGTACACAAAGTTGCGTACCCTAATTTGCAAGAAGAGTTTAGGGAAAGAAGCAGGATTTGTGATGGGCCACTGGTGTACTAAACTTTTGCATATGCGTGTGATTTCTTGTGCCTCCACAGATGAGTTACCAGGTAGTATTGGCAACTTGAAGCATCTTCGGTACCTTGAAATCTCCAGAGCTTGTGCTTTGAAGAGGATTCCTTCAACTTTCCGTTGGCTATATAATCTGCAGATTTTCTATGCCAAGAAATGCAAGCTAGAAAGTCTGCCTAGTGACTTTGGTAAGTTGATCAACTTACAGAAATTTGAATCGGATGGATTACCATATTATCCTGGGTGCCGCATGCGTGTTAATGCAGCAGATGGGCAGGGACAAAGAATAGTTAGGTTAATGAAGAATCTGAACCAATTTCATGGCTTGGAGATCACTCATGTTGGCATGCTAACTAAGGATGATGCAGCAGAATCAAAACTGAAGAATAAGAAAGACCTTGACGAGTTGAAACTGATATTCAAATCAGATGGGTTACCAATTTCGCCGCGGTTTTTAGGATATCCCGAGTCTCAGTACATGCAGGACAATGAGATAGACATGCTTCATCAGTCTCAAATCATCCAGGACAATGAGATAGAAGTGCTTCAATCTCTGCAACCTCCTATCAGTCTCAAGTCTCTGTTCCTCCAGAATTATGCCGGTGTCTCGCTCCCAAGCTGGTTTCGGCCACAAAACATACCAAGCTTAGAATCACTTACTTTTAGAGACTGTGTCGGACTCAAGAGCATATCATTGTGCATGATCTCACAGATTATAGGCTTAAATCTGATACCTGCAGTGCTAGTTCACAACAATAATGATAGTGTTGGTATGTTCCTATCCCTGACAGATGTAGCCATTTATGGGTGCGGAAATTTATCAAGCCTCGAACATTTTCTGCTACCAAAGTACGTACCAGCCGTGAAGAAAATAACAATTGGAGGTTGCAAGAGGTTAGAATCAATACCAACAGAAATATTTGGGGATTTTCATTTTCTTGAAGAACTGGACATTTTCTCTTGTCCAAAAATCCGCTCCCGAAGATTGGTATCGCCATCCCTTAAGAAGCTCAGACTGTCTCGTTCTGCTCTCTTTTACAGCATTGAGTGCTGCTCCCTCACCCACTTTCATCTATCAAGTGAGTTTGTCATGTCCATCCAACTACAGATGTGGAGTCTTCCAGCTCTACGGGAGTTGCACATTCTGTGCCGCTCTCTTACATCTATTGGAGGCTCCACTAACCTTTCCCTTTGTACGGGCACTGGCAGCATTAGAGCATTCTCATCCCTTAGTGTCCTAAGTATTTCACATTGTGATAAATTGTCAACCCTTGATGACCTCCTAACACAAGAATATCTACCTGCTATTGAGGAAATTGCAATCTGTTTTTGTGGGGAGTTACTGTCCCTGCCAGGTGAAAGCTTTGGGAGTTTTCCTTATCTGAAAGATCTGCGGATTGACAACTGCAGAAGCCTCAACTGGCAAAGGAGATTGGTGTTGCCATCGTCTCTGCAAAGGCTCCGCTTAGATTATTGTGGGGATATGTTTTCATCTGTTCCCAGCTGCCTTACAAATCTAACGTCCCTCGTCTCACTGACAATGAAGGGATGCCAGGGTATAAGATGCATTCCAGGCGACATTTGGCGCTGTGATCTTACATCACTTGAGTTGTTGGAGATTCGGGATTGTCCAGACCTAGTTTCAATCGGTGGAGCAAAGGCAGTTGAGAAAATAAACTCAGTGTGGATATGTGAGTGTCCAAATTTAAAGGGAGTATCAGGGATCCTGAGAAGGTGCAGCAAAGGTACGTGTTGCCCGCTCAGCTTTTACTCCGCATTTGTTCCAAATTCATGAGATACTGGGAAAAAAACGTATGTATTATGCAGTAAAAATCCAACTTAAATCATGCTGGAGTTGCTTGTTGATGACACCTTTCGTGTATTGTATGTCTTTTTTCTGCTTGTTAGTTCCAATTCAACATAAGTGACATTTTGAGAAAACTCGCTAGATGTAAGAGTGTTGCTGTGCTGCGTGGGTTTAGTCGAACACTACATTTTTTTCCCCAAATTTGCTTTACCGACCATGTATTGTTTTTCTTGAAGGATGAGTGCTACTAAATGACAAGCGAGCTCGAACCCATGGCTGCATTGCTTGGAAGTTGGAAAACCCGGGGATGGCGAGACTTGGTGCAGCACTAGTTACTTGGAAGTCAGGAGACCTGAGGACTGCAAGACGTCGTTTGTTACATCTCGTAGTCTCTACCTATCTCTCTGCAGCTGATTCTCCCTTTGATTCTACGTACTCCCTCCGTTCGAAATTACTTGTCTCGAAAATGGATGTATCTAGAACTAAAATATGTCTAGATACATCCATTTCTTCGACAAGTAATTCAGAACGGAGGGAGTACTATTTTGCGCTGATAATTAACTTGTAATAAATGATGCAGAGTCACCGTGGGTCTCTTAAGGCATGTTTTTTTTTTGAACAACAAAAGGCGCACTAGGCGCCAAACTTTCTTATTTCAGCTCAGAAACACCGTACAGCATGAATTACAAAGCCCTGAAATTGAAAAGTAGAGAGAAGAGAAACTACAGGGCAAGTCATATTCCGATGAGCTGAAGCGAAACAACATATATCAGGTTCTACCACTGATGTTAGAACCTGGTGAGCTACGTTGTGTGCAATACCATTGATCTCTCTAGAGATGTGAAACACCTAGGACTGAAGATCTGAGGAGTAGCAGAAGAAGTCAGCCAGAATTTTCCTTATAGTCCAAGGAGTAGTAGATTCCTTAATCTTTCTGCTAGCCGCCCATGACGCCAAAGACAGATTGTCAGTGAGGAAAGTGGGCTGAGAAATGCATAGCTGTTTGGCCACTCTAGCCGCCAAAAGAAGCGCCAAAGCTTCAGCTTGTAAAGGTGTATCTGTGATAACAGTAGAAGCTTGGATCTGCACATTGACCTCCAATTGGTCTTGTGGTAAAGAGAGGTAAATTCCAATTCCAGTAGCAACAGATCCTTGAGTCAAGCCTGGAATTTTTTTGCATCTAAATGCTGCATCAGAGTATACTTTTGGTCCTGTAACTTGAAGATCAGACTTAATCGTTTTCCCCTGCATAGGAATCTGATTAGTAAGAGGTAAAACACCGACCATCTCATTGGATTTGAGCTGAGAAGAAATATGTATATAATCATCGAGTTCATTACACAGGGCTATAGCAGCAGTATTAATATGATAAGGAAGAGATTTTTTCCTACTAAATAAATAATCATTCCTAGCTTTCCAAAGACACCACATAAAGTTAAGAATGTTGGGTAGAGAAGCATGAGGATGATTCATATTAATCAGAGCAAGGAAAATATTGTGAATATTAGGATTACTTTGAACTAAAATATCCATTCTAATGCACCAAGGATTCAGAAACCAAGCAGCTCTAGCAAAATCACAAAGAAAAAATAAATGCATCTCATCCTCAGGCTTACCGCATCTGCTACAAAGTTGAGATATGTGCACGGAGAAGCGGCCAGCTCTCAAACCTGTGGGAAGAGCTTTTCTAAGAAGCCTCCAAGCAAAAGTTTTTACCCTGGGAATCATCATCTTTTGTTTCCAGACCTCATTTAGAAGATTCTTGACCTGCAAAGAAACCTGAGAAGGTGCAAATCTAGGATTGGCATGAATATCCTGCAAACACAGCTGACGGGATCCAACTGTACCCTCACTGACAGACGGCGAAGGTGTGCTTAGGGTCGAGGGATCATAGCTTCCTCCTTCGTGCTGACGAAATGCCATAACTGATAAATGTTCAGTGCTAGCTTCAAAAGACATGCTCCCCAAATTTTTGCATCGGCTTGTGCACACATTATTGCTACTGTCCAGTTGAGCCGATCCGCTGTCGTGCTTCCAAGTGGAAGAACGAGCACGATTGCGAAGAAACCCATGGAAATTAGGACGCACACTTCCAGATTCGCCGTTCGGAGGAATGTCCCATCTGCTATTCCTAGATCGATGGTAGCTCCGCTGAGATGTTGTGGATCCAGGAAACTCAGCGCCCCCCAAAAAAACTCCTCTGACTGAACTCTTTACCACAGTGCTGGCAACACCGTCACTAAGAACAGGGGCGGCTCCCACACCACCAGCTGGATAAGATTGTCCAATGAAAACTTGCGTGTCTAGTGGAGCACCGAGTAAGCTTGATTGACTGGCAGCCTTCTTCGCCGGAGGAGAGGGGATACCAAAAAGTGAGGCGGATGTACGTTTGGGACTGGATCGAGTAGGCGAGGGAATGGGATGGCGGGTAGGAGAAGGGAAAAGCGCTGCGCCCGGGGAAGGGAAGGACAAATAGCGACATTTGCACCGGAAACTTTGTCCTCCAAATGCATTTGAATAGCAGAGGTAGGGGAAGTCTGCACAAAGTGAGATGAAGGGACAACGCACCGACTAGGAATATCTGCGAGGCGAAGAGGATTATTTTGGGCAGTCTGCTGGTCCAAATCTGGCTCATATCTCTGTCCCTGAATATGCATCTCTTCAGCAGACGTGCACCGAGAGCCTGGCAACTGCTGAGATAATGGGTCTGACTGTTTTGCACCCCCTATCTGCTCCGGGTCAGCAAGAGCACCACTTCGCTGTACTGAATGCTGAAGAGCTTCAACTTGCCCTCCTTCTACGTAATTGCTTTGCCCAACATCTGTCTTCTTATTACCTGCATCTGGTAACACCGTTGTATCCATTAAATCACCACTTTGACTCTGCTGCTGACTGTGAATGAACTCTCCTTCCATTCTTTTATTTTGTTCATTAATATTCCTTAAAGATAATACCTTCTGATTTCCTTTTTCAGCAGAATCCTCTTCTGACATCTTTCCTTTTCCTTTGGGATCCTCTATGAACTGCTTCTGCAACCTTGCTAGCTGAGGATTGATGAAAGATGAGAATGAATTTGCTTCTGCCTGAACATTTCCTCCTGAAAGAGTAGGAATCAACTCTGCATTAGTCATCCACTGCCCAAATCTATTTGGTGAGATTTCTTCCAAAGAAACTTGCAGCCTATTTCTTGAAATGAGAGCACTATTTCTGATCTTGCAATGCTGAACACTATGAAACATAACTCCACAAAAAGTGCAGATTCTGCCAATTTTCTCATAGAATAAGTAAGCCCAACCAGCAGAATCCTTGGCAAAAGAAACCCAAACTCTATCTCTGACTGCTTTACTAACCTGAGCTTTAATGGTACCCCAAATGTAATTCTCCCTAGCAAATATCATACTCTGATTTATAGGATGAAATTCTGAGATCTGGCCAACACTTTGCAAGATGTTTGCAAGTAGAGCTTGAGTTCTAAATCTCATGGGAATACCATAAATCCGAATAGTCACGTAGATAGTGTCAAACTTATAGTCCTGAATATTCCTATTTTGCTCCTCTGGATCCATCCATTCAAGCAAGAAATTGTCTGAACCCATGCTCCAAGGCTGACGAGTAATGACAAACATAACAACATCCAAAGAACGAAAATGAGCCACAAAGATGTACCTTGATAATTGTGATATACCATAATAGTTATCCTTCCATGCTCTAGCCATAGATTGCTGCACAGCCTGAAGGGAAAGAACCCTGATAGGACCTCTTGTAGATGCAAGCTTCATCAGAATATTGAACTCTGCATCCTGACCCTCTTCTTGCCTGTACTGCTCAGCCTGCATATGAACTACCTCCGGCTCATTGATCGACAACGCTTGCATGTTGAGTTCAATCCCGGGATCTGACCTCACAACCCGAGAGGAAAGCTGCGAGACTTGATTTACTCCATCTCTTCTCAGATCCGCCTTCTGCGGAAGAGCATCAGGATCTTCCATGCGAGTAGAAGATTTGTCCATATTCACATCTAACTAGCGAAGGGAAAAACGAGGGAGAGGCAATAAAATAGCAGGAGGGAAAGCGGAGTAATCAGAAAAGTAGATGGGAGAAAGAGTAGGAGATTAGAGAACAAGAACAAGATTATGTGGAAAGAGGGAGGAGGAAAAGCAGAGGAGGAGAGAAGGCTAGAGCGGCATAGGGCCAGTCCAGAAAAATCTAGAGCCCCCAGGTGTCTTAGCCTTCGATCCGTTCGCTGGCATGTTGTAAGTTTGGTGCTTGCAGGGGCCTCCGATGATTATCCCAAACTGCCACTTACTGAAACTAAATGTTGTTTTTAGGTCTAATGTCTGGGGCTTACTGCACTATTTTTTTGGACACTGTTTGGGGTTTCACAAGTAAGGAAAGGGATTTTGTTTGCCGGGCATTGTTGTCGCCGGTGTTATGGGCCCGCACAGATCACCATGAACGAGCTCCAGGACATGCTCTGCCCTGTAGTTCGCCATGTCCGGGAACTGCGCTCGGGGTTGCTTGCCTGCCAGGCAGCTGTCGCAGAGCTGGTCGACGTGGTCGATCACCGGCAAGCCACGCACCATGTCCTATAGAGCCAGCATCTGAAGTGAGTTGAAATTCATCTGAAGTGAGTTGAAATATATTGTCCGCTTCTCTTCATTAGTTCGGGCTTTTGAACGAGTTGGCTGGAATATGAATTCAATAACAACAGAAGCGCGAGACTTTAATTCAGTCGCGATCGTCCATGTCTGCAGTTTCGTCATAACGCATTTTGTTCCCCCTTCATCATCCACGACGACTACACCATCGACAACTACTATATCGACCACGGCTACATCAGCGTGATCAGCTACCTCGACATGGACATTAATGGCTATGTCTACAGCAACTCGTCAGCAACAACTCCAGTCAACAGCCTCTGCGTCGTCACTAGCGTCCACGCCACTCCCGCTGTGACTGCGGGAGGGAATAGAGGAGAGACGTAGGAGGCACCAGACGGGGACGGGGACACCGCCCTAGGTGTTGACCCGTCAGCCATTAGAAATGCAATTGATGATGGCACAAATGGACACTAGCACTGCCCTATCTGTCCATTACCAATTCTGCAGGCGGCAGACCAGTTGGGCAGTTCCTGCGGTGCGGCAGACGGCATGGCGGACCAGGGGAGGCCGGAGCAGAGCAGGCGAGTGTTGGAGGGACGGCCAGGGAGCTCCGGGGCGGAGGGAAGTCACCAGCTGACGGTGGGTGCGCACTGGAACTTGCGAGCAGTTCCTGCCCGCGTGCCTGCTGACAGCATGGTCTTGTATGACCCACCACTCCGCGATGACAGATTCCTTGTGGCGTAATGCCCTTGTACTCCCTTCCGTCCGGAATTACTTGTCATCAAAATGGAGTACAATGCAAGATGCTTAGGTTGCTTAGGTTGTTGCAGAGCGGCTGCAACGAGAGATGGTTGAATAGGTGTTGGCAGAATGGAATTAGCAAATGGATACACGTGTCCATCAAAGATATGCTTCTTTTACTAGCACTAGCAGAGCAGGACGGGAACTTGGTGCTCTCGGGTACCCCGCATCCTATATGCGCAAAAAAATAGTAATTCAAAAAAGTTTCAAAAAATTCCAAATCTTGTTTGGAATCAAAGATGATCAGGTATTGTACTCGTATAAAAAGTTTGGACAAGAAATAATTTATATTGACTTCAGGGCAAAAAAGACAAGTTTATGACGACAATATAGCGTGTATAGTGCTTGTATATAGCGTTTTTTGCCAAATCTTTGACCCAGGATGCAATAAAAGTCATTCTCCGACGAATCTTTTTATATGACTACAATACTTGATCATGTTTGATACCAAGTTTTTTTTTGAAATTTTTTGAACTTTTTATGAATTACCAATTTTTTTTGCATATAGGGTGCGCTGGAACCCAGGTTCTCCTTCGTATTTTCCTAGCAGAGCACCACTACTCTACTCTTACTGCACTTGTAAAAAAGATCATGGCTGAGGTTTCAGTAACAAGAGAGAACAGTTTGGTTTGCAACTTACTCCCTCCGTCCCATAATATAAGAACATTTTTGACACTACACTAGTGTCAAAAACGCTCTTATATTATGGGACAGAGGGAGTATTTCCTTTTCTGCATTTTGAGCCGCAGCAGATGAACAGTTCCGTTTATGTAATGGTTCATTACTCACTTGTATGGTTGCGGCCATGATGAGATGGCCGTCTTTTAGGACACCAACCCTAACTGCTAAGCCCATAGCCGCTGGAGGAAGCCGTCGGGCTAAGCCCGGGCGGCTAACGGCGATGGCGGAGGATCTCCCCCTCGCGGCACAGGTGTGGTGCGGGGAACCCTGGCGAGTGGGAGTGCGCCCCCAGATCTGGGCCTCCGTGGCATAGCGGCTCGCTCTCGGCGATGGCGTACAGAGGCGGCGCTGCTGCAAGAGCGCTCTGGGTTGGCAGCGGGGCGGCGTGGAGGGCTAGTAGGTGGATGGACCGGCTGTAGATGTGGTCTGGCCTCCGGTCAGATCTGATCTGGTCGGAGTTGCCTGCTCGCTACGCGGCGATGAAGATCCGTGACGGTCCCATGCACATGATCGACGCTGCTGCAGGAGGTGCCTCCGGTCCCGTGCACACGATCAGTGGTGGTTCAGTCAGATCCGACTGGCACTATTGCAAGAACGCTTCGGGTCGGCTACGTCGGCTTGTTTTGCGGCAGCAGGCCACCTAGCCTCGGATTGGCGGCAGTAGCGTGGAGGGTCGGTGGACGGGCCAGCTGCAGATGTGACCTGCCCTCCGGTCAGACCTGATCTGGCCGGAATGGCCTGTTAACTGCACGATGGCGGAGATCAGTGGCGGTCCCGTGCACACAATGCAGGATGGAGGTTCTTCAAGTAGATTCCGGTGAAAACACTGCTCTCTGTTAGTTGTCAAGGCCAGCGCTGGCGCCGCTCTTCTGTGTCGGCCCCTTTTTGAAGGCATCGTCGTGGAGAAGCTCTACAACTCTATCGCTTCCTCCGAGGGAAACTCTAAATCAGTTGATCGGATGATGGTGGCGCTCTTGTATCATTCCCCCTTGGGGGTGTCACTCTTGGAGATGTGCATTGGCTTGAGGGACCAGCGGATGTTTTCAGCAGTGGAGCGGCATTTCATATGACGCATCGACATGGAGTCTCGACAGCGTGGCGCAGCAGGGTCTCGGCGACAGATGTGTGATGATGGACGTGTGTAGGGAGGTGGCGTCATCTGGCGCTGTGGTGGAGTCAACGGCAGGCCTATCAAGGTCGATGCGTCGGTTCGTGCTCTGAACATGGATTGGTGGAAGATGATGGCGACGGCCTTTGCAGCGTGCGTATGCGGTGTCCGCTAAGAGTGCACCAGACTCTACAATTCGGCTTGGTTGGGGCCTCCGCCTTTTGATGTTGGACTTTGGTGTGAGGTCCGAGTATACGGCCCGACAATCTGCACCCATTCATCCAGTGGATAAGAGCAGCGACAATTATTGTTAAGGTGGTGGCTTCAAACTTATTGATATATTACTTTGTAAGATTTTGATGAAATAATTAATAAATGATTGCATGCATGGTCCTGAGGCATCATCCTTCTTTTGGAAAATAAAAATACTGGTGGTCGAGGATGTCGATATTCGGCTCCTTCCGCATATGATTCATTGACTACATCCAACTTAGGGTAAAATATTAAGATATGCAACAAGGAGCAGCTAACATCAAAATTCTAGGATACGATGATGACGTAGCACCACACCTGGCCATTGTCGCCAAGGAGAAGCGAACAAGGCGATCATGGTTGGTGGTTCCGCCCACAAGCTGTACGTTGTCATTAGGCTCCTCACATTCAGACCCATCCAACATTTCTCTCCTGCTGATACTGCTGCTGCTGCGCATTTGAAGGATCCGCTCGTCGACGGCAAGCCGCGCCGATCCAGGTCAGCTTCAACCTTGCTTTCTTCTAAGTACGGCTCAATTTCTTCTTTTGCGTTCCACTGCTATATTTCGATATGCAACGTATATTTCGTCAAGATGGAAATATATGCTGCATATTGAAGTGAGATATAGTCAATGTACAGTATGTTAGTAAATAATTGCAAACACATGAAACTTAATGATTTTGTTATCACCATAAGATCATTTGTGATGTTTCTCTAGTTTGTTGCCTTGTTGATGTAGGAGTATTTGTTAAGACTAATTTCATGGGAATTTTGGTGGGAACGTTCATCCGGAGAAAATACTTACTACAGTAGCTGGCTTGTTGGATATTTGGACTGCAAAAATTACTTCCATAATGCTAATTGTTTTCACTGTTTGTTCCCAGGACGAAAATATATGTTCAGACTCGAACCCCAGCAACCATGAGCTTATCTGCCTTTGGGATCATTAGTGCCATCAATGAATGTGTCAATTTGTTCCAGTCAGCAAAATCTGCCATTTCATCTCTGCGCTCCCGATGGAGTAGCTCACATGAGCAAAGTCTCCAGGATCATGTGTTGCAATTACAGAGTGACCTACAACGTCTCTGTAACACTCTTCCTGCAATGTACGACCTCATTAATGGTGCAGAGTGGAGAAGTTATGAAGAGCGTGTGGCCAAGCTCCTTCCGAGTCTCAAGGATGCTGTGTCTGAGGCTGAGGACCTTATTGATGAGTTCAGATGGTACGAGATGAAGGTGCAAGTGGAGGGCAATGCAAGCCGATCTCCTTTCATTGACTTCCTTGATGATGTCATTCATGGCAACTTCAACAAACTGAATGATATCCAATTAAGTTTGAATCACCTTTCGGGTCAGATGGAGAATATGGGGCTTCGTGGAGTTACACAACGCTTTGACAAAGTAGTCAGGCCAGAGACCACCTCTTTATTGTCTAAGGAAACAAAGATATATGGTCGTGAGAAGGAGCTGAATCAGGTATTGGGATTTCTTAATGTACCTATATGTCCAAAACGAAAGAGAGCAACAAGTCCGATGAATGCATCAGCAAGCACATCATCAAGCAACCATGTTAATGGCGAATCGATAATATTGAGTCTTCCTGTTTTGGTGATAACTGGAATTGGTGGTGTTGGAAAGACAACTTTGGCCCAACATATCTGTAGCCATCAACGAGTCAAGTCTCACTTTGAATTGATAATTTGGATTTGTGTCTCGGATAACTTTGATGTGAAGAGGTTAACTAAAGAGGTCATACAATCATGGTCCGTAAATGAGGCAAAGAATGATAATTTGGATTCTCTGCAGCGCGCTCTTTCTAACCACTTGAATAATAAGAGGTTATTGATAGTCCTTGATGACATGTGGGATGATGCCTTGAAGGTTAATGGGCAGTGGGAGATGTTTTGTGCAGCTTTTACAAGTGCCCAGGAGGGAAGTGCAATGCTGGTCACTACTAGATGTCCAAATGTCGCTGGGGGGGTGCAGACAATGGAGCCCATCATATTAGAAGGTCTAAAGGACGATGTCTTCTGGAATTTCTTCAAGTCATGTGCGTTTGGATCTATGGGTTGTAACAATGACCCTGAGTTAGAGCGCATTGGTAGAAGAATACTTCCTAAATTGAAGGGTTCTCCTTTGGGCGCCAAAACACTAGGACGCATGTTAAGCATGGACCTGCAAGAATCACATTGGAATTTTATACTTGAGAGCGAATTGTGGGAGTTGAAACAAAAGGAGACTGACATTTTGCCTGCCCTTCGGTTGAGTTATATTTATTTGCCATTTTATTTGAAGCAATGCTTCGCATTCTGTGCTGTGTACCCCAAAGATTACATCTTTCAGAAGGAATACTTAGCTGAAATTTGGGTAGCAGAAGGCTTTGTGGAACCTCATGGTGGTATTCCAATTCAAGATATTGGTTGTCAGTATTTTGATGACCTTGTAGCACGGTCCTTCTTTCAAAAGGTTGGCAATGATGGATATGTAATCCATGACTTGTTGCATGACATGGCACAGAAAGTTTCAGAGCACGACTGCACCATCTTAAGAAATAAGAGTGACCTTGATAAAGTTCCTCAGAATGTTCGTCATCTCTACATACTCCCTAATAGTGACTTTGACAATTCCAGCCTATTGAGTCTATGCAAGTATACGAAGCTGCGTACCCTAATTTGCAAGACGAATTTAAGGAAGAATAACGGGTTTGTAATGGACCAATGGTGTACTAAACTTCTGTGTATGCGTGTGATTTCTTTTGCCTTCGCAATTGAGTTACCGGATAGTATTGGCAACTGGAAGCATCTTCGGTACCTTGAAATCTCTGAAGATTGTCCTTTGAAGATGATTCCTTCAACTTTTTGTTGGCTATATAATCTACAATTTTTATATGCCAAGAGATGCAAACTAGAAAGCTTGCCCTGTGACTTTGGTAAGTTGATCAGATTGCTGAAATTTGAATCAGATGGACTAGCATATTGTGCCGGGGGACGCATGCATTTGAATTCAGAAGATGGGCAGAGACATGGATTTGGGTTACTAAAGAATCTGAACCAATTCCGTGGACATTTGGTGATATATAATATTGGCATTCTAAGTAAGCATCACGCAGCTGAAGCTGAACTGAAGAATAAGAAACATCTTGACAAGTTGAAGCTGAATATGTGGGATATGCATGATACACATGATGCTTTAGGCTTCCATAATTTTAATGTCCGCGACACTGAGATAAAAGAGGTGCTTGAAGTTTTGCAGCCTCCTATCAAACTCAAGTCTCTGTCCCTCGAGAATTATGCCGGTGTATCGCTCCCAAGCTGGTTTCAACCACAAAACATGCCAAACATAAAATCACTTCATTTTGCGGCATGTGTTAACTTACATGAGATATCTGTGGTTGGTATTTTCATGTCTTTGACTGACGTAACCCTTTATGGGTGCGAAAGTATATCAAGCCTCGAACATTTTCTGCGTCCAGATTATGTACCAGCCATCAAGACAATAAGAATTGAACACTGCAACATCTTAGCATCAGTACCAACTGAAAAGTTTGGGGGTTTTCATTTCCTTGAGGAACTGGACATGCTCCATTGTCCAAACATACGCCTCCAAAGATTGGTTTCGCCTTCCCTTAAGAAGCTCAGTTTGTGTGGTTCTGGTCTATTTTGCAATATTGACTGCTGCTCCCTCACCTACTTTTATTTAAAATGTGAATTTGTCACATCCATCCAACTACAAATGTGGATTCTTCCAGCTCTACAGATGTTGAATATTGAGTGCAAATTTCTTGCTTCTATTCGAGGTTCCGCAAACCTTTCCATTTCTGCCAGCACTGGCAGCATTAGAGCATTCTCGTCTCTTATTGTCCTATCAATTTGTAGTTGTCAGAAGTTGTCAACCCTTGATGACTTTCTAACACAAGAATATCTACCTGCTATTGTGAAAATTGAAATATTGTGTTGTAAGGAGTTACGGTCCCTACCAGGTGAAAATTTTGGTAGTTTTCCTTATTTGAAACATCTGATCGTTAGTGAGTGCCCAAATCTCAATTGGCAAAGGGGGTTGTTGTTTCCATCATCTCTCCAGAGGCTCACCTTTACAAGAAGTGGGGATATATCTCCGCATGTTCCTGACTGCCTACAGAACCTCACGTCCCTCGTCTCATTGAACATTGGTGGCCTGAGTATAAGATCCATTCCCGGTGACATTTGGCACGGTAATCTTGCAAAGGTTAATGAATTGGTTATTGAGGATTGCCCATACCTAGTTTCACTTGGTGGAGCTAAGGCAATTGCAAAAATAAAGAAGGTGGTGATACACAATTGTCCAAAATTGAGAAAAAGTGCGTAATATATAGTGAAGAGGCTGCCTAAGGTATCTTCTATATCTGAATATCTAGCTCCCACTACTAGATTTATCTACACATCACCTCAATAATCGATAACCAACTGATCGAAATTTTGTGGGATAGAAGTCATGCATTTCATCCTAAGTTGCTTTGTTGCATTAATTTTTCAATGCAAAATCATGCCACCTAATCAAGTCATGCATGATGTTAGTCACAAGTTATTTCTTTGCATTAAATTTGTTGTGCTCATGGATGGCATATATGTGGTGGACACATGCAGAAAAATATATAGTTCATGCTTGTCGCTGCGTTATGTTCAATTCAGAAGTTTTTCCTCTTTTTATACATCATTTTCACGTACTTCCTAGGTTTTATTTTTTTAAAATTTAAACGCTCATTCTTACATTTGGTTTTCCATTAGTTTTAGTTATTTTAAGCACCTTTTTATGCATTTCTTTTAACACGGTTCTGATGGCAACACACGGGGCATCATCTTGCTAACGTGTAGATGTATCATGTATGGATGCTGTCATGTTGTGTGTGTTAAGTTGAAACTCTCCTTTTGTTGGCAAATCTGCTTTACTGACCATGTTTTGTTCTTCAAGGACTATATCCGGTATCTGCATTACTTGGAAGTTGGAAGACCTCAGGACAGCAAGGCATCATGCGTTTGTCTCGCTGTCTCTGTCTATTTATCTGGAATGGCTTCTCTCTATGTTTTTAAGAAGATTCATCAATAATTTCACCTGGAATCCATATTTCTGCTGCTAACTACAGTATCAGTTTGCAGTTTGCACAATCGGAGTAAACTTGTTGTAACTTATGAAACGACAGAGGGTTCATTATGTGGGTCAACAGTACCACTGGCGTGCCAGGTCTGGGGCACAAGAAATTAACTTTCCCTACCATATCCAAGTATGTTAGGAGTCTAGCTACCAGAGTCACTTTGAATCTCTAAGACATGTTGCACCTATGTCCATTTTGGGTGTTTTATTGCATCTTAACTCTGGAATATGTTTACGTGCCATGCATGATTTTCCACCTACTTCTGCATTTTCTGTACTTACCTCTGCTTGTTCTCTCTTCATTTGCTGGTTTCTCCTTTCTCTCTGGTTCTTGGCTTGTAAAAATACCTGCGCTGCTGTCTCGACGCTTTCTCCTAATATACAAATTGGTGCACACACGTTGGCACACGTACCCGAGTGAAAAATAAATAAACGATCTTAGCTAGTCAGAACAATGAGCAAGCAGGCAGATGGTTTCAGGTTTTGAGAAGTAAAGAAATATATTACTGTAGATATATAGTTTGCCGCAGCACCTTTCAATTCATGCATGGGTCAGATTTTGACGCCCTCCCCTGGATGATTTATTTTTGAGTTCTGACTAGCAAACTGTTAGACCAAATGCCCTGTTCAGGTAAGCTACATGGCTGGCAGAAAGCTGCATTTCAGACGTATCTAATTGCATGGCCTGCTGATGTTGGTGCTGATGCTGGTGCTTGGTGTGACAGTGCATGAGAGTCTGAACTAGAGCTTGCTGAATATTTTTCAAGACAGTGCTTGGGGTTGATAAGTGAGGAAAGAGCAGCAAGATTGTTTCAAACTGCTGCTGCAAAAATTTCAGGGTGGATGGATGCATGGCTGCTAAGTAGAAAGAAAGCTGCTGCACTTGGCCGTTGTCTAATTCAAACATTTGCCCTGTGATTGACTCCAAGGACTGCCACCAAGTATGCTACCCCGCTCACCGTGCAGCCGTGCACCAGCTTGTGATTGTCCTCTTGTATCCAATGTGTGTCTTTTCATATATACTAATAATTTTGCCATCAATTTGGTGCACTAGCAGTAAGTAACAGGTTTGTTTTGTCGTGGGCTGCATGCATGTGTGTAGAGTTTGTCATGTACGGCAACTACTACATACTCCCTCCGTCCAATATTTACTGTCACCGAAACCGATGTATCTAGACGTATTTTAGTGCTACACATACACCCGTTTGAACGACAGTTAATATGGGAAGAAGGTAATATTTTTTTGTTTGGCAACTATACTACATAAACTTGGTGCAGTTTCTCTCCCTGTCAGGAATTCTTGTATTCAACCTGGACAAAAATAATTCATCCCCAACAGGTATCTCTATAACATTTCAAGAAAAAAAACAAGTATCTCGATATGATTTGACTCATAAATTAACTGATCTGACTCAGAAAAACAACGCATGGTCGACATGGGCTCTGTACAAGATGCAAACAACCAACACCACAAAGAAAGATTTTCTTAATGCAAAACAACTACTACTTGATTGATTGCTGCCAGGTAAATAAAACTCAGAAACAACATTCACCCAGCCACAATATAAAAAGGGAGAAGCTGAACCAGCCAAAACTCTCAACTTGTTCAGTTCCAAAAACAAAACTCTGATAAATCAGTAAGAAGCATGCTTGAATGGATGTGTAAGCAGCATGTTTCCGTAACCGGTCTCAAAGGATCCAGCTGCAGTCTGGCTATGATAAATCAGTAGGTCTTCCTCTGAGGATCCTGGAATGGTAGGAACCCCTGAACCAGAACATAACTTGTCTTGGTGCATTATGGAGTTGAGATCCTCTACAAACGTTTCCAGCGATGATGGCTTACGACGACGAGTGACACAGGTCTTTTTTCTTGATGGTACCAGTGACTCCTGAGCATGTGATTGCGAGGCTGAACCTGAATTTAATGATACAAGAAAACCCACCATCAACATTTGATGTATATGATGTGGTAAACTGATAACAGTAATATCAGTTCAGTGAAGGAATGGGTATATATATCAAGTGATAATAACACTGTAACAAAGGAATGGGTTACTTACTACAAATCTACCTAAACATGTTTATACAGAAGAAATAGAATGTTTACAGAAAAGAACCTGAATATGACACCGCTGATCCAAAACCAGATGGATTGCTAAAAGTGTCGGCAGCATCCCCTGTCTTCCCCAAGTTGTGATCAGAACATGGTTGTTTCTTGGGTTGTTTCCTCTCGGCTTCAGCATCTTGGGGACGACGCGTTGGTGTGTAGTTGTCCAATGTACCCTTTTTCCTCCATCTTGTCCCACACGCATTGCAGAGCACTGGCTTCTCCGGTGGCCCGTTTCGCCAGATAGGGCTGC
Source organism: Triticum urartu (assembly GCF_056163025.1). Taxonomy (NCBI): domain Eukaryota; kingdom Viridiplantae; phylum Streptophyta; class Magnoliopsida; order Poales; family Poaceae; genus Triticum; species Triticum urartu. Next base: position 767,407,109 of record NC_141874.1, read on the forward strand.
CTGTATCAGCAGCAGTCGGCATGAGCAACAAGAAGCAAGATTGAATCTGTTAACTGATGATGAGTTTCAGTGACGCGGATTTGATTTGGAACCCAGATGCAGGGCGAGGGCGAGGGGTTTCATCATGCAGATGCAGAGACAAACAAAAGGGGAAACAAATTCGAAACTCGAACAAGAGATTTGTTTGTTCAAGAAGAAGAAGAAGAAGAAGATGCAGATGCAGATGCTTACTTATGACTCGGCAATGGCAGCAGGGACCCTCCTTTTTCACCATGCCTCTTGTCCCCTCTCTTGTCTTTCTACTCGGCCGGTGTTGGTCTGCCTGTCTTTCTACTCGCTCTGCTCTTCTGTTTCTCTCCGGTCGGTGTTTAGAGAGAGAGAGAGAGAAGAGAGAGAGAGAGAGAAGAGAGAGAGAGAGAGAAGAGGGGGGAGAGAGAGAGAGGAGGAAGGAGAAGATGTGAGATTTACAAAACACAAGTTGCCGTTTTTCTCACTAATAATAAGACAGATAATAGAAGCAATGAGAAATTGGGCAACATTAATAAAGTAGGACAAGAGGATAAGGATAGACTAATTATCTGCCACTATCATTAAATTCAATTTTTTGTCACCATTATACATGGTATTCTTTGACTTCAAAGCATGTTTCGATTTCGATTTCAATTTGGGGGACAGCCATGGAGCCTCGGAGGCCGCCGCCGGAGAGGGAGGTCGCCGATGGGCTACGACAGATCAGGGTGACAAGGGATAAAGCGGCAGCTACAAGCATGTGGCCTCTAAGAAGCGCGGGAAAGTTTAGACCTATACATTTTAAACGCATCATCAATTAATACAAAAGCGACTTGAAACGTCAAAGAGAACTAAGAGCGCGGGAAATTTAAAACGCGTATGATGACGTGATCACAATCGAGCCTATGTGGCGTGGCACGGCGAACCGGAGTTACTCACATGAGCTCTCCCCCGCCTCCACCTGCCACCCTCCACGACGTAATCTCACGGGAGACCACACCGCTCTTACCATTATATTGGTTCCCCTTTCTCGTTATCGGCCCCTATCTCAGGAGCGACGGGCAGGACGGGGAGCTCCGGGCTTGGCTAATCCTCGATTTCAAATATGGGGGACACCTATGAAGCCTCGGAGGCCACTAATGGAGAGGCAGGTCTCCGACAAGCTACAACAGATGAGAGCGTCAAGGTATAAAGCGGCGGTTGTGGATGTGTGGCCACTAAAAAGCGCGGGAAAGTTTAAACATGTACAATTTAAACACGTCATCAATTAATACAATACGACGTGAAACATAGTAGAGAACTAATAGCGCGGGAAAATTTTAATAGGTATGATGACGTTATCGCAAGCGAGCTTATATGACGTGAGACGCTTTACAATAAAAAGGAGCTCGCGGAGTGGAGTTACTCACATGAGCATCCGGCGACCCACCCCTCCCCCGCCTCCACCTATGACCCTCCAAGATGTAACCTCACAGAAGACCACATCGCTCCCTTTCCCGACATTCTACCCCGTGCTCTTAGCGGTTCTCCTTCCCCGTTATCGCCCCCTATCTCAGGCACGGCGGGAGGAGGGACGGGAAGCTTGGAGTTCGGCTAATCATCAATTTTGATCTGGGAGGGGGGGGAGGTGGCAGCCATGGAGCCTCCAAGGCTGCTGACGGTGAGGGAGATCGCCGACGAGCTACAATGGACGAGAGCGACAAGGTATAAGGCGGAGGCTGTAGTCGTGTGGCCTCTAAGAAGTGCGGGTAAGTTTAAACATGTACATTTCAAAACACATCATGAATTAATACAAAGGGACTTGAAACATCATAGAGAACTAAGGGTGCGCGAAAATTTAAACAAGTATTATGACGTTACCATAATCGAGCGTATCTGGTGTATCAAGATTTACCTAAAAAGGAGATAGAGGAGCGGAGTACTCACACGAGCACTCATGTGACTCGCCTATCCCCCGCGTCCACCTACCACCCTCCACGTCGTGACCCACACCGCTCCCTTTCCCGGCATTCTACCCCGCTCTTAGTGGTTCTCCTTCCCTATCATCGGCCCCTATCTCGGGCGGCGCGAGGGGGGGGGGGTGGAGCTCAGAGTTTGGCCAATCCTCAATTTCAATCTTGGTCAACTATGGAGCCTCTGAGGTCATTGACGGTGAGGGAGGTCACCGACAAGCTACTACAGATGAGAGCGCCAAGGTATAAAGCGGCGACTGTAGACGTATGGCCTCTAAGAGGCGCGCGAAAGTTAAAAACACGTCATCAATTAATACAAAGTGACTTGAAACACCACAGAGAACTAAGAGCGCTGTAAAATTTAAATAGTTATGATGACGTTATCACAGTCGAACCTATGTGGTGTGGCACAATTTACCTGAAAAAAGGAGCTAGTGGAGCCGAGTTACTCATTGAGTACTCTCGTGACTCACCTCTCCCCCGCCTCCACCTACCACCCTCCGCGACGTGGCATTATCTAAGACCACACCGCTCCCTTTACCAGCATTCTACCACGCACTCTTAGTGGTTCCCCTTCTCCGGTATCAGCCCCTATCTCGGGCATGGCAGGAGGAGCGGGAAGCTCAGAGTTCGGCTAATCCTCATTTTTTATATGGGGGACAACCATGGAACCTTGGAGTCCGCTAACGAAGACGGAGGTCGCCAACAAGCTACGACCAATGAGAGTGCCAAGGGACAAAGCGCCAGATGTGACCGCCCAAGGAGAGGCGTGCAGACTGTGTGAAGACAAACGTCGATGAGAGGATTCAGATGATTCTAAATTTGAGTGCAATTATAGAAGAGGTGATATTGGTGCATTGCTGGGTAATGACATGCATCGTCCATAGATCCGTGCAACGAGCTCGCTAGGGAGGAGGCGGACATAAGCATCTTTTCAATTTCAGCATACGGGTGATTTCTTTTTGTTATGTGTTACTAGTGGAGTATTTAATTAATCTCGCCATTATACATATACATATTCAAGTTAATTTGCTTAAATTCAAAGCCTTCCAATTCTAAATCCATTGAAAGGTTATTTTCCTGTCATTCTGCCCATCATGTTAGCGGCACATGTCTAAAGCATATTTTTTGTTGATGATGAAAGGCATGCACTCGAGAAAAGAACATACATCTTTTAAATGATACAAGGCATACTATATGTTTAGAATATAGTAATTTCACATAGTTTGTAGAGCAACTCGCCAATGAATTAGGTCTCCCCCCCCCCCCCCCCCCCCCCCTCCCCTTCCAATATAAAACTTTGCATGTATCACAACTAGCTACCATTTTAATCTAGACATTCATTGAATATAATGTTGTGATGCTCGCGGAAAATGCAAGAGAAATGTGTGGCGTCTAAGAGACGCGGGGAAGTTTAAACATGTACATTTCGAACGCATCGTCAATTAATACGAAGCTACTTGAAACGCCACATAGAACTAAGAGCGGAAGGAAATTTAAATAGGTACGCTATAAACACAACATAAGTAAAAAAAAAGTTGACTTCAAACGCCACATGGAGCAATAGCAGGAAGCCGCTGAGAATAGGATGACTTAGTGCGGAGATTTGAAACATGTACAAAGAGAGTTGATGCGTAGCACCGGATTAAAAGCCTCTAATTCTTTTTATTAAACCGGTAGTTATCAGCTTTTACCTGGCTGCTGAGCCAGATGGAAGCACCAGATCGTCCGAGCGGCTGAGCGAAGCCCTACTGGGCCATGGGTAGTAAGTGCGATTAACTTTGTTCTTTTTTGTCCCTTTTATTTATTCTAAATGTTACAACATATATTTATTTAGGAAATATTATTATATACTTTTGTCAAAATAATTCACCATACAATAAAAATATTGTTAAATATCCTATTTTTGAGGTTTTCCTGTTATTTTTTAAATTCATTTTTTTAAATGACCATATTTTAATTCACTATCTATTTTAAATAAATTTACATTTTCTCAAATTCATCAACATTTTTTAAATTCATGAATATTATATCAAATCCATTAACAACTTTTACTTTTTTATTTTTTTAAACATACGTGAACTTATTTCAAATGTGTGCATATGTTTCATAGTCATGAATATTTTTTACAATGTGTGATTTTCGTAAAAAAATTGTGGACGTTTTCTCATAAATTGTCAACATTTTTCGGAGTTCACAAATATTTTAAAATTTCACGAATTGTTATTTTCAAAAACATTTTAAAATAAAATAATTACGTAAATCTATAAAATAAATAAATAAAAGATTTTTATTAGACCGGTAGTTGTTGGATTTTTACCGAGAGTGATGTTCCAATCCCGAGCTCATGTGAGCTCGGGTGAACTGTAAAATATAAAAAAAGTTCAAAAATCCTTTTTTGTGTGAAACATTGGAAAATGTTTTAATAGGTTGCAAATTTTCATCCAGAAACGACGTTCGTGGAAGACATTGCAAAAAACACAAAATTGATGCTCCAACATGCGTATAAAAATAACATTTTGAAGCCACGAGTTATATTTTTGCCAAATTTTCTATGAATGTCATCTGGCGATGGAACTGTGAGATAAAGCTACTGGTCACAAAGTAAATTTCAAATCATCAAACATGCACGACGAATTTGATTCGTCCAAAATAGAGCCAAACATGAATACAAAAAGTGAATATTTAAAATGGGCGAAACTACGAACTGATAGCCTGAACCGTAATATCGATGCAATTCTTTTTCGCGTAGACCTTACCTCACAACGAAACACCGTTGTGTAGATAATAATAAACTAATAAGTGGACGAGATTATGAGTTAAACGAATAGACCACGTGCAACCTCAGGCATCAACCAAATCAGGTTGCATTTCTAGACCCATCCACGCGTGCTCTCCCGCATCACCCGAGCCTGGATTGCTAGAAACTACCGATGTGGCCGTTCCTGGCTGGCCTGGCTGGGAGGTGCATTAAGTTATGTGCTATGCAACCCAAACATTAAATGGAAAAAACTAAGCATACCATTTTCTTTTCGCGCGGGCTCAATTAGGATGTATGCGAGCAACCAGACGCGCCCCATATTGTGCCAGCCCCACGAAGCATGTGGCGACTTTATCTCACATTAAGCGAGATGGTAGGATGTCTCGCGTGGAGCGACAACTGTATTGAGTCGGTACATTTAGCGTGTGTAGACTTAAAAACGAGCTTACTTTAGTCAAAACGTGCTAAGCTAGCTGGGCGCGGCCTACTTTAGTCAAAACGAGCTTGTTTTTCACTAGGTTTTCCGGGTATTTTTTGTTTTTATTTTTCCTCCATTTTCCATCGGGCATTCTCCGTTTCTCTCTATTTTCATTGTTTCTTTCTTTTCTTTCCTTTTTTGTTGTTTTTAGGTTTTATTTATTTAGTTCTTGGTTTCACAGTTATTTTCTTTTCTTTATGTTTTCTTTGTTTTTCTTCAGTTTTATTTCTTGTTTTCTCATCGGGTTTCTTTGTTTTCTCTCGGGTTTCATTGTTTTTCCATATACAATATATATTAATGAAAGTTCAATACTTTTTGAATGTATGATTAACATTTTGTTAACACATAACACATGGGCAATATTTTTTCTATACACATTTAACTTTTTTGAAAAAGCAAAACATAGAAACAGAAAACATAAAAAATACAGAGAAAAGGAGGCTAGGCCTCCTGTGGTCCTGGGCCGGCCCATCTTGTTCTCCGTTTTAGCTATGTACAGTTTTGCAAATATATGAACACTTTTCCAAACTAATGAGTATGTTTTTAAATCTCATGAGTATATTTTTCGAATCCATGAACATTTAATTCGAATGCCTAAATTTTATTAAATTTGTGAACAGTTTTCCATCTTTCCAACAATATTATAGTTCAGGAACATCTTAAAATTTCATGAACATTTTTTGTGATTTTTTAAATATAAGAATTTTCTAAAACTACCAAAAAGCAAAATTGACTTTTCTATTATACCGGTAATTGTTGGCTTTTTACTGGCTGCCGAGCGAGGTGAGCGAGGGAACTGCTAGACCTTACTGGGCCACAACCAAGCTAGTCCGAGCTCACATATGCCGTCATGTACAGTGTACAGTGACAAATACTTAGCCCGACCCACAAAGCACGCCGCATACCGTCACTCGCTAGCACGACTATACTGTTTTTATCGCCCACAAGCAACGTAGTAGGTACGCTTCACTTGGTGTTTTTTTCCTTCTAATTTCTTCTCTCATTTGGTTTATTTCAAAATGTTCTCACATTTTTTGGGAAAAATATTATGATTGTACTTATTGCTAAAAAACTTCATGATATATTAAAATGATCCAAAATATCTATTCATTTTTTTGTTTTTGATTTATTTATTTCGTATCCTTTTTTATTTCAGATTTCTCTGTCCTTTCTTAATATATTTAGATTTTTTAAAAAATTTATGAACATTTTTCAAACCTTGATTTTTGAAATAAATCCATCTACTGTTTTTAAAATTTGTGATAAAAATTCATGAATATATTTCGAATGTGCGAGCATTTCTCGATTTCTTGAACATCGTTTCCAATTCATAACATTTTTTATATTACCAATCTTTTTTTAATTCACAAACATATTTATGAACTTTCCTATTTGATGAGTTCTTTTTAATATAAGAATTTTAGAAATCTATTAAAACATTAAAATTCTTCTTTTAGTAAAACGGGTAGTCTTGACTATTCACTGGCTACCCCAACCAGACGAGGAGGGAAGTGCTAGTTAAATCGAGTGACTAATTGTAGATCTACTGAGCCGTGGACTAGCTAGCATGAACACCAGCGCTAGATCTAATTTTTCTAGCGCCTGACACGCTGACAAGGACAGAGTGATGGTGGTACTCGAGGCTGGTGCCTGGAGGCGACATGGATGAAACCCGGTCCTATTTGATGGCGGCGGAGAGAGCTGGCAGCCAACAAGGCATCTGATCTGGACGCCGCGATTTTGCGGCGGGGGCGACAATAGTTGTGTCGACACATCAAGGAGGGATGCACGGAGCCCAGCAAGGAGCTACTCTTTTACCTCCTCTGGCGGTATGAGGCTATCAGGGCTGCATGGCAGCCTCTGGCGATGGTGACTACTGTCGACACCATCGTTGGCGCAGGCAGGCTCACGCTTCACAACGAAAGGCGTGGTGGATGAGGACGGGCCCGGTGAGGCGCATTGCCCCAGGGCGACACGCAGCTGTGAAGTGTCTCTGCGCCGCGGCACATCAAGCTCGTGCTCTCGCTGCCGCCATATCCATCATTGCGGCGAAGCAGCGACATGTCAGAGTGGTACCTACCGAGGTACCACATCATCCGTCTCCGTATGGCCTCCTCCGACGCCCTCTTTCTTGCCCAACGATGTGGGTGGCGACTAGGGTTTTTGGAGGGAGAGGAGTGGGGTGAGTGAGAGTGAGGTGTGGGGTTAGATTAAAATGTGGTGGGAGGTGGGCCGTCGGGATTGACATGGTGGACATCCAGACTCCCTTCGTCACCTCTCGATTTCGGACCGGACTAGGAAATTTCGGACGTCTACCCGTGTTGGATGTCTAAAATGGGGAAAAAATAAGTGTCCGCATTGGAGCTGCCCTTACATCTCACGCCAAGAAGAAGGTGAACATAGTGGTACCCATGTCATATTTCATCGATTTCCCTTAAATTGTAATTTTGTGTAATATCGTCACTTTCAAACAGAAAATTAACTCACATATCCAACTTTTGTTTCACACAGTAATCTATACGACTTATTTAGGGTCGATCTAACTAAATTATAAACCGCCAGTTGTGCTGAATACATTTGAGTGTACTTGCATATGATATATCACGTACCAAATATATGTATCAAATTAATACCATGTACAAATGATCGGTCAGCTCAAGAGTTCAACTTCAACACTATATCAGTCTGAGGCGCTACCAACAACATATCATGGACTGTATATATATGTAAGTTATTATTCTAAATTAATTCCTATTATTAATTATTTCATAAGATGTCACGCACATGTGGCGGGCCACTATGCTAGTTTATAGAGAAAAATAGCGACATTTATGTCTCCAAATATTTATTGTATGATGAACCTAATACACCTTTTTTTTTTGCCAAACATGAGATAGTTTGACTTAGAACTAAAATTCAAAGCATGAGATAGTTTGACTTAGAGCAAACTAAAAATCAAAGCATGAGATAGTTTGACTTAGAACAAACTAAAAATCAAAGCATGAGATAGTTTGACTTGGAACAGATTTAAAAATCAAAGTATTACGGGGCGGTTAATGAATGTGTGCCTCTGGCCAATTTAGTAAGAGATACAGAAGATAATTCCTGGAGTGGCCTCGATGAAATAAAAGAGGACAGAGAATGACAAGTAATGTGGTTGGATGGAGTTTATTAGTCATGCCAAGGCGCTGCGCAGGCGAGGAAAGCAAAGTTGAAAATTTTGGTGGGATGACGGTGGGTGCGTTGGCACCACTACCCCTCTCTCCGCTCCTTTCTTATCCCTCCACACCAGCGACAAAACACAAAGCTATTATGCAAAGCCTATCTATCTTCATATCTATCTTCATCTCTAGGGAAAAGAAAATAGGTCAACACACACACACACACACACACACACACACACACACACACTATTGTTTGAAATGATCCAGTAGTATATGATCTACTATAAATGCAGCATTTGGTTCACATCAAATTTTGTTTGGTAAACTTCATTTCCTATTTATTTTTCTTGAGACGTAATCTTGTACAATTTTCCTCCTTTCCTTTTTCTTCTTATTTTTTGAGTATAATTATCTATTCTTTTTTATGCAATATTTGTCTCGACAGTATCATTGACGGATTTAATTACTCCCTCTATCCCCAAATACTCCCTCCGTTTTTATTTACTCTGCATATTAGAGTTGACTGAAGTCAAACTTACTAAAATTTGACCAAGTTTATAGAAAAGAATATAAATATTTACCAAAACATATCTATATGAAGTGGAAGTACATTCAATAATAAATCTACTGGTATTGATTTGTTATTGTATATGTTAATATTTTTGTTTATAAACTTAGTCAAAATTTATAAAGCTTGACTTTGACCAAACCTAATACGCGGAGTAAATAAAAACGGAGGGAGTACATGGTGCATATTTAGTCAAAAAGTCAATGTTGTCTAAGTTTGACCACATATATAGAAGACAATATCAACAAATATAATATTGAATGCATATATTATGAACATATATATCTAACGATGGATATATTGATATTGGTTTGGTACTGTTTCTCTTAATATCTTTGTATATACATTTGGTCAAACTTAGAAAGCACAAACTTTTTGACTCGGTTTATACGGCCTGTATATCGGGGCGGAGGGAGTAAGTGCGAGTACATCATCAATGGTTCTCAGAACTTTGTTACAAGACATTCAACGATGATGTGGGTACTATTGTTGTTTGTGATATGTGAATGAGTTAAATGTGGAAAGTACAGAAAATGGTGTGGACGCAACCCGTATGATTTGATATCGTTCAATGTTGAGAAATATACTCTCTACTACCCCCTGAATGCAATCCTGATATTGGTAAGTTGGACTCAATGCAAACTATTACGGCGTAAACATATATTTTATCATTTATGTCAATTTATGATGACATATGGCCAAGTGAGACAGTACATTTTTCTTTGGGCAAGAGATAGTACAAATTTAATTGTAATATTGTAGATACATCTTGCACCACAACTAAGGCATACCCAGAAGATACAATATTAGAACATCACCGAAGACACCAAAAATATAGCCCCTAAAAGCTCTTTCTAGGGCTCATAATGATGTGCACTTTTTTCACCTGCTCCAACAAACTACCACAAACAAGCCCTCCTCCTACTTTCCCCCTCTATTTTACTTTTCCGGTTCACTTCATGCATGTCGTGAGTGTCGATCTTGGCTACACCGGCCGCCTTCCTTCCCAGGAGGGAGGAACATAGAGGAAGATGGGTTAGAGGAGTATCTTCTTGGCGCCGTCGAGCCAGAACCATTGTTGCTGCTTGCTTGCCGGTGCCAAGCAGCTGGCATGTAGCGGAAGGGAGTAGTTGTGTCGCTTTTCCCAACTGCACCGACATGGGGAATTGACATCATTCCTGTCCTCCTTCATGGTTGGAGGAATGACGTGCCACCTTAGGCGACGTCGAGCAATTGCAGTGAGAACAGTACCGGACAGGGCGGCATGGAGGGTCCTCTCAGCAAGCTCCTTTGGGTGGCGGCGTCCGAGAAAAGATGAGTGGAGGTGAGAAAGTGACGAGCTAGGCGACACCATTTATGAATGAGAGAGGGGGGGAAGGGGGAGCGAGAGCGGACACTTCACATAAGAGGCCTTGTATCCGTGGGAGGCCTATTGCCCTTGTTTTCTATGTCGTTTGAAGTCACTTTGATTTTATTGACTTTGCATTTACGTATACCCGTTTAAACTTTTTCATGCTTTTTAAGAGGCCTTATATCCGTGGGATGCCATTGCACTTGTTTTCTATGTCGTTCAAAGTCACTTTAATTTTATTGACCTACATATGCCCATTAAACTTCCCCACACTTTTTAAAGGCCTTGTATCCGTCGGATGCCTATTGGCTATTGCGGTCTATGGTGTTTGAAGTCACATTGCATTTATTGATGTGGCGTTTACAATACACTTGCTTAAAAAAATTCTTCGCTTTTTAAGCGTCCTTGTATCTGTCGGATGCCTATTGCGTTTGTTCTCTATGACATTTGACATTACTTGGTATTTATTGGAGATAAATACAAAATATACATGTTTAAACTTTCCCGCGCTTTTTAGCGCCCACGTATTTCCCCGCACATGGCGCGTGCATTGCACTTTTAATTCAATGAATACATGCAATGCCTTATACTATTCTTTAGCCAGTTCTTGTAAAATTTATGTGGAGTCAATATGTTCTAACATGTGAAGTACTAAAGCACAAAATAGGAAAACTTATAGTGTTTCTTTTTCTTCAAGAGGGAGTTATATTTTGTCTTCTACTCACAGGATCATATTAATTATTATCTAAAGAACAGTACTAGTTGTTTTGTGTTGACTTTGAATGTAAAATGACTACATTGCTAAGGGGGAATGAAGATGCAAAGGGCCTGACAAAATTGACCACTAAATTGCATCAAGCAACATCCCCTATTGAATGGTGAAATTACTCTCCCTATTGAATGGTGAAATTACTCTTTCTGTAAAAAAAAAGACATTTCACTATCAGTGTACTTGTTTAACAAAAACCACCGAGAGGCTGAAAGATAATCCATACTACTACTACTACTACTACAGTGGAAAAGAAGCTTTGGGCCTCTCCATCTTCTTTTTATACTTTAACAATTAATTTTGCCCAATCTCATCTCTGTTTTATATCAGTAAGTAAAAAAAATTTGCAACTTTTAAAGACTCTTGCTTTGCAAATCTGCCCTTGCTTGCGGCTGGCTGGCTGGCTGCATTATTTGTCCCCCTTTCCCCTCCCCTCCCCTCCCATCTCTACCCTCTCCCTCTACAAAACAAGGCAAGAAAAAAGGAATAAAAAGAAGAAGAAGCAAGCCTTGGCTTTTGACTTGGTGAATGAAGATGGGCAGTGGAATTATTCCAAGGAATTAATCCCTTTTTTGGTCCCGTAGATTCATTCATACCAAGAAAGGAGGAAATAGTTGCTTGTTGAATCTCCACTCCCCTCTTTTTTTGCTCAAAAATTTCCAATCTTTCTCTTTTCCCCTGTTCGTTCGTGGGCGTGGGCCTGGGGAGAAGAAGGAGGGAGGGCGCCATGGCGAAGAAGGAGGGACCTTGCGGCCATTGCGGAGTCACAAGTGAGCTCCTCCTTTCTCCATAAAGCTAAAATTTTCCCCTCCCCTTTGTTCCTCCGCGACCGCGAGCTGTGGTGGTTCCGCATCTGGGAGGTGGATTCCCAATCTCGCTTCTTCCTTTGGATGCTGAAATTCGCCGGCCGAATCCCCTCCGTGGATATGGTTGAGATCTAGTCTGAGATGCCTTTCTTTCTCTGGATGTGAAACTCTGAACAAAATCTGTATCTCATTCAGACTTGTGTTTTGACTCTGCTTGCTGCTTGTTAGATGAGAGGTCTGTGCTGCTGACAGTCAGCAATTAGATGCAGCTCACACTCTTGGTTTACAAGAAAAGAACTGTCTGCTCATACTTAATACTACTTGCTGCAGTTTTTCAGATATTCAGAGTTCCCTGCATACTTGCTGCAGTTTCAGAAAAATGCTTAATGTCAGAGTTGATTCTCTGCTCGCTGCTCTGTGTCATCTGCACAGATTAGTTACATGCTTGTAGGGCAGCACATGGAAATTTACATCTGGCTTGTCTGTACTAACCATTGAAAACAAGCAACACCTGAAAGAAATATGCAGTTTGACTATGTATATGCTCATCTCATTATATTCAGATTCAGAGTTCAATATATACTTGCTGCAGTTACAGAAAATGCTTCATGTCAGGGGTAGAGTTGATTTTCTGCTGCTATGTGTCATCTGCACAGATTGGTTTCATTTTCAGACTATCTGCATTTGCTAGGCTTTATTCTGTTGGACAGCACATGGAGCATTACAGGCTTGTATGAACTAACCATTGAAAACAGTACCTGGAATATGAAGTATGACAGACTATGTATCTATGAGAGACTATTTTTTTATTGCCTTGAAAATGTATTGTTCCTGACTGTTGTTTTATGTTCGCTTCCTCGATTAGCGCCACCATCTCTCTTTTTCTTTGTGACCCGGCCAGCATCTCTTGTAGTATCACTGCCACGCATAATTCTGGTAATAAATCTATTATGCAAGGAAGCCCATGATTGATGGACCCGCTACCGATGAACTCTGTACCTGCATTTTACACAGATTCTCGGGTACCAGTTTTGTACTCTATTTCTTATTGCTCATGGCAAATGCTGCTGATACAGGTACTCCTCTCTGGCGAAATGGGCCACCGGACAAGCCAGTTCTCTGCAATGCATGTGGGTCGAGATGGAGGATAAGGGGTACGTTGGTGAATTACACACCGGCGCATCGCCGGGAAGATACTGGCGCTAGTGAAGCTAGACCTGACAAGCTGAAGCTCAAGGGACAGAAACAGCCCAAGAAACGACCAAACCGCAACATAGTGAAGGATGAACCATGGTCTGATCAGAACTTCTGGAAGATGGGGAATGCGGACACAAGCAATCGATCTGGTTCTGGATCAGCGGTATCATATTCAGAGAGCTGTGCCCCGTATGGTTCTATTGATGCAAGTGAAATAGCCGGTGAGTTCTCTCTAATTTCTTGCCGTGTTGCTGTTAAGTCAAAACTTTTATGTCCTTGGTACCAATCATAATCATTAGTTGACCCTCTAAGTCCCTATGCATAGCATAATCCTTTTGGATGAGTTCTTTTCACAACCATTGTTTGGTATATTAATGGTCGGTTTTCTGGTATCATTAAACTTCAGGTTCAGCGCAGTCACATGCTTGGGAGTCACTGGTACCATCAAGAAAAAGGAGTTGTGTCAGTCGTCCTAAGCCTTCAGCGCTGGAAGCGCTTGTTGACGATCTCAACTCCATAATGCATGAAGAGCAGTTATATTGCCTTTCAGCAGGATCCACAGAGGAAGACCTGCTTTATCATACTGAAACTCCCGTTGGCTCCTTTGAGATCGGTTATGGAAGTGTGCTTCTTAGGCATCCGAACTCGAAATCAGCAGAGGAAGAGTCAGAAGCAAACTCTGTTCCTGCAGATAGCAAGTCATACATTACGAGTGAATCCTATTCAGGTTCTGCATCATTCATTGTACATAGTGAAATCAAGGGAGCGAGCAACTCAAATGCTGCATCTGAGAAGTTAAAGTGGTCACCAATGCAGACACATGACAGTGCTAGAAGGTATTTTACGCTCTTGTTAGCCTAAAATGTTTGTACTGAGCATTGGTTGCTGCCCTGTGTGCACGGTCCCACATTTTTTGATACTAATTCAGAGAAGCTATTATGGTGTGAATCAATGTAATTGATTTTTTTATATTTTTGCAGGGATGAGCTTCATTGTTCGAACCAGCATATCCTGGAGAGCGCAGATTCAGCTTTAGTTTCAGTAGCTTTAGAGGTATCCTATCCGGCCTACGAATGCCTTTTGAGTTCACCTCGCTACATGGTTTACATCTGCCTTTGGGTGGTTTTCTCTTCCCTTACATAAGGTCTATCTCTTTGTTTAGGACAATTGCAGCAAGGAAGTTGGAGGCCTTACCAAGTCCAGCATGAGGTCTCTCGAAAGACCTTATGAAAGCCAGTCGCAAAGCTTCACAGGTCAGCAGCCTTGGTTCCTCTGCTTCTGCACTGCACATACATTTTGTAGATTCTGCACATCTACTGGATTTCGTATAGTTTTTGCAATTTCTGCGCTTGGCTTATTTGCAAGTAACATGGAGATGTTTTGTGGTTTTGTTCTGTTTGTGAAGATGCAGAAGTGAGAGGAGGAGCCATGAGAATAGCTTCTTCGAGATCCAGGGCTATGGCTGCTTCTTGTCAGTTGACAAGACGCGCATTTTTGCCAAAATCTGGCAATGCCACCGGAGCATCACTCAACCTGTTCATGTTAGCCCCAGATAAATTATCATCTATGCTGAACCCCTCGGACAAGGATTCTGACCAAGACTCGCTGCTGCTGGAGGTCCCTCGCAACGCGCGGCACCCTGAAGCAGAGCTTCTTCTCTGCTGCCCCCCACCATCTCAGCTCAGCTCTGTGACCGTAACCGCAGCCTCTCCCCCGAGCAACCATAGTCCCGGTTCCGTTAGCGATCAGCTCAGGAACAGGCATCAGTGGTAGTTTTCTTTACATTTTGGTTCCTGGATCATCATCATACGATACCGCTCACCGATGATTGTCCTGATGTGCACATGCTGAATTTGTCTGGGCTTGTTTTCTTTTGTTTCATGTAGCATATATATATGGCTGGAGAAATTGTAACTTGTATATCTGCTGTATGTATGGGGAATGGATAGAATCTTACTGGGAAAGATGGAAATCGAAAAAACAAAAGTTTACAGTGCATTGCTTGAAGGCACTACAGGTCAGCACTATCAGACAAAGCCCGTGCGGTGAGGGCGGCAGCCCGTGCGGTGAGGGCGGCGGCGGGGCCTCTCGTGGTGGCGCTTGGCCCCAAGGAGATCTGGCTGCGAGAGGCCCGCGATTATCGGAGCAGCACCCTCGCGTGTTGTAGGTGGTGTGTTCGCCATCCTCCGACTCATGGAGAAGTCGAGGAACCATTATTCTCATCCCCTTCGCTGCCCCAACTTCACCGGCGACAAAGAACTCGAAACACCTACGGGACACAAACCCGACACATAGATCCGGGGTTCCCTCACCCTCCCACAGCTGTACCGGCAGGGAAACCAGCGGCAGTGCCAGCGGTTCAACGGGAAGTGCAACCACCTCCTGCTCTCAAACCCTAGAAAAAACGATTTGTAGTCTATTCTGATATTTTAAAGGGGTGTATGGAAGTAAAATTCTTTTGTATATAAAAATATACTTATTTAATGACTATCAATTGTAAGAGTTTGAAGACATTCCTAAACCGTAGAAACAATTCAAAAGCAACACCGCTGGATGTCTTGGCAAACAAACATATGTCAACATCTATATGGAGTATTTACCATCTTGTACAAACAATTAAATTTGCATATACAAACAATTAAATTTGTTGTGAGATGTGTAGGATGGGTTTAAAAGCGATATGCTAAGCCGTTGAAGGAAACAAACATTTATTGTTAAAGACAAAACAGTATTACGACCAGCAAGGAACTCTTCTTTTACTACTATTTTGTCCATGCATAATAACTATTTTTGTTTCTTAGTTTCTTGTTTGTAAGATAGCTAACCGCTTGTGCTGACCTTTGCACCTGGATAACTAAATACGTAAGCAGTTGTTGGATCCCTGTTTCCAGTATCTTCCTTTCTCTAGAACACCCTTAATTATTATATATATTATAATTGCATTCCTAAAAAACTGAATTCTGTATATATGTTACCCACTTCTACATCGGTATAAGAATTTTATGCAAAGGCGTGTTTTTTTAAAATGGTTATTAAACCATGTTGAAACACAAGCATAGACACCAATTAAAGAAGACATATAACTAGTCTGGCAAGCGGTTTGTAACTAATTGATATGTTGCGGATGCTGATCGCTTTTATTATCCGGTGCGACGCATCAAGTCTCTCTGTACATGTTTGAACTCTCCCACACTGAGCCATCCTATTCTTAGCGGCCTCCTGCTATTGCTCCGTGTGGCGCTTGAAGTCAACTCGCATTTACTTATGTTGTGTTTATAACATACTTATGTAAATTTTCCTTGCGCTCTTAGTTCTGTGTGGCATTTCAAGTCGCTTCGTATTAATTGATGATGCCTTTCAAATGTAAATGTTTAAACTTTCGCGCTTCTTAAAGGCCACACATTTCTCTTGCATTTTTCGCGCGTATCACAACTTTAATTCAATAAATGGCTAGTTTTAAACCGGTAGCTAGTTATGATACATGCAAAGTCTTATATTGAAACAATGGGGGGAAAACCTAATTCATTGGCAAGTGGCTCTAAAAATTATGTGAAATTACTATATTCTAAACATATAGTCTTCCTTGCATCATTAGAAAAATTGTATGTTTCTTCTCTTTGTTAATGAAATCAACGGAGTGCATCCCTTGCATCATCAATAAAAAATGTTTTACGCATGTACCACTAACATGATCTTTCTTGACCCCCCCCCCCCCTCTCAAGGGGGCAGAATAGACGGAAAATATCCTTTCAATGGATTTAGAATTGCAAGGCTTTGAAGTTAAGCAAATTAACTTGTATATGTATGTGTATATATGTAATGGTGAAATTAATAAAATACTGCAGTAGTAACACATAACAAAAAGAAACTACAAGCAGGCTGAAATTGAAAAGACGCTTATCTCTACCTCCTTCCCTCCTCCCCAGCAAGCTCATTGCACCAGATCTGTTGAGGATGCCCTTGTTATTGCCCAAGCAATATCACAATATCACCTCTTCTATCATTGCATTCCGTTCAGAATCATCCGAATCCTCTCCTCCACGTTTGTCTTCACACAGGTCGGCACCGCGAGCTTGCGCCTCTCCTTGGGCGGCCCCAGCGGTCGCGTTATCCCTTGGCACTCTCATCTGTAGTAGCTCGTCGGCAACCTCCCTCTCCGTCAGCGGACTCCGAGATTCCATGGTTGTTCCCCAGACCGAAATCGAGGACTAGCCGAACTCCAATTTTCGCGGGCCTTTCGCGGGCCCGAGATAGGGGCTGATAACGGGGAAGGGGAAACGCTACGAGCGCGGGGTGGAATGTCGGGGAAGGGAGTGGTGTGGTCTCCGATGAGATCACAACATGGAGGGTGGTAGGTGGAGGAGGGGGAGAGGCAGTTGCAGGAGCGCTCATGTGAGTAACTCCGCTTTGCCGACTCCTTTTTAGGGTAAATCATGCCATGTCACATAGACTTGATTGTGACAACATCATCATACCCCTTTTAAATTTCCCGCGCTCTTTAGTTCTTTGTGATGTTTCAAGTCGCTTTTGTATTGATGACGCATTTAAAATGTATAGGTTTAAACATTCCCGCGTGTGGCCTCTTTTCAATTCCTGTCGCTTTATTCCTTGTCGCTCTGATCCGTTGTAGCTCATCGGCGACCTCTCTCTCCGCCAGCGGCCTCCGAGGCTCCATGGTTGTCCCCAAAATCGAAATCGAAACATGCTATGGAGTCAAAGAATAGCATGTATAATGGTGAAAAAGAAATTGAATTTAATGATGGTTGCAGATAATTACAAAAGGAAAGGGCCCCGAGGGTGAAATTGAAAAGAGCATCTCCTCCTCTTTTCCTACTTTATGCAATGTTGCCCAATTTCTCTCATTGCTTCTATTATCTGTCTTATTAGTGAGAGAAAAACGGCAACTTGTGTTTTCTAAATCTACCATCTTCTCCTCCTTCCTCCATTACTTTCCTCCTCCTCCTCCTCTCTCTCTCCTCTGCCCTCTGCCCTCACCCCTCTCTCTCTCTCTCTCTCTAAACACCGACCGGAGAGAAACGGAAGAGCAGAGCGAGTAGAAGAACACGGACCGAGAAGAGAATTTTTCACTTGTGGATCTGAAACATACTACTAGTAGTACTAGATTGGTTGCTGAATCTCGCGTCCCCTCTTTGTTTGCTCGAAAAGAAGAAATTTCTCGCTTCCGCTGTGTGTTTTGTTGGTGGTTGTGAGCGGTGGGAGAAGAGAGGGGACGGCATGGTGAAGAAACAGGGACCCTGCTGCCATTGCCGAGTCATGAGTAAGCATCTGTCCGTTTCTTCTTCTTCTTCTTCTTCTTCTTCTTCTTCTTCTTGAACAAACAAATCTCTTCTTCGAGTTTCGACTTTCTTTCCCCTTTTGTTTTTCTCTGCATCTGCTTTCCAAGGAAGCGGATGAAACCCCTCGGGAACATATCTCTGAACAAACAAACACAAACTCTGAATAACACAGAGTCTCCCTGTCATATCTGTCACCTCTATGCCTCTACTTGTTGTTGCTCATGCCAACTAATGCTGCTGCTGATACAGGCAGTCCTCTCTGGCGACACGGGCCACCGGAGAAGCCCGTGCTCTGCAATGCGTGTGGGACGAGATGGAGGAAAAAGGCTACACTGGACAACTACACACCAGCACCACAAGTGCAGAGGAAACAACCCAAGAAAGAGCCCGGCTGCAGAATAGTGAAGAAACAACCATCTTCTCATCACAACTTGGGGAAGACAGGGGATGCTGCTGACACTTTTAGCAATAATCCATCTGGTTTTGGATCAGCACTATCCTATTCAGGTAGTTTTCTGTAAACATTCTACTTTTCTTCTTCTTCTTCTGTATAAACATGTTTTCTTCAGGTAGTTTTGTAGCACTACCCTTCATTACAGTGTTACTATTATCACTTGACATATATCGCTCAAGTGATATCATAAACATCAATTTGTATTGGCAACTGTTGTTAGGTATGTTGATCGTATTCAGGTACTTTTGTCTAAACATTCTGTTTTTTTCTTCTGTATAAAACATGTTTAGGTAGTTTTGTAGTTGTCAGGAGCCACTTTTAAGTAACCCATTTCTTCATTACAGTGTTATTATCATCACTTGATATATACACATTCCTTCACTGAAGTGATACTGTTATCACTTTACCACATCACAAACATCACTCGACATATACACATTCCTTCACTGCTGTTAAGTAGGTGGTTTTTTTTGTATCATTAAAATTCAGGTTCAGCGCAATCACATGCCCGGGAGCCACTGGTACCATCAAGAAAAAAGAGTTGCATCGGTCGTCGTAAGCCGTCAACGGTGGAAGCGCTTGCAGAGGATCTCAACTCCATAATGCATCAAGAGCAGTTATGTTCTGGTTCAGCGGTTCGTACCATTCCAGGATCCTCGGACGAAGACCTACTGATTTATCATAGAGAGACTCCCGCTAGCTGCTTTGAGATTGGGTATGGAAGCATGCTTCTTACACATCCAAACTCAGTATCAGAAGCAAATTCTGTTCCTGCACATAGCAAGTCATATGTGACAAGTCAGTCCAATTCGGGGCCTGCCTCACTTACTCCGCATTGGGGAAGCAATGGAGCGAGCAACTCAAATGCCGCATCTGAGAAGCTAATGTGGTCACATGAGAGTGCTAGGAGGTATTTTACACCCTTTAGCATTGGTTGCAGTCCTACATTAAATACTAATCACAGAAAAGATGTTTTGTTTTGGTTGGTAATGTCCCGGAGAATTTCATTAGCTTTAGTTTTTTGGTCTTTTTGCAGGCATGAACTTCATTATTCGGAGAGCAAGAAAGTAGGAGGAAGGGGAAACGCCGGTGGCGCTTTGAGAGGCCTTACCAAGTCCACTATGAAGTCTCTCAAAAGACTTTATGAAAGCCAGCCTCAAAACTTCACAGGTCAGCAATCTTGGTTCCTGTGCTTCTGCACCTGCATTTTTATTTTCTAGATATCACTTTTGTTTCAGTCTCTGATGTCTTATGATTTTGTTCTGTTTGTGAATATGCAGAAGTGAGAGGAGGAACCATGGACAAGGCTTCTTCCAAATCTGGGGCCATAGCTTCTTCTCCGTTGAGATTGAGATTGAGAATGTCCAGTGTTCCTTGTCGGGATTACTTTGGTACCTACCTACCAAACTTATGGCAAGGTTTACATCAGGTCTGGTACACAACATGGCATACATAATAGATCCTATGGCTGAGGCATAGGGGATGACACTTATCTCTTCTATATCTTCTGCCGTGGTCGGGCATTGAGCCGTGATCAATCACACACCTTGCAATACAGGCAAGAACCCCTTCTTGGACTGATCCATATTGAACTTCTTCAATATCTTGTCAAGGTACGTACTTTGTGAAAGACCGATGAGGCGTCTCGATCTATCTCTATAGATCTTGATGCCTAATATATAAGCAGCTTCTCCAAGGTCCTTCATTGAAAAACATTTGTTCAAATAGGCCTTTATGCTTTCCAAGAATTCTATATCATTTCCCATCAACAGTATGTCATCCACATATAATATGAGAAATGCTACAGAGCTCCCACTCACTTTCTTGTAAACGCAGGCTTCTCCATAAGTCTGCATAAACCCAAACGCTTTGATCATCTCATCAAAGCGAATGTTCCAACTCCGAGATGCTTGCACCAGCCCATAAATCGAGCGTTGGAGCTTGCACACCTTGTCAGAATTCTTAGGATCGACAAAACCTTCCGGCTGCATCATATACAATTCTTCCTTAAGGAAACCATTAAGGAATGCCGTTTTGATGTCCATTTTCCACATCTCATAATCATAGAATGCGGCAATTGCTAACATGATTCGGACGGACTTCAGCTTCGCTACTGGTGAGAAAGTCTCATCGTACTCAACCCCTTGAACTTGTCGATAACCCTTAGCGACAAGCCAAGCTTTATATATGGTCACATTACCATCCGCGTCTGTCTTCTTCTTAAAGATCCATTTATTTTCTATGGCTTGCCGATCAACGGGCAAGTCAGTCAAAGTCCATACTTCGTTTTCATACATGGATCCTATCTCGGATTTCATGGCTTCCAGCCATTTGTCGGAATCTGGGCCCGCCATCGCTTCTTCATAGTTCGAAGGGTCACCGTTGTCTAACAACATGATTTCCAAGACAGGGTTGCCGTACCACTCTGGTGCGGAACATGTCCTTGTGGACCTACGAAGTTTAGTAGGATCTTGATCCGAAGTATCTTAATAATCATCATTAACTTCCTCTCTAATCGGTGCAGGCACCACAGGAACATTTTCCTGAGCTGCGCTACTCTCTGCTTCAAGAGGCAGTACTTCATCAAGCTCTACTTTCCTCCCACTTACTTCTTTCGAGAGAAACTCCTTATCTAGAAAGGATCCATTCTTGGCAACGAAGATCTTGCCTTCGGATCTGAGGTAGAAGGTATACCCAATGGTTTCCTTAGGGTATCCTATGAAGAAGCATTTTTCCGACTTGGGTTCAAGCTTTTCAGGTTGAAGTTTCTTGACATAAGCATCGCATCCCCTAACTTTTAGAAACGACAGCTTAGGTTTCTTTCCAAACCATAATTCATATGGTGTCGTCTCAACGGATTTCGACGGAGCCCTATTTAAAGTGAATGCGGCAGTCTCTAAAGCATAGCCCCAAAATGATAGCGGTAAATCGGTAAGAGACATCATAGATCGCACCATATCTAATAGAGTGCGATTACGACGTTCGGACACACCATTACGCTGAGGTGTTCCAGGCGGCGTTAGTTGTGAAACTATTCCACATTTTCTTAAGTGTGCCAAATTCATGACTCAAGTATTCTCCCCCACGATCTGATCTCAAGAACTTGATTTTCCTGTCACGTTGATTCTCAACCTCACTCTAAAATTCCTTGAACTTTTCAAAGGTCTCAGACTTGTGTTTCATTAAGTAGACATACCCATATCTACTCAAGTCATCAGTGAGGATGAGAACATAACGATAGCCACCGCGAGCCTCAACACTCATTGGACCGCACAAATCAGTATGTATGATTTCCAATAAGTTGGTTGCTCGCTCCGTTGTTCCTGATAACGGAGTCTTGGTCATTTTACCCATGAGGCATGGTTCGCACGTGTCAAATGATTCGTAATCAAGAGACTCTAAAAGTCCATCTGCATGGAGCTTCTTCATGCGTTTGACACCTATGTGACCAAGGCGGCAGTGCCACAAGTATGTGGGACTATCATTATCAACCTTACATCTTTTGGTATTCACACTATGAATATGTGTAGCATTACGCTCGAGATTCATTAAGAATAAACCATTCACCATCGGAGCATGACCATAAAACATATCTCTCATATAAATAGAACAACAATTATTCTCGGATTTAAATGAGTAGCCATCTCGAATTAAACGAGATCCTGATACAATGTTCATGCTCAAAGCTGGCACTAAATAACAATTATTGAGGTTTAAAACTAATCCCGTAGGTAAATGTAGAGGTAGCGTGCCGACGGCGATCACATCGACCTTGGAACCATTCCTGACGCGCATCGTCACCTCGTCCTTCGCCAGTCTCCGCTTATTCCGCAGCTCCTGCTTTGAGTTACAAATGTGAGCAACCGCACCGGTATCAAATACCCAGGAGCTACTACGAGTACTGGTAAGGTACACATCAATTACATGTATATCACATATACCTTTCGTGATGCCGGCCTTCTTGTCCGCTAAGTATTTGGGGCAGTTCCGCTTCCAGTGACCACTTCCCTTGCAATAAAAACACTCAGTCTCGGGCTTGGGTCCATTCTTTGGCTTCTTCCCGGCAGCTTGCTTACCGGGCGCGGCAACTCCCTTGCCGTCCTTCTTGAAGTTCTTCTTACCCTTGCCTTTCTTGAACTTAGTGGTTTTATTCACCATCAACACTTGATGTTCCTTTTTGACTTCTACCTCTGCTGATTTCATCATTGCAAATACTTCAGGAATGGTCTTTTCCATCCCCTACATATTGAAGTTCATCACAAAGCTCTTGTAGCTCGGTGGAAGCGACTGAAGGATTCTGTCAATGACCGCGTCATCTGGGAGATTAACTCCCAGATGAGTCAAGCGGTTATGCAACCCAGACATTTTGAGTATGTGCTCGCTGACAGAACTATTTTCCTCCATCTTACAGCTGAAGAACTTGTCGGAGACTTCATATCTCTCGACCCGGGCATGAGCTTGAAAAACCATTTTCAGCTCTTCGAACATCTCATATGCTCCGTGTCTCTCAAAACGCTTTTGGAGCCCCGGTTCTAAGCTGTAAAGCATGCCACACTAAACGAGGGAGTAATCATCAGCACGTGTCTGCCAAGCGTTCATAACGTCTTGGTTCTGTGGGACGGGTGCGTCACCTAGCGGTGCTTCTAGGACATAATCTTTCTTGGCAGCTATGAGGATGATCCTCAGGTTCCGGACCCAGTCCATATAATTGCTGCCATCGTCTTTCAGCTTGGTTTTCTCTAGGAACGCGTTGAAGTTGAGGACAACGTTGGCCATTTGATCTACAAGACATATTGTAAAGATTTTAGACTAAGTTCATGATAATTAAGTTCATCTAATCAAATTATTCAATGAACTCCCACTCAGATAGACATCCCTCCAGTCATCTAAGTATAACATGATCTGAGTTAACTAGGCCGTGTCCGATCATCACGTGAGACGGACTAGTCAACATCGGTGAACATCTTCATGTTGATCGTATCTTCTATACGACTCATGCTCGACCTTTCGGTCTTCTGTGTTCCGAGGCCATGTCTGTACATGCTAGGCTCGTCAAGTCAACCTAAGTGTTTGCATGTGTAAATCTGTCTTACACCCGTTGTATGTGAACGTTGGAATCTATCACACCCGATCATCATGTGGTGCTTCGAAACAACGAACTGTCGCAACGGTGCACAGTTAGGGGGAACACTTTCTTGAAATTATTATGAGGGATCATCTTATTTACTACCGTCGTTCTAAGTAAACAAGATGCAAAAACATGATAAACATCACATGCAATCAAATAATAGTGACATGATATGGCCAATATCATATAGCTCCTTTGATCTCCATCTTGGGGCTCCATGATCATCTTGTCACCGGCATGACACCATGATCTCCATCATCATGATCTCCATCATCGTGTCTCCATGAAGTTGCTCGCCAACTATTACTTCTACTACTATGGCTAACACGTTTAGCAATAAAGTAAAGTAATTCACATGGCATTTCTCAATGACACGCAGGTCATACAAAAATAAAGACAACTCCTATGGCTCCTGCCGGTTGTCATACTCATCGACATGCAAGTCGTGATTCCTATTACAAGAACATGATCTCATATATCACATATATATCATTCATCATTCATCACAACTTTGGCCATATCACATCACATGACACTTGCTGCAAAAACAAGTTAGAAGTCATGTAATTGTTGTTGCAAGTTTTTACGTGGCTGCTATAGGTTTCTAGCAAGAACGTTTCTTACCTACGCCAAAACCACAACGTGAATTGCCAATTTCTATTTACCCTTCATAAGGACCCTGTTCATCGAATCCGATCCGACTAAAGTGGGAGAGACAGACACCCACCAGCCACCTTATGCAACTAGTGCATGTCAGTCGGTGGAACTGGTCTCACGTAAGCGTACGTGTAAGGTTGGTCCGGGCCGCTTCATCCCACGATGCTGCCGAATCAAGATAAGACTAGTAACGGCAAGCAAATTGACAATATCGACGCCCACAACTACTTTGTGTTCTACTCGTGCATAGTAACTACGCATAGACCTAGCTCATGATGCCACTGTTGGGGAACATTGCAGAAAACAAAAAAAATTCCTACGTTTCACCAAGATCAATCTATGGAGTCAACTAGCAACGAGAGGAGAGTGCATCTACATACCCTTGTAGATCGCGAGCGGAAGCCTTCAAGAGAACGGAGATGATGGAGTCGTACTCGCCGTGATCCAAATCACCGATGACCAAGTGCCGAACGGACGGCACCTCCGCGTTCAACACACGTACGGAGCGGATGACGTCTCCTCCTTCTTGATCCAGCAAGGGGGAAGGAGAGGCTGATGAAGATCTAGCAGCACGACGGCGTGGTGGTGGATGCAGCAATGATCGCAGCAGGGCTTCGCCGAGCTTCTGCGAGAGGGAGAGGTGTAGCAGGGGAGAGGGAGGCGCCAAGACTTGAGGTGCGGCTGCCCTCCCTCCCCCCCCCCTTTATATAGGTCCCCTGGGGGGGCGCCGGCCCTGGAGATGGGATCTCCCAAGGGGGCGGCGGCCAAGGGGGGTGGAGTATCCCCCAAGGCAAGTGGAGGCGCCCCCCACCCTAGGGTTTCCAACCCTAGGCGCAGGGGGGCCCAAGGGGGGGGGGCGCACCAGCCCACTATGGGATGGTTCCCCTCCCCACTTCAGCCCATGGGGCCCTCCGGGATGGGTGGCCCCACCCGGTGGACCCCCGGGACCCATCCGGTGGTCCCGGTACAATACCGGTGACCCCGAATCTTTCCCGATGGCCGAAACTACACTTCCTATATATAATTCTTCACCTCCGGACCATTCCGGAACTCCTCGTGATGTCCAGGATCTCATCCGGGACTCCGAACAACTTTCGGATTACTGCATACTCATATCTCTACAACCCTAGCGTCACCGAACCTTAAGTGTGTAGACCCTACGGGTTCGGGAGACACGTAGACATGACCGAGACGGCTCTCCGGCCAATAACCAACAGCGGGATCTGGATACCCATGTTGGCTCCCACATGCTCCTCGATGATCTCATCGGATGAACCACGACGTCGAGGATTCAAGCAACCCCGTATACAATTCCCTTTGTCAATCGGTGCGTTACTTAACCGAGACTCGATCATCGGTATCCCAATACCTTGTTCAGTCTTGTTACCAGCAAGTCACTTTACTCGTACCGTAATGCATGATCCCGTGATCAACCACTTGATCACATTGAGCTCATTATGATGATGCATTACCGAGTGGGCCCAGAGATACCTCTCCGTCATACGGAGTGACAAATCCCAGTCTCGATTCGTGCCAACCCAACAGACACTTTTGGAAACACCTGTAATGTACCTTTATAGTCACCCAGTTATGTTGTGACGTTTGGTACACCCAAAGCACTCCTACGGTATCCGAGAGTTGCACAATCTCATGGTCTAAGGAAATGATACTTGACATTCAGAAAAGCTACAGCAAACGAACTACACGATCTTTGAGCTAAGCTTAGCATTGGGTCCTGTCCATCACATCATTCTCCTAATGATGTGATCCCGTTATCAATGACATCCCCATGTCCATAGCCAGGAAACCATGACTATCTGTTGATCAACGAGCTAGTCAACTAGAGGCTCACTAGGGACACATTGTGGTCTATGTATTCACACATGTATTACAATTTCCAGATAATACAATTATAGCATGAATAATAGACAATTATCATGAACAAGGAAATATAATAATCATTTTATTATTGCCTCTAGGGCATACTTCCAACACTAAGATCTTATATTCAGAGTACAGTTTGGCTGATTATTCCCCCAAGACGACCTTAAATGGAAAAATGATCTACACGGGTTGTCTTCGTCTCGTCGAAACGATCGATTTTGATATGAAAATTGTCCAAATCCGAGTTCGTATGCAAAAGTTAGAGCAATCGGAGTGCAGCCCTGTCACGAGCTAGCTGTTGAGCTTAGGATGTTGAAGAAGAAGGTTAGGAAGCTTGAAGATCAAGCACTACCAATACCCATTTGCAAATACTTTTGGGCATTTGTAGGTATGGTAATCGCACTGGTTGTAATCTTGAAATTATATGAGAAATTCACCTAGTTTAAATGTTGGTTGAAGTTGTTTAAATGTTGAAACAAAAAGAGAAGAAGTGACAAACATTTAAATATGTTGAAAAAAAGAGAAGAAATGAGGAATTCAGAAACTTTTGATCAATGAAATGCAGCTCTCTGCTCTGCCTTTATGTCCAAAAAAAAGTTGCTCTTGGGCCAAATTCAGAGCGTAGAGCCAAGTGCAGGCTAGACTAATGGGCCAACCGCATCCAATTAGGCCCATTCGGGGGTTCTCTTGCGTATTTTTCTGTTTTCTATTCTGATTTAATTTAGGCAGTAAATCATAGAAATAATGCTGAAACTTTTTGTGGAAGCTAATTGAATTATTCCGGAGCCAAATAATTAAGGTTAGAAATTTTTTGGAGCTGTTAATTAATCCAATTCAAATACACCGTGATTTAAATCAAAGACCAAAATGTCATGGAAAATGTGCCTCAGCTCTGGTAGAGGTTTACACCTGGTGCCAAAATAAATGAACATTTTTTAAGGGCATTACATTGAGAAAAACATAATTTGTCTAAAAAATGAAGGGTGGAAAATGCACAAAAATTTGGTGCGGCCGGGGACTCGAACCCAGGACTGCGTGGGTTTGTGGTGTTTAGGGCTGCGCTGGTAACCGCTAGGACAGATGGCACGACTTTGGCATTGGTAGGGAAGGAAAGTATACATAGTGAGACTGTGATTTTGTTTAAAAAAATAGTGAGACCGTGAATGTTTGCACACGCGTGAGAGTGGTTTTCCTTTGTTTTGCACTTAAATTTTGGAGGGTTGGAAGGTTGAAAATGTATGTTGCACTACCACATGATTTTGGTCAGAGTGGCACTTGGTTTAGGGTTAGAGTGGCACTTGGTTTAGGATTTAAAGGGAATAAATTTGCATGTTAGTTCATGATTTTTTTTGAATGAAACAGAGGGCTTCTCACCCCCTCCGATTTTCATTAATGAAAACCACAAGTTCTCGAACTTCATGACTTGTTTAGGGAAGAAATGATATGTTTGGGCACGGACATTTTTTAACACACATAATAAACCCTAATAACTTAGATAAGATGGAACACACCGTACCATTACAATAGTAAGTTCACGGACAGTTCACGGACACATGACGAAACATGACACGACACGACACGACATAGAAAAGCAACAAAATAAAAAACGAAACATGACGAGCTTGACTCCGGGCTTGAACATCTTCATCTTGACCTCCTTCTTCCACCTTGGCCGCGCGCGCCCCTTCAACACCGTCTTCATCTTCACACCTCCTCCTCCTCGTCATAGGGAAGGGAGTGCATCTGGCCTGGAGCGGGGAAGATGCGCTCGTAGTTGGTGTAGATGTTGTAGACGGTGAAGAAGATGGCCTCGCAGCTGCACCAAAAGACTTGGCCGAGGAGCACGCGCGCGTCAAATGGGTTGGTGAAGGTGACCGTGAGCAGTAGGAGGATGCCGCTGCGGTCACGAACCTCGTTGAGGGTGAACATCCTCGGCGAGCCCCGTGGGAGGTGGGCATAGCCGGCTCCGAGGAAGGCGCAGGTGAGTTCGACGGAACCCCTCCACCTTGAAATAGCCCAAACACGGAGCTCCCTCTCCACGAGCACGCCCGGTGGGTAGCACAGCTCCGGCACGACAGGCGGACGGTTGAAGGTCGGCCTGTTGAACTACATCTTCACTTGGTCTCGCTTGGGGAGGGCTCGGTCGCTTGGGTGTTTGAAGTTGGAGAGAATGGATCAGATCTGGCTTGTGGGTGGGAGAGGAAGAGAGGCACCCCATTTATAGGCCTGTGGGTGGGAGAGGAAGAGAGAAAGGATGAGAACGGTGCTTGTGTGAATCCGGACGCGTGTGTGTATCCGGACGTGTGTGTGTATCCGTTACGTTTTGCACTCTTAAATTTTTGCACGAAAACGATGCATGGGGCGCGTGCGTGCATCTGAATCACTGCATAGCTCTTTGACCGGGCGGTGCATCTGAATCGCTACCCTGAACCACTACCCTGAACCACCTAGCTCGCCTCGCTAGCCTAGCTCGCCCAGCGCGCCTCGCTCGCCTCGCTCGCATGCATGCACGTCGCCGCCTCCCACGCATGCAAATCCACGTCGCCGCCTCCCATGCATGCAAGGCCTGGAAAGGCTGAGACGGGCTATTTACTGCGGTCTCAGGCCCAGACAATGAGACGGCCCAACGGTCCATCCAGCGCGCCCGGTATTTGTTTAAAAAAACAATCTCCCAGCCAATCAGATTGCATCTCGCGGATCACCCCCTCCTCCCCGCAGATTCCTTCTAGAAGGGTTAGATCGACGGCCCTTGATCGCCGCTAGGGTTAGATGAACGGCCCTTGTTCAGCGCTAGGGTTAGCGGGGTTTGGGAGGGGTTTGGAGCAGTCAAAGCTATGTTTGACCAGATTTCAAATGAGCATAATAAATTAAATAAAAAAGAGAAAATAAAAAACCTGCGCACATAGTCTTCTTATGTCATATACTAACGATTTAAGTTGATAAACAAGGTTTACATACATTTAAACGATAAGTTCATGTGTATTGTGTGATATCTCGAGTATCTCAAACTCTCTTGTATGAAGTGAAGAGAAGTGTTTTGGGGAAATGAACATGAAAATTTCAAAAAACTCACCACAGCTTCATTTTGGAGTGACTAAGAAGGATCCAGGCTTAGTTTTTTATTTGATGTTTTACACTTTGTTTAAATCTTGTTCAAAGTTAAGTTTGACCAGAATTCAAATGAGCAAAACAAATTAAAAAAATCAAAAAATGGAAAAACCAGTGCACATAGTCTGTATATATAGAATATATGTGTAGGAAAGTTATTTGGCTGATTTAGACAAGGTCGAAAAAAACCTTGCTTACAAATGAGGTCTCTTTTTAGCACATTTTTCATGAAAATTTCAAAAACCTCACCACAGCTACATTTTGGATTGACTAAGAAGGATCCAGGCTTAGTTTTTCATTTTCATGTTTTAGACTTGTTTAAATCTTGGTCAAAGTTAGGTTTGACCAGAATTTAAATGAGCAAAACAAAATTCAAAAAAATCAAAAAAAGGAAAAACCATGTGCTCATTCAAACATCATCCAACAGATATTTAAACATCATGTCAAACATACTTCTAACATAGGTCCAACATCATCCAACAGAAATACAACATGTCAAGTGATAAATGTTTCATAATACAACATCATCCCTTATTCATAATGTTTCATAATTATTCACATATAGCGTTGGGGCTTCTGTCTATTCCTTGAGCTTCTTGCCATCACTTT
Source organism: Triticum urartu (assembly GCF_056163025.1). Lineage (NCBI taxonomy): Eukaryota > Viridiplantae > Streptophyta > Magnoliopsida > Poales > Poaceae > Triticum > Triticum urartu. Next base: position 767,437,301 of record NC_141874.1, read on the forward strand.
GCTCCTCGTGCACCTTGTGCTCATTGCTTCTTCTCTTCTCCTCTTGGTTGTCGGTACCTTGCACGTCTTCTTCAAACCTATCATAGAGCTGTGCAAAACATAAACGGTAATGAGATCATGTCAAGTGATAAATGTACAGTAGTATTTGACTCTTGCAAGATTTACATACCTAGCAGAACTCACAACAACAGAAGGTTGGTCATCATTTGGAGCCTCACTTGGATCATCATTTGAAGCCTCACTTGGATCACCATGATCACCATTTGGAGCCTCACTTGGATCACCATGATCACTATTTGGAGCCTCACTTGGATCACCATGATCACTATTTGGAGCCTCACTTGAATCATTATTTGGAGGATATTTTGGACCATCATCATTTGGAACCTCGTCAAAATCCTCATCTGATGCAACCGGCTATTGACCATCATTTTCATCATCTGTTGAGGCAACCGGCTGCTGACCAACATTTTCATCGAAGCCTTCATCGAAACTCTCTCCGAACGCTGGATCTACTGTGTTATCACAATAGTTACCAAAATGACCAGACCCACCACACCTTGTGCACTTACGCTTCCTCGCTCCAAGTCCAGCTCCTTCGCTGCGAGGTCTGATTCGACTCTTCCTTGGTCTACCTGCTGCTCTCTTCAGAACTGGAGCGCAAAGCTTGAATCCAGGGTCCACCATGTCCCATTGTTGTTTTCCCTCCATAGTAGGCAAGGCATAAGCATATGTGGCTTTGAACCTTGCAACAGAGTAGTAATCATGCACATACTGCTGTATGTTCCCTGCTGGACCTGGGAGAGAAGTGATGAAAAACAAGGCATGAATGCATGGCAACCCAGTTATCTGCCATTGCCTACAACTGCAAGTTCTAGCTTCTAAATCCACTGGATATCTCCATTCCCTCTTCTCTTTATCCAAATATGATATCTCTGCTGTGGTACCCGAGCAAAGAGTCATGTTCATTTCCAAGCCTGTTGTCTTCTGCTTCAGTTCATTCATCATGGCAGGGATGATAATGTGGCCCATGAATTTTGCCTTGGCTATTCCTGCACGATAATGAAATTTCTGCATGTATTCTATCCTTATCCTGTCAAGCAAATCCACAACATAATGACATTTTAGTTTCCGGATCGTTGAGTTGAAAGACTCTGCTAGATTATTGTGCACATAGTCAACTTTGCTCACTTCACTGAATTGGCTTCTGGCTCATAACTTGGAGTGGTGTGTTTCCAAGTATTCTTTCACTTTGGTATTCATGTATAACTGCCTCAAGTGGTAGTTGTGCTTCTTCACACTGCAAGTCAAAGATGCTGGCCATAAATTGTCGGCATACACCTTTCCTTTGAATTTCTTCATGAAATTTGCAGCAAGGTGACACATGCATTCCCTATGCTCTACTCCAGGGAACACATTGTCCACGGCCACTTCTAAACCTTTGCAGGCATCTGTATGAATGACCAACCCATTGGGATGTGCAATAGCCTGGCGCAGATTATGCAAAAACCAAGTCCAGCTCTCCTCAGACTCTGTCTCCAGCACACCGTAGGCAACTGGAAATACAAAACTGTGTGCATCGACTGCACAAGCTGCTACTAACTGTCCTTTAAACCTCCCTGTGAGAAAAGTGGCATCAATAGCCAAATAAGGCCTGCAGCCTGCCAAAAAACTGTGTGCATCAACTGCACAAGCTGCTACTAACTGTCCTTTAAACCTCCCTGTGAGAAAAGTGGCATCAATAGCCAAATAAGGCCTGCAGCCTGCCAAAAAACCCCGGCGACAAGCCTCAAAGCAGACAAAAACCCTCCTAAAGCATTCCTTGGTCTTTGTCACTCCCCTGAATGTGTACTCCACGGTGTGGTGATCAATATCTAAATACTACCTGGGCTTGTCCTCTCCACTTCACCTTTGAATGAATACAACAATTGAAAACTTTCCTGCTAGTTATCATAAATAGAATCCATAGCATGTTGTTTACCATTGAACAACCTCGTGTATGGTAAATCTATCTTGAACTTATCTTTGATGTTCTTCTGCAATTCCTTTGGACCCACTTGCTGGTTTTCTTTCATCCACTTCTTTACTTCTTCTGCCACCCATCTTGACTTGGCTCTACTGATTGTATCCTTCCTAAGGGTTGATTCCTGACATGTGTGCTTAGTTCACTTTGACCTGAACATTAGTGATATTCCGCATTTTAGATGCGAGTAGCCTCCATGGACAACCCTCTGTCGGACAGTGCACTCTGTAACGTACTTGATCGCTCTTGTCAACTTTGAAAGTACGTTCTACCTTGATGCAGTATGTCACAAGTGCATTTCTACACTCATTCATGGATGCAAAAACAGTACCTTCTTCCATATGAGGGTTCAAAGGGTCCCATTCAACAGCTGCAAGGTCTTCGTCCTCACCCACCGCGTCATCATCCACACGGACTGCATTGTGAGCCTCATCTTGGTTTTCAGTCCAAGGTGCCCGTCGTAAATTCCGAATAACATCAGAATATAGCTTCTCTTCATCAACCCCAGAATTGTAGTCCTCAGGCTCCACTTCAAGGGGGACCCTACTGCTGTTGCCCACACTTGTCGAGCCACCACGTCGCCGTGCACCAACTGAATTGTTCTGGCTAGAGATGCCATTACGATGACTTGGTTCTCCCTAAGATGTTGCACCCGTCATCCTAGGTCCAAATGCCTGCTCAAGCACATCAACTTGCAGCCTCACATGAAAATTATCTTTCTCTTTATGCCTAACAAACATGGTAGCTAGCTCTTCATCATTACTAACTGTCACCCAATTCTTTTCCCCATCATAGTATTTGTATACCACTTCATCAAGCAAACCCCAAGGATACTGGCTACAAATTACCTCCCCAAATTGTCTGAAACTCCAATTACTAGCCATTGGCAACCGATAATCAAAACCTCCTTGGTATTTCTTCTTATCCTTTGCATCGAACATGTACCGGTCCCTTCTAATGTGCACCATGAAAGCAAACCGCAACTCCATCCTAACCGGCGAAAAACAGAGACACAATCAGCACACTAATTGGGCAAACCTACTCGAATCGAGTGTTCAAATGCACAACTAAGCTCATTCTAAACAAGAGGCGAGACTTACCCCTCGGGAACCCAGTCGTGGACGCGGCGGATCTCCGGCCCGATGCCTGCCTCGCCAAATACTCTGGGGTCGCCGCTGCTCGCCATTTCTCCCTAGCGTTCTTCCTCCTAGTTCAAATAGCTCCAGCAGCCCCCCACCTTTGAGCGCTCTGTCCGGGTGCACGGAAGGAGGCCGCGCCGCGGGTCGAGCAGGTGGCGGGCGCCCCACCTGTGGCGTCGCAGGAAGGTGGTGGGCGTCGCATGTAGCCGTGGAGTGTAGGCGCAGGACGGTAGCGGCGGAGCAGGCCGTGCAGCTGGTGGCAGGGCAGGTGCTGGCCGCGGCGCAGGCGGCGGCGGCAGCGCAGGACAGCCGGCCGGCGGATGGGCGGAGTGAGCTGAATGATTTGGGGATTTAGTTGCACGGGCCTACATGTCAGCTCCGGACCCACGTCCACGCGGTCCCACGTGTAAGCTCCGGACCCACAACCACTAACGCCGGCAGACGGAATGGACTCAAATATGGCCGTTTGGCCTCGTCATAGTTGTTGTGCATGGACTGGGGGCAAAACCGAGCACAATTCGCATCTGAGGGCAAAACTAAGCACATGGACACCACTAAGGGCAAAAGGATAAATAACCCATTTGAAAAATGTTCACAATTTTTTAAAAAAATCTTTGATTTTTAAATAAAGAGAAATTGCAAAAGAAAAAGGAAGCAAAATAGGAAGAGAAAAAAGAAAAGGAAAAGGAAAATAAACTAGAGAAAAAAAGGAACCAGAAAAAAGTAAAAAGGGAGAAAGGGAAAAACAAAAAACAAAAAAGGAAAGGAGGAAAGAAGAAAATCTATATCTATACCTACTATTAAAGGGAATAGGTATTCTTGGTTTGGTTTAGTTCTTTTCGTTTGGTTTAAGTGCATGTTAAAATTCCGTGTTGTTGGCTCGTACACGGGCTAAGCGATCTGGGCCAGGTACTTGTATGTTGATGGGCCTTTTATGGGCTTTCATAGAGATCACGAAAAATAATTGGGTCAAAATAAATAAACTTTGTGGGAATTGAACACCGAACCTCCTGTCTGTATCTTCCATGTAACAACCAACAACCTATGCAGCATTCACATTACTAATCCCAACTCACTCTAAATATACGAGTGGCAGTCCTCATATTTAGAGCAAGCTAATTAAGTGAATGAGCTAATTAAAGGAAGGATTGTGGGCTTAAATAAAATATTTAAACAGGTGTGGCTAATTAAAGAAAGGATTACGGGTAAATCGATGGAATAATTAAAAGAAAGATTGTGGTCTTAATAAATAGAATATTCAAATAGATGAGGCTAATTAAAGGAAGGACTTGAGGTAAAAGCTCAGATAATTAAAAGGAAGGATTTGTAGGCTTCAATGTGTTGGGGCTGCTAAATTAGAAAAGGGAGGATTTGATTCCCGACTAAAACGGGTGAGGATGTCATGGTAATTAAAGGAAGGATTATACTTAAATGAAATCAATGGGAGATTATGCCCGACAAAGAAAATATGAACAGAGATAAATTGCATCATATTTTTTTATGTTCATTTTGTAGAACGATGTTGCGTTGCGGTATGTTCTTCATAGTGAATCCAGTGTTGTGGGACATTCTGCTTGCACAAGAGATTAATTTTTTTCGTTGCAACGCACGGGCATATGTGCTAGTAATGATAAAGAGGTATGTAATCACGTCAACCTGTGAACCAAGAAGTTGCTGGTTCGAAATCTGTCACTCTCACAATTTTTTTGGTGATTTAAAATCAGAAAAAAAAGATAGATGGGCCGGCCCAGCTCGCGGGCTTACTGCGTATACGGATACGGGAGGCCAATAGTTTCTTAAATATGACCATCATGCCCTTTCTTATGAATAAGTATGAGCTAATCTGAGCCGTCCTTGTATTTAGGGGGTGTAATTCAAGTGCTTAGTCTGTGCAGAATGTTGGCGTGTTAATATTTCTGTAAGAAGTTTGTGATGTTTACAGTAATTTCATATAGATGGCATTTTGGAAAAACTTTGTACTCACAAGTACTACACCTCATTGCGTGCTTTTAGTCGAAACTCAGGGTTTTTTTTTCTCTTTTGTCAAATTTGCTTTACTGACCATGTTTTCTTCTTCAGGTGACTGAAACCAAACAGAACCAGAATAGGAGGATTTGCTCGTGCTGCTTCGCATGCTTAACAAGATCTGAGTAATTTTTGCCAATTGATAAATGCTGGTGTGAATACATACTAAACTCACCCAACATCTCTCCCTCCTAGTCGTACCCACAAATCATCCATCAAGTTACTATTTACAATGCCGGAGAACTGCGCGGCTAAAACAATGCGAGGGTGGCAGTTCAGTCACACCTCAGTGACCGACCAACAAAAGAGTGCAGCAGCAGTTCTACTTTTTTTTGAGAACTAGAGTAGGCTGGCCTACTCAAGGGGAACTAGTACATTCAGAGATCATCAAAGATCGTAAACTAGGAGGCACTTCAGCGATCAGCAATTGGTCTCCAGTGCTTCTGTTCAGCGCCGCAAGTCCATGTGCCAAAGTATTTTCCCCTCTCTTCACATGTCGGACCTCACATGCAGAGAAAGCAGTCATGGCCTGTTTAATATCCATGATTAGCCCATAACATGCAGACCGTGAGGGCATCTGAGCACACACCTCACTCACAATGATTTGGCTGTCCATTTCAAGGACTACCTGCCCATTAACCAGCCCGGCTAGTTCCTTCAGACCAAACAATGCCGCTCTGGCCTCGGCTTCCTCCACACTGTTACTGTCTCGCAGTTTTTTGCATGCCGACAGGAGCACTAGGCCACGATGATCCCGAGCAACCACACCGGCAGCACCCGCTCCTGTACCTATCTCGAACGCAGCATCAGTGTTTAGCTTGACAGTACCTGGCACCGGAGGCGACCACTGCACGTCAAGCGCAGCAGGTCTCCTGGATATTGATTCAGGCAAAACTGTTGTCCCTTTCCCCTCTGTCAGTTCTACAGAAGACACAGTGTTGTTTAAATCCTCAGCGTATTTCTTCAGAAACTTAGCCGATCCTCTGATTGTCTCCTTTCCCTCCTTGCGAATGCAATCCTCTCTCAAGTGCCAACAGCGCCAAAGGAGTAACAGAATTTTGGCGCGCATATCCTCATTTTCAGAGTCCAGTAGCACTTGAAGCCAGTCCTCACCCGTGTACCAAAACTTATTTTCTGCAGGTAATTCCCAGATTTCCCTCATGGCGAATCTGAGACCTTTACTTTTGGTACAAGAGATAACCGCATGATACTCATCCTCCTTGCCATTTCCACAAATACTGCATGTGGCGTCTGTCTCAAGTGTTCTTCTCCGTTTATTTTCTTTTGTCGCTAACGTATTAGTTGCCACCCTCCATCCAAAAATTCTGACCTTACCTGGGACCTTAGCTTTCCAGATGAGGTCCCAAATACTACGGTCATTTGCGTCCCTGGAGGAGCTGGAAGGGTTGTTGTTTGCCTGCCCTGCACCAGCAGCGGCTAACTTGTAAGCGCTTCTTACATAGAATATTCCATTATTTTCATAGTGCCAAGCAATTTGATCCTCTGCATCCGAAGCTGGAATAGTGATCTTACAAATCTCGTCAGCGTCAAATGGGTAAATTTTTTGTCTAATTAGCTCTTCATTCCACTCCTTCCTGTCCGGAAGCATAAGTTGGTTAACCCATCGTAGGCGAGACCTCTTAATGAATGTTGCAGTCATGAGACCCTCCTTTCTTGGAAGCCATTGGTCACGTTGGATTTGAATGTTTTTTCCATCGCCCACTCGCCAGATTAGGCCCTTCTTTAGAAGCTGCAACCCGAACTCAATCGCCCTCCAGACCGGTGAGGCATCCGATGCAAACACGGTGTCCAAGATATTGCCATGGGGATAATACTTTGATTTGAGCACTCTCGCACACAAGCTATCTGGATTTTGGATGAGTCTCCATCCTTGTTTAGCTAGGAGGGCCTGATTAAAGAGGTGCATGTCCCTAAATCCAATGCCTCCTGCCCTCTTTGGCTTCGTCAACCTTTCCCAAGACATCCAATGTACCTTCCTATGTCCCTCCTCCTCTCCCCACCAGAACTCTCTAATAAATCTCTCATATTTGTCACAGAACCCTTTAAACAGCATGAAAACACTCATGGTGAAGGTTGGTAGTGCTTGTACCACGGATTTTACATGGACCTCTTTTGCCGCATAAGACATGAATTTCTCCGACCAGTCATTACACCTCTTTCCAAATCTATCCATGATTGGTTGGAACTGGCCATCTTTCATTCTCCTTTCAGGGGTTGGCAGTCCTAGGTACTTACTCTCAAACGTGTCAGACTGTACACCCAGGACACTTTTAATTCCTTCTCTTATTCCAGCCGGACACTTTTCACTAAACAGGAGAGAGCATTTGCTTGTGCTTAGGAGCTCCCCCGTGCACTTTTGGAAAGTATCCAAGACTCTCTTGATGCATTTGGCTTGCTCCAAAGTGGCCTTAAAGAAAAGCAAACTATCATCAGCAAATAGAAGGTTTGAAATACCCGGACTATTTCTCGCAATCTTGATAGGAGTCAAGTTATTCTCTGCCATCTCCTTCTTTAGTAGATGCACCAAACCATCCGCAACAAAAAGGAAAAGGTATGGGCTGAGGGGGTCCCCTTGTCGAAGGCCTCGAGATGGACTAAACGGCTCCAGCAAAGATCCATTGCACCTCACCGAATATTTCACCGACCGTACGCACTGCATTACCCAACCGGTCCACTTTCTACAGAAACCAACTTTCAGAAGCACGCCCTCCAAGAAGTTCCAATCCACCCTGTCATATGCTTTGGCCAAATCCAACTTGTAAGCACAATAATTATCTCTCTCACTTCTACTATGTTGAATCTTGTGGAAGCATTCGAACGCGATGATAGCGTTATTTGTGATCATTCTTCCGGATATAAAGGCGCTCTGTGTCTCGGAAATGATTTCATCCAATATCGGGCGTAGGCGGTTGACCAAACACTTCGGCACCACCTTATATATGACGTTACACAAACTGATGGGCCTGTAGTCCTTTAGTGTCTGAGGATCTTTCCCTTTAGGAATAAGCACGGTCACCGTATCGTTGATCCCCTCCGGGAGGATACCCTTTTCAAAGAAGTCAAGGACACCTCGCATTATATCATCTTTGATCTCAGTCCAATTTCTTTGGAAGAAACGTGCCAGGAAGCCATCGGGTCCTGGAGCCTTGAGGCGCCCTCCCTCTACTTCAGGTTCAGAGTTATAGGCTCTGATCATCCAAGCAGATCACTTCAGGCGCCCTCCCTCTGGACATCATCGACGACGACTCTGGAGAGGACTCGATCACCGTCAGCTTCTCGTCCAGATCGTGTATCTGCTTCTTCAGCTTCTCCCCACGGTCAGGCAGCCTAGAAACCAGCGTTTGCACCAGTTTTTCATTCTTCTTATCAGCAAACCATATCATAGACAGACAAAGAATCGCACTGCTCCCTCCCATATTTGCAAGAGCATTAATTACCGTGTTCGAAAGGGTTTGTGACAGACGGTTGATTTTCGCCTTGATTTCCTCTAGGCGAATCAGGGTAAAGTTGCCGGTTGCACTCACTCAGTAGTGAATACTAGAAAGATCGACAAGGCTTACCCATTGTCCATCGAGGACAGCTTGTTATGGAGCATGGCGTGAAGCTGATGGTGCTGGAGGATGATCTCTTGCAAGATCGCCATGGAGGGGGTGGTCATTTTTTCGGCCTACCGTTCCCTACCGAGATGTGCAAGTGCACTAGAAGCCGAGCTGGCGGCGAGTTTGATTAGGGATTAATCACTGGATAGGACCGCTAGCAGCTGCAAGGGAAAATGCAATCACGACGATCCGTATCTTGGCGCAGATGAGGCATTCGCTGCCTCGGACGGCTCTATGGCTGCATTCAGCATTCCATGTAAACAAGACTAATCTTCTCTACGGGTGCAACAACCGAAATATTTGCATGCAAGTTAGTCCACTTGGTTTTCTCCCAATATGGATCGCGATGTAATCTCTGGATAGGATTTCCCCACCCTAGGCTAGACTGATTTACTTTGACTGCAAAACAATATTTATTTTTAGGCTTGTTGGACTTGTTGGATGTATGCATTGTGCCATGCCTAAGTATTTTATTGATCAGGCGACACCCAGATTTGAACTGGGACCCGACTCGGTATTCTTAAAAAAAGAGGGGAAGCAGAACTACAGGATTTTCGATCCTAGCGGGAAAAAGAGGGAAACGGATACTCAATTTAAAGAGGTTGGTCATCCTTCAATGCGGTTGTATCATCTTGATATATCAACTGAATGAAATGTTCTTTATCGGAAAAAACTTCCGTCCTTGTTGCACACTTCCCACCCACGGAATCACTCAAAAGAACGCCACATGGACTTCATTTGGGGGCCAGGCCTGATAAACCAGAATATGTGATTTTTCAATGGGAATAGTTTTGAAATCACTAGTTAAGGAGCACTCATTGCAAAGATCACTCCCACCATCCCAGGTTACGACAAATGTCACATTGCATGTGCGTCACTTGTCGCAACCTGGGAGTTTTCTCTTTTTTGTAGATCCGTTTATTCGAAATGTTTTATCTCTTAAACTGTGTGTCCAAATCTCAAATCGTTTTCATCATTGGATTCCTCGCGTCGAGATCTTCAAAATTACATCCCATGTTGATAGGTTTTCAAGAACTTTTTTCAATAAAAAAATCAAACCGGGAGCATGTCTTTTTTCCTTTCCGAAAGAGGCACGACTATGCCTCTCCTGGAAGAAAATCTGTGCTTTCACGAGAAGTAAACTCGTGCCTCTTCCGGAAGCAAATCTGTGCCTCCACGAGAAGTAAACTCGTGCCCCTCGCGGAAGCAAATCCATACCTCTCGCGGAAGAGGAAAAAACGTGTTTTTTCGCGCAAAAAAAAAATCTTTTTTGAAAACAATTCTCCAAAAGCTAAGAAAGACTTGTGCAAAACCAAAATGCCGAAAAAACATCTAAAAAGCTAAAAACACGTCGGAAAAATAAAAAATCGAAAGGAGCGTCTAGAGTGCGGCACGTGGCACCGGCTGAGAGAGCGCCAAGTGGCGCACTCTATGCCCACCCCGGGTGACCCTTGCAGGGGCTCCCGAACAAGCGCAACTCCATTAGTTGCTCTTCGGGAGCGCCTATGTCTCGCGCACACAAGCATATGGGCAGACCCAGTTCGCGGTAGTACACTACTTTGTTTCTTTTCTGTTTTTTCATGTTTTTATTTCGTTTTTAGATTCCACTTTTTACTTTTGTTTACCCTTTCAAATATTCTAAACATATATATTACAAAGATATAATTTACATAATATTTTGAAAATTGTTAATCATGCATTTGAAGAATGTTGAATATGTATACAAAAAAGTTGACCATGTATTAAAAATGGTGAAATCTTTAAAAATAATAATCAAAGCATTAAAAAAATATTGAACAAATATTTAAAAATGTTAGACAAAGCATTTGAAAAGTGTTAAATGTGTATAGAAAAAATGTTGACCATGTAATAAAAAATGATGAAACTTCTTGATCTTGTACATAAAAATGTTAATCAAGCATTTGAAAAATGTGGAACAAGTATTTGAAAAATATTGATCAATCATTTGAAAAAAATTAAATGTGTATAGAAAAAATGTTGACCATGTATTAAAAAAAGATGATTTTTTTATCATGTATATAAAAAAATGTTAATCAAGCATTTGAAAAAAAATGTTTAACAAGTATTGAAAAATGTAATCAAGCATTTGGTAAAGGTTGAATATGTATAGAAAAAATGTTGACCATGTGTTAAAAAAATATTAATATTGCATTTAGAAAATATTAATCAACCATTTGAAAACATTTTAAATGTGCATACAAGAAACGTTGACCATGTTAAAAAAATGATAACGTATTTGAAAAGGTTACTCAAACATATGAAAAATTTAGAAGTGTATATAAGAAAAATGTTGACCATGTAATCCAAAAATGTTAATCTTGTATTTGAAAAATGTTAATCAAGCATGTGAAAAGATTTTAAAATGTGTACAGAGAATATGTTGGCCTTGTATTAAAAACGTTAAATTTGTATTGAAAAAATGCTAACGTGTATTAGAAAAATGTTTTTGAAATAAATGCAAAAAAAACTTAGAATGAAAACCAAAAGAAACAAAGAAAACCAAAGAGAAAATGAAATATACAAAAGAAAAAATAAATGAAAAATAAAACCCAGGAAAGAAATGCAGAGAGAATGAAAACAAAACAAAAAACCAGGGAAGAAAAAAGAAAACAAAAAAGTATAAAATAATAATAATAAGTAAGAAAAGGAAAACCAATAAAAACAATGAAAGAAACAAAGAAGAAAAAGAAAGAAGAAAAATAAGAAAATGAAACAAAAACAAAAGAAAAGGGAGAAAAGAAAAAATCCAGAGAAAACCCAATAAAAATGAAATAAAAGTAAAAACAGGAAAAGAAAACCAACCAGTATAAAAGTCAGCGTTGTCTACTTCTAGTAGATCGCACCCTATGTAGTACTCCCTCCATTCCTCAATATTTGTCTTTTTAGAGATTTCAAATGGACTACCACATACGGATATATATAGACATACTTTAGAGTGTAGATTCACTAATTTTGCTTCGAATGTAGTCACTTGTTGAAATCTCTAGAAAGACAAATATTTAGGAACGGAGGGAGTAGAAACGAATTCTATGGTGGCGTAGTGGCTCGCACGCACACATTTTTCACTCTGCTTTTTCTGGAAAAAATGCTCTAGTGGGCCGGCCCAATAGTGTAGCCCTCGATGCGAGAGCCACTACCGTCTCGCTTAATGCAAGACATAGCGCTCTGATAGCTTCCCTCCAGGACATCGGGCCAGTTAGCGGTCGGATGGACAAGGATGAGCAGGTTACATGATTTGATGACCAAAAAGGCACAAGACACCCGGTTCAATGTCCTAATAATAAAGAGTACACCCTACAATTTTGTTTATTTGTTGTTAAGGTAAACAATAATGCACACTAGAAATCTATGTGAAGATATCTGTTAGAGACATGCCTTCTTGAGCTTTCTACAAGGATATCTGTTATTTCGTCATTATTATGTTTTTAGATCAAAGAGAATTTTAAATTCAACCAAGGTTTCTCTTGTTACTATCTCAAACAAAATTCTAAGAAAAACAACAAACATACATTTTGTTCCAAAAATCTATTTCAGTTGAGCACATGTGCATTTGCAAATATAGATATTTGAGTTATAACAAAGAACATTGCATCTTAAATTTTTAACATCAATGTTGCATTATTGTTGATTGTCTTAAATATAGTAAAAAATATAATATCTCATGTTGATCCAATAAATCATATACAGCTAAAAATGTTTGGTATAAAAATGTGTGTTTCGGTAGGTTGGTGTGTTCAATAAATTACTAGAGTAGAGAAAAATTATGTCTGCAGTTTAAATTTAACGATGTTTCAGAATGACAAAAATCTTCGAATTATTCAAATCGATAAGTTGTCTGGATTATAACGCTGCAAAATTAAAATAAGAGATTGAGTCATGTGTTATATTAAGAGGGTGGAACAAGGGAGCGGACATATGGTGGACGGCGAATTTGGTGGACCTTATCCGAGTCATCCAATCATTTTTTTTATTTTAGCTTGTGTGTCGCTTGTCCCCCCCTGTTATTTATAGCAGTAGCCATTAGATGCAGTAGGAGTACAGGAATGGAACAAATGTTTCATTGTGTGGACTTGTACGTGCGAACATAACGAGCTAGTGAATGTGACTTGGTGGAAGGAGCAGTTGGTTGGCAATGAATTTAGAACACTTACATGCGGTGCAGCGACTTGACATGATAAATTGCTTTGATGGGTGATGGGCTAGACAACGGCAACTTTTAGCATGTCGAGACGTGACCAAAAAGGGACTATCATCTGCCAAATTATGAATCTTTTAATTGCTGCATTTAAGGAATCATTAGTCTGAAAAACTGATCGAACCTAATTAATAATATAATTAGGGGGTAGAAACACATGTAATCTAAGTAACAAAAAATATTAGTGCCGGTTATAAAGTTTAAGATGATTTATGACCGTAAAAATAGTTGATAAATATTCAAAAACATAATTTCAAGTTTTATAAAATTCAAGAAAAGAAAACTATGAAAACTTATTCATACTGAGGACGGATCTATGAAATTTGGTCAAAAATATTATGATTTGCAAGTTGTACAATGAAACAAAACTCTGGCCCAACGATTAATAAAATTGACCCATTTTCATTTATGTATTTATTTTTTCTCAACATCACGTATGGACATATATTGTTATGAAAAAAAAATTCTTGAACATGTTATATGTGCAATTTTGTCGATTTTTTTTTGCGTTGTGGAAATATGTGTTTTTCAAGAGTCCACTAACGCACCTGTCCACCAAAGAACAAATTTTGGTGATACAAAAATTATATTACAGAAGGCACAGTAATACATTAATCTAACAAGCATGTGCAAGACTAATTTTTTACTATAGTCCGTGTCGTGGTTTTGTGACGGTAGATGTCCTAGTGTGAGGACTTAGTCGTGACATCATCGCAACTAGGTAGTAACTTGAACCGGGTTGGTCGGAATCGAGTGACGCGAGTTTTACCCAGGTTCGGCCCCTCGCGGTGGAGGTAAAGCCTATATCTTGCTTGCTTGATATTGATGATGATGACGATCTCGATTACAAGGGCGGTGTTTCGCTACCTCTAATTGAGAGCATCTACTTTGATCTTGTCTAAGACTTTTTGTCTATCTAAAACTTGTCCCTCTTGGGGTGCCCTGTCCCTCCTTATATAAGTTGAAGGGGCGACTTACATGTAGAGTTCTAGTAGGATTAGGACTAGTCTATTTTCTATTACAAGTGGAATCCTAGTCTAGATCTTGCTTCTCTTATAAGGAAAAATATATTCATTATGTCTTTCCTCCCAAGCCGGCCCCCCAGATACAATAATATGAGCCGACCTTCCCATGAGCCGCCTTCTGGGCCTTTGGGTCTTGTCATTTGTCTGACCTGCCTGCCGGGTCACTAATGAGCCGCCACGTCCGGCCGGGTTACCAACGAAGCGCCAAATTCCTGTCGGGTCATACTTTAGGCCAGGTCATATCGCGGGGTATATCCCCGACAGTCCGGACTGTGCATGTTTTTTTTCAACATCACGTATGGAAGTATATTGTTATGAAATTTTTCTTGAACGTGTTATATGTGCAATTTTGTCGATTTTTTGCGTTGTGGAAATATGTATTTTTCAAGAGTCCGCCAATGCACCCGTCCACCAAAGAACAAATTTTGGTGATACAGAAATTACATTACAGAATGCACAGTAACACATTAATCTAACAAACCTATGCAAGACTATTTTTTTACTATTGTCCGGACTGTGCGTGTTTAATCCCTTCCCGAAAACCCAGTTATTAAAAAGTTAATTAATTTTTTAGTAACACAAACTGGCACTAACAAAAACGTATATTAAGGTATGATATTTTCACCCCTAGTATCAGTGTTATAGTTAGAGAGGATGTTTGTAGAGAATTGAACTTCTTTACAGAAGCTTTATCAGACAAATACCTGGGTCTACCCACCATGGTTGGGGTTAACCGTAGTGACTGTTTCGAACACCTCATTGATAGAGTATGCCAGAGGTTGAAAGGATGGAAGAAAAAAGTGGTATCCATGCAAATACCTAGGTCTACCCACCATGGTTGCGGTGAACTGTAGTGCATGTTTCTATGACCTCATTGATAGAGTGTGCCAGAGGTTGAAAGGATGGAAGAAAAAAATGGAATCCATGCAAGGCAAAGAAATTTTGTTGATGTCAGTTGCACAAGCTATTCCCTCATATGCCATGTTAGTATTTAAATTTCCCAAAGGAATTTGCTAATCGATAACTGATCAGATGTCAAGATTTTGGTGGGGAGATAGTGAAGATAAGAAAAAGATGCATTAGTATGCATGGTGGAAGATGTGCATCCCAAAGAATAAAGGGGGCATGGGATTTAGCGACTTGCACAACTTTAATCTTGCCATGTTCACAAAGCAGTGTTGGCTAATCCAGAACCCTAATTTATTGTGTGCACCGGTATTAAGTGCAAAATATTATCCTGATTGAAATATGTTGTTGGCTGGCCCCAAAAAAGGCTCTTCATATATATACTTGGAAAAGTATAGTCTTGGGGATCCAAACTTTTAAGAGGGGATGTTTGTGGGGAGTTGGTAACGGCTCAAAGATAAATATCTGGCAAGATCCTTGGATTCCATCTAGTGTTTCAAGGAAGATGATCACACCAAGGCGAAAAGAATTACTAACAAAGATGGAGGAATCGATCAACCCACATACGGGTCAATGGGACGAGGAACTCATATGTTCTATTTTTAACTGTTAATATGATTCTGTGAATCCCTCCCTGGGTTGATATTGTAGAGGACTTTGTTGCATGGAACCACACAAGGTTAGGATATTTCTCAGTGAGATCTTCATATCATATGGAGTTTGATCACCAATATGGTCAACGAACTACTTACTGATGGTGGCGGAAGTATTCAAGTAAATGAAATTTAGAAGGATACGTGGCGTAAGTCCCTAGTAAAGTCAAACATTTTATATGGAAGGTACTACGTGGAGTACTTCCATGTTACGGCGTGCTAGCTTGTTGCCATACTCCAATTAATGGCCAATGCCCGATGCGCAAAATCGGGTTGGAGGATTTGCTTGTTCATTTGCATTAGATCGCTCAAATTTTGGGCTGCTCTAGGCTTTGCTCGAGAGGGGAGTAGGAGTAAGTTCATCTGAACATATAAAATAGAATGACATTGGGGAGGTGATTTTAACCAAGGGATGGGTAGTCAATAGTATTGAGATGAGAGACCGACGGGTCCTGCCAGACTCCATGTTTTGGTTGACAGCCCATTAAGTGGTGACAAAATGGATCGTAGTCATGGGCCACTCCGACGCCTCCTCCACCTAACGGATCTTTCTGACCCTTCTCCCCCAACGCAGTCACCCCTACACCTTCTCCGTTGCCCCCTCTCTGATGCGACAGTCGACAGAAAAACAATGGCGCGAATAATTTGTCCAATCTTTCACGGTACGGTGTCACCTGAAACGGCGTGGCGCTTGCGATCTTGTAGATGTAACCACCACGTAAACAACACGCACACCGGAGAGAGGAAGTACGTGGACGATCTTCAGCACATCAGTAGAAACTAGCAAACATGCCCGTGCGTTGCAACGGGAGACAAAAAAAGTTACACGCCAGCCAAATAAGTATGACTCAATACCTCAAATTATGAGCGTTCCCTATTTTCACACGGTGGCTCACCATGTTTCCACTTATCTTTCTTCCCACCCTCGTTGATGATGTACGCGATGTCCATGTAATCGCAATGCATTCAACGTGGTAAATCCCAAGCCAATGAGCTCTTGCCACTGCATGGCATACTTGTCATTGTGCCGCGCAAGAGAATGTTTAAAACTTTAAAAACAAATTTCATGGACCACAAACTACTCCTAGCGCCTAGACATAAAAAGACTTTCCAAAAACTACCCAAATCCTAGACATGAAAAACTTTTGAATCGATGAACATTTTTTCTAATCCACAAACATTTGTTTTAAATTTTTGGGCATTTTTTAAATGCATGAACATTTGTTTTCTCCAGACGAACATTTTTTAAATGCATGAATAGTTTTCGATTTCACGAACATTTGTTTTGTTCAGACGAACATTTTTTGAAATGCATGCATAGTTTTTAAATTCATGAAGAGTTTTTGAGTTAGCAAACCTTTTTTGTATCAAGAATTTTTTTTATAATTGGGGAACAAATTTTGAAAAATTGTGATTTTTTTATAATTTGCGAACAGTTTTGTAAATCACCAAAAAAAATAAAACTGCGGAAAATTTATGATTTCTCGCACATTTTCTGAATTCATAAACATTCTATGATTTCTTGAATATTTTTCTCAAAACTCGCAACCTTTTGTAATTGAAAATCTCAAATTAATTTAAAGAAGGAAAAAGAAAAACAGAAATATGAAAAGAAAAGGAAAAACGAAATGGAAAAAAAATAGGGGCGTCACGCCCCACGGGCCGGCCCATGTACGCGTATGTGGGAGGGAGAAGGTGCGTGTGAAAAAGGTAGAGGAAAATGGGACGACCTGCGGATCGAACACGGTTCTGCGCTGCGCAGCAGAGAGGCTTCAACCACTGAACTGCTGGTGCATCCGTTTCTTATTTGGGGTATTTGATTTATAAACGACCGTCCGCGACGATGACTTTGAAAAAAAGAATCGTTTTCTTGACTTATGAGTGGCATGGCGGGTAATTTATAGCAACTTTGAGGGTATTTTTTTACGGACGACCAGAATCTCTATTTGCTTTATTATTATTATTAGGTAAAGATTGAAACTAGAATCAATGTCAAACCAAAATCACAAAGCCTCAAAAGCTATCAACAAATATTCTGCGGCGGCTTGGAGATACCCCGAGTTGCCGATCTATCCATCGATGAAAAATAGCCTAAAAAAACCAACCCTCGTACACGGCCTTTAAAATAGTGCTCGCAGCAACGTACGTGACCAAGTCTGACTCGATTACTAAGTTGGTTTCAAAAGCAAAATAACAAGAAAATTAGACACGGACTCTTTCTCTCTCCAATCTCTACCTAATAAGCACCTATTGTTTCTGCCCGTACGTCATTAAAATTGCCCCCGAAGTTGATATAAATTATCCGATATGCCATCCGTAAGTGAAAAAAAAAATTCAGTTTTTCTTTCCAAAATCGTCGTCATCCCAAGTGCTCATATCCTCTTTCTTCCACTTTTGAGGCCAGGGTTCAAACCCCAGCTTCTATCAATTTTTCTCCACCTTTTTCTCACGCACTCAGCCCCCCCCCCCCTCCCACCCCCCGCACTTAGGCCTGCGTGGGCCGGCAGCGGGCTTAACACCTGCTTTCTTGGGGGCCTTCTCTTTTCTCATTTCTGTTTTTGTTTTTTCCTTCTTTAAATTAATTTGAGATTCTCAAATTTTAAAAAGTTGCCAGTTTGAAAAAGATGTTTGAGAAATTATAAAATGTGTGTAAATTCAAAAAATGTTCAGGAAATTATAAAATTTTCGCAGTTTCAAAAAATGCTATTGATTTTACAAAAATGCTTGCAAATTATAAAAAATCACAATTTGGAAAGAAATGTCGTGAAATAAAATCATTTTCATGATTTTGATAAAATGATCGTGTATTCAAAACATATTTGTAAATCTGAAAAAAATGATGAAATTTTAGAAAATATTCAAAAAATTAAATATTTTTTTGTGAAATTCAAAATTTGTTACCCAATTTTTAAAAGTTCATTGATGAAAAAACGTTTTCTGAGTCAAAAAATGTTCATGAATACAAAATTGCTCATGCATTTCAAGAAATATTCGTCTGAAAAACAAATGTTCGTGAATTTTTTAAAATGTCTGATTTTTTTTTAAAAATGTCGATTCAAAAAATTATTCCGATTCAGAAGTATTTTATGTCTAGGATTTGATTAGTTTTTGGGAAGTCTTTATATGTCTAGACGTGGGAGTAGTTCGTGGTCGATGAGATTTGTTTTTAAAGTTTTAAATATTTCCTTGCGCGAGACCATGACAAGTGTGTCGTGCACTGACAAGCTGATTGTTTACCACGTCGAATGCATTGCGATCACGTGGATATCACGTCCATCATCAACGAGAGTGAGAAGAAAGATAATTGACAATATGGTGAGTCATCGTGTTAAAACAGATGGCGCTCATATGTCACGGTATTGAGCCATACTTATTTGGCTAGCGTGTAAAAAAATCTCCTGTTTCAACGCACGGGTAGGTTTGCTAGTCTAAACAAATCGCTGATTATAACTAATATAAAAAGGAAAACGTTTCGCACTGGGGCGCCGGCCGAACCTTCGGCCGGTCACGAGCCACGCTGGCGCCCCGCGCCCGCCCAAACCGCGCCCCGCGTGAGATGCCTGTTTCTGTTGGGCCCCACGTGGACCACCCCTCCTCCCTTATCTTTTCCCCAACAACTGCCTTCATCTCCTACCTCTAGACACATCCCTTCCCCGACCGTATTTCTTCTTCATTTTCCCCCGCTGCTGCCGGCTGGCAGCCGCTGTCGCCTGTGTGCTTCGCCAAGCCAGGGGGACTGCCTGACTGCTGCCAGCCGGCGGCTGTTGGGGAACGTAGTAATTTCAAAAATTTCCTACGCACACGCAAGATCATGGTGATGCATAGCAACGAGGGAAGAGTGTGATCTACGTACCCTTGTAGACCGACAGCGGAAGCGTTATGACAACGCGGTTGATGTAGTCGTACGTCTTCACGGCCCGACCGACCAAGCACCGAAACTATGGCACCTCTGAGTTCTAGCACACGTTCAACTCGATGACGATCCCTGGACTCCGATCCAGCAAAGTGTCGGGGAAGAGTTCCGTCAGCACGACGGCGTGGTGACGATCTTGATGTACTACCGTCGCAGGGCTTTGCCTAAGCACCACTACAATATTATCGAGGATTATAGTGGAAGGGGGCACCGCACACGGCTAAGAATATGATCACGTGGATCAACTTGTGTGTCTATGGGGTGCCCCCTGCCCCCGTATATAAAGGAGTGGAGGAGGGGAGGGCCGGCCCTCTCTATGGCGCGCCCTAGGGGAGTCCTACTCCCACCAGGAGTAGGATTCCCCCTTTCCTAGTCCAACTAGGAGTCCTTCCATGTAGTAGGAGTAGGAGACAAGGAAGGGGGGGAGGGAAGAGAAGGAAGGAGGGGGCGCAGCCCCTCCCCCTAGTCCAATTCGGACTAGGCCTTGGGGGGGCGCGCGGCCTGCCTCTCCCTCTTCCCTAAAGCCCAATAAGGCCCATATACTTCTTCTCCCGTATTCCCGTAACTCCCCGGTACTCCGAAAAATACCCGAACCACTCGGAACCTTTCTGATGTCCGAATATAGTCGTCCAATATATCGATCTTTACGTCTCGACCATTTCGAGACTCCTCGTCATGTCCCCAATCTCATCCGGGACTCCGAACTCCTTCGGTACATCAAAACTCATAAACTCATAATATAACTGTCATCAAAACCTTAAGCGTGTGGACCCTATGGGTTCGAGAACAATGTAGACATGACCGAGACACGTCTCCGGTCAATAACCAATAGCGGAACCTGGATGCTCATATTGGCTCCTACATATTCTACAAAGATCTTTATCGGTCAGACCGCAATAACAACACACGTTGTTCCCTTTGTCATCGGTATGTTACTTGCCCGAGATTCGATCGTCGGTATCTCAATACCTAGTTCAATCTCGTTGCCGGCAAGTCTCTTTACTCGTTCCGTAATACATCATCTCGCAACTAACTCATTAGTTGCAATGCCTGCAAGGCTTATGTGATGTGCATTACCGAGAGGGCCCAGAGATACCTCTCCGACAATCGGAGTGACAAATCCTAATCTCGAAATACGCCAACCCAACATTTATCTTTGGAGACACCTGTAGAGCTCCTTTATAATCACCCAGTTACGTTGTGACATTTGGTAGCACACAAAGTGTTCCTCCGGCAAACGGGAGTTGCATAATCTCATAGTCATAGGAACATGTATAAGTCATGAAGAAAGCAATAGCAACACACTAAACGATCGGGTGCTAAGCTAATGGAATGGGTCATGTCAATCACATAATTCTCCTAATAATGTGATCCCGTTAATCAAATGACAACACATGTCTATTGTTAGGAAACATAACCATCTTTGATTAACGAGCTAGTCAAGTAGAGGCATACTAGTGACGTTTAGTTTGTCTATGTATTCACACAAGTATTATGTTTCCGGATAATACAATTCTAGCATGAATAATAAACATTTATCATGATATAAGGAAATAAAATAATAACATTATTATTGCCTTTAGGGCATATTTCCTTCAGCGGCCACTGTTGGTTGCGCTATGGCTGGGACATGGTGGTCGAAAATGCTGCATCCGGTGTGGGGAATGCTGGAACTGGGGAAAAATGCTACAACCGGTGCATACATGAGCTACGAGCGACATTTTATTTTGCTGGCCGGGGGCACCATGCCGAGCCATGTCGATGAGCCTCCATGGATGACCACGGTGAAGGTTGCGTCGCCAACGAGCGGACAACGATGCTGGAGCCATCATTTTGTTTTGCTTCAACCGGCGAAATCCAGAGCTGGAACCACAGCTGTTTTTTGCTGCAACCGATAAGCGAGTTGGAAACACAGCTGGTTTTTGCTACGACTATATCATTTTTTTGCTACATCCGGCGTCTCTATTTGCTACAATCTTTCGGCGGTGTAGTTTGGCCGATGACGACAAACAACTGCAACTGGGAGATCAGAAAAGTTGCAACCCACGCCGCGAAAAGGTACGACCGGCAACAAAAAAAGATACAACTATTGGACTGACGTGTTGCAACCAACGACGACAAACTTGTGGCCGGCGACAGCAGATAGCTGCAACCTACGACCATGAGCTGCAACCGGCGTCCAATTTTGCTACAACCTGCATTTTGCCGTGCTACCATTGGTGTCGAGTTTTGCTAAAATGGATGTATGTAGATGCATTTTAGTTGTAGATACGTCCATTTTTTATACATTTCTGCAACAAGTAGTTCCTGGCGGCCAGACGGCCAAAAGAATACTGAAACTAGGTGAAGCAGAGAAAAGAAAAGTGAGTCACACCCAAGATAACTTCCCTTCCTCCCTGCCTCCTAGTCGTAGCCACGAATCATCCATCAGGTTACTATTTACAACGCCGGACCATTCCACGGCCAAAACATTACGAGCCTATAACAATACGAGGGTGGCAGTTCAGTCACACCTCAGTGACCGACTACTAACAAATGACTAGTCCAGTGCAGCAGCAGTTGCTTCAATCTCAGAGTTATAGGCTCTGATCATCCAAGCAGATCACTTCAGGCGCCCTCCCTCTGGACATCATCGACGACGACTCTGGAGAGGACTCGATCACCGTCAGCTTCTCGTCCAGATCGTGTATCTGCTTCTTCAGCTTCTCCCCACGGTCAGGCAGCCTAGAAACCAGCGTCTGCACAAGTTGTTGATTCTTCTCAGCAAACTATGTGATAGACAAACAAACACACTGCTCCCTCCCATATTTGCAAGACAACATACCGTGTTCGAAAGGGTTTGCGACAGACGGTTAATTTTTGCCTTGATTTCCTCGGGGCTTTCTGAACTTGTAGTGCTTGCAGAGTATGCTCTTGGAGTGAAGTCCTTTGGCTTGAAAGCATGGGCAGCGCTGCGAGAAAATAGAGTCAGGTTGAAGTGCCGGTTCCACTCACTCGATAGTGAATACTAGAAAGATTGACAAGGCTTACCCGTTGGCGACATAGTCCATCGAGGATGCCTTGTTGTACTGCCTGGCCATCATCGGCATGGTTGGGTGCTTGCTGCACACAAGAACATCAATTAAGGTTAGACAAGGCTTGGAACATGACTGCTAGTGCTAGCTAAATAAAAATGAGCAACCAGAAGCAGCAACATTGCCATGTGTTGAAAGGCTGCAACACTAACCTCTCCATAGCTTCAGGCTCCAACGAAGGCAAGACTGCTGTTTTGGAAAATAGGAGGCTGTGATGGCTTACACCCGCTATCCCTTGTCGCTCCAGAAACTCTATGTGCTCCCTCAGTGACTCATCCCTGAAAATTTCAGTACAGGTAGGTGAACAAACATCTCAAAAGAGAGCAAGAATGATCACTAACATTTGCTATCAGGGAACTAAATTCACTGTTATCATAACTTTAACTAAAGCCTTCAGTATATCAACATTTCTACATAACTCATAGAGGAACCTCGACATTTTGTACATGTTCTGACATATTAATACCACATAATAATCAAAAGCAGTTACTTGTATTTCAAGTCTATGATAAAATGTACAAAACCCACATTGTGTAAATGAAGTGCCGGCATCAACTATCCATACAGAGCATTTAAAGGCCACACGGCAAACAAACTTTTCAAAGTATCACTTGGTCAACTTATCAAGGTCAAAGTAACTCTGCCATAACTAATAGAACAAAAAATATATCTTACATGACAAGTTGCTGTCCATGCTCTTCTTGCAATTGCTTTTGTGTAAGGGAAACATCAAAGCCTTGTTCTGGCAGACTAAAGAGCTCTTGAATGTCCTGAAGATATGCGAAGAAATTAGCCATATTATCCAGTAGGACATCCAGAAAGCATCGACAATTAACAGATTTCGTCAAGGAAATGGAAAGTAAGGGTCTCAGGATCATCACCCTCTTGCTGAAGTAGCGTGTTTGTTCTTTCTGCTCTGTGGCTGTTCTAAACAAGGCTCCCTTGAAAACCTGGGAAAAAAGGGACCATGCGATTCAAGGAAGGGGAGGTATAAAACTTAAAGCTAGAGGTGTTGTCTGAAAAACATTGGAGTAAAAGATTCTAGATCATATTTGAACCTGCAATTTATATATCTTTTCTTCAATGGTTCCAGACGTCATCAAGCGGTATACTATCACATCTTTGGTCTGACCAATTCGATAAGCACGATCCACACTCTGATTGTCCGTACTGTAAAAGGAAGATTGGTTAAGGAAAAAAATAGTTGATGTATGAAGCATTACATAAAACCAAAGGACAATCAATTGATCAAGAAGTGCACTGTCCAGGTACCTTGGATTCCAAGCAGGATCAACTACGATGACACGAGCTGCCTTGGTGAGTGTAAGTCCCAGCCCACCAACTTGTGTGGTCAGCAAAAATATTTGTGCTCCAGGACCCTCTTGGAAATCCTGGAGATACAAATCATAATAAGTAAGCAACATAAAAGATGAAGTTAAGTCCATGGTAGAACACAGCACAAGAAAAGAGATGCGTGAATATTAACCTTCACTATCCGTTCCCTCTCAGCAATCTTGGTAGTACCATCAATGCGTAAAAACTTGTAGCTCTCCAGTAATATAGCTTCCTGTTGCAATAGTCAAATATGTCAAAAGTAAACAGGTCAAAGTAGGTAAGATAGGCCAAACTTGTAGCCTTCCAATAATGTAACTTCCACATTTCAAACATGATGATGATGGACAAAATCAACAGAATTTGGGTGCAGATAGGGCAAAGAATAGATGCTGTTAGACACAATTTGATCCCAGCAGTAGATAAAAATGTCAAAAGCAAGTAGTCATGCTAAAGATCATTTTATCAGAACATTTGAACTCAAGCAGTTGTACTATTATTACTTGAATGATCTGGCTCTTATTGAACAGGACTTGGACAGGAGGACTTGAATTATCGTGTTATCAGAAAGTGACTCTAAGCTGAATGTGCATACATTTTAATTCATTATGTCTACGAAAAACACGGTCTTTTACTCTACTTACAGAGTTCATCATGTATGTCCGTATGTGGAAATACAAAAGCAATAAAGGATGGAAGTCAATAACTATGCTTTGAATACAATATCAAAAGAAAACGACATGCACTGAAAAGCAAACAAGAACAGACCTGAATAAGGTTTAGCATTTTGCGTGTCTGGGAAAAGATAAGGACATGGTGTCCCTCTTCAAGAAGTTTCCGCTGCAACATAAGATACGAACCACTTAGTTTACGTAACAAATACTCCATCTGGTTTACAACTTTTAGGGAACTGAAGAGAGTACATTTCTACCAGCTACTACATGCATTCATAAAAAAACACTTACCAACAAGGACATGATGAAAATTAATTTGCATGAGACCTCCTCGCCGACTTGCAGCGCTTGGTCATCATGAGCCATGTCTGCAAGGTTCATGGCCATTTTCTCTACCATACCCATATCCTTGTTATCCAACATGCCTTCCATGCCTTCCAAGATGCCCTCAGCAGCTCTCTTGGTCAATATCAATGGATGGTCGCATATTTTCTTCAATACCTGTTGAAGAACAAGAAAACAATGAATGATGAAGAGACTGACAAGATAAATAAGGGCAAAAGAATAAAAATGTCCTCAATTCTATATACATGCCTTATACTTTGACAGAGGATCGCAAAAACAAAAGCCATATTTTGAATTTGAGTGGGTATATGATGAGCATAACATGAACAAGAACTGAAGGAGTACATGAAAGCAATAAGAGGACAGATAAAGGTGGACAAGATCGGTGCAAAGAAAAGGCCTTGACACTGATGCTTACCGTGATTGCAGCCAATGGTGATCCTTGCATTGATGAATGAACAAGATCGCTGTTCAGAAAAGCTTCATATAGTTGCCTCTGCACCCAAAAGAAAGACAGGTCAAGATTATCATTGGCCAATTATTCAACCATTTTTACATTCAATTTACACCAGAATTTGTACCTGGCAAGCTGTTAACCTCAGCCAAACAATTAGCTCGTTCTTCTTGGAAAGTTTTTTATCATCTGCCGAACCAGTATCAAGGAACACTTCACTTTTCATACGACGCAAGAAGTATGGCTTTATACGCTCCCTTAATGCCTACAAAGAGTATTCAAGTACCAAACAAGAAAACACATATTATAACAAGTTTAGTACGACAGACTTAGAGTGATAATCTGGAAGGATGAGTGACATTTCAACAACAAAATGCAGCAAACTGAGATGGATTGATCTAAATGGCTTGTCATCATCTCATGGCTTAAACTAAAAGTGGACACTAATTGGTCTGGAATTTGAATGCAGCTTATACACATTGCTTCCACAGGTTAAATCAGAGATGAATTTACCACTTTGCTAATATATTGGATACAGTTCGTGTAACATAAAACACAGTTGATGCCCAACTTGTAATTTATCAGCAAAATTGCAAGAACAAAAACTAATGCTTCCAATTCAGGTATATATCAAACACCATAACATAGAGGAACATCTCATATCCAAATTAATATAAACACCAAAAAAGTCAAAAACCATGCAGAAACACTAACATGTTGTCTGACCACAATAAGAGGAACAGGGCTTGGTGTCACCCATCTTTTGGATACAAAAAAAGTATTACCTTTGCAACAGTTGAGCCTGTGTGCTTCTCTCGATTGGTGGCATTCTTGTCATTTCCTCGAATGATAGCCGATTCATATCTTGATTTGAACCTGCCATGTTCTCGACATATAAATAACAGTAGATGGTGCAAAACAATGGGACAATGTTATGTAGGAGGAGAGTACTTACTCGTCCTTATCACCCAAGACCTCCGGGCAACAGAAATAGAAGAGAGCCCACATTTCCTGTAAGAAAACACGTGTTTATTTGCATTGGTAATAAGAGTGCAGAGCATATGGGAGCATCTAGGGCAAGAAGTATTAAGAACTTCAGATAGGCGGTACCTTTAAATTGTTTTGAATAGGAGTTCCACTTATGACGATGCGGTGGACACAAGGTATTTCGAGTAAGCTTTTGGCCCTTTGAGTACTCGGGTTCTTGATAATATGTCCCTCATCAAGAATAACATAGTTCCATAACTTGCCATCCTCGTCTTCATCAGCATCATTATATGAGTCACCTCTGATCAGCTTGTCATACTTCCCTTCCACATTGCCATTGTAGAAGTCACCTCTGATCAACTTGTAATTGTTACGGACGATGTCGTATGTTGTCAGTAGGATACCACCCTCCTGTAGAAGAGATAAGGAGTTAAAATAGCTGCCATGATTCATTAAAATATGTTTAGTGATAAGATATTCTTCAAAATAGCTAATGCGAAAATGAATATCTGCCAATTCCCAGATATTGCAAATTTCAAAACAGAAGAAGCCAAGGTAAGAATGGTTATGTTAAGAGTAGGAAAGCAGACCTTGAATGCATATTGAAGCTCAGAGTTGCGAACATTTACACTGGCACCAGAGTAACTGTTGAAACAAGAAGGAACAAATTAGTGCTAATTGACAGGATTTGACATCAAGCAAGTTCAGGAACAATAATATGTAAGAGCAGATCTTACTCCCTAATCTTATGTTTAAGGCCGACAACTGAAAGTTCCTTCGTCCAATGAGTGAGAAGTGTCTTAGGCGCAACCACCAACACTCTCTTGATTAAGCGGCAATGGAATAATCCAGCCAGGAAGGCAGAAACCTGCAAGATAGAAGTAAGGATGCAAGTATTCGTCAGCAAATTGCAGTCACATTAGACCACTTCATATTCATACTATACTGTGGCTGAAGGAAACAAGTGCAGATGAACTTTGTGGCAGAGAGCTAGCTAGGAAAGAACTATATATGAACATACAATCTACTCTTCTGTCTGATGATGATTTCTTCCAGTTCCACAAATGCAGAAACTAAAGGGCACAAAGGATGCAGGTGCTCAAACAAATTATGTACCACTACTACCAAGAATAAACATGAATGCGTTTGCTGCAAGAAAAGAAAAACATGAAGGTATAGACAGCAAATCCTCGCAGCATTATAACGCCATAATACATAAGGTACACACAGCTCCAATCAATAGTTATAATTCTGAGAACTGAGATACTTAAGGTCATCACAATACCTAAAATCCATCAATTGTAGCACTAGATACTCATTTGATCCTTGCTCTAACCAAACAATAACTAACAGGATATGAATCACTGAAACTGGAAACAGAATGAAGTAAGGTGTTAAACAGACAGACCTGCATGGTCTTGCCGAGACCCATGTCATCCCCAAGGATCCCTCCAGTTCCCCGGCAATGCAGAACCCAGAGCCACTTGAGGCCCTCGCGCTGGTGGGGGTACAGCATCTTGAAAATGCTTCCTGGGAGCTTGTACGGCTTGACCATTTTGCCGCACCCGGTGGGCTCCATCTTGAAGTCCTCTGTTTTCTCCCAGCCAACATCCTTCCCCGCATCATCAGCGGCACGGTTCTCCTTCTCCTCACTGACACCGTCTTCGTCTTCATCAAAATCTGCAAAGGATGAGGGCTTTGATGCTGCCCTCTTGCCTGACTTGGCGCCGCCATAAGCACTTGACGCGGTTTTCTTCCCCTTGTCATTGGCATCATCCAGAACACGACGGTCGGTGAAAGCAGAGGCGAATGATAAATCTGGGTCGGGTTTCTCCACCTTGACTTCCCTCTTGACCACCACTGTGGGTTTGCTGTTCCACTTGGCACTGGTCTCCTCCTCAGCACCAAGATCAGAGAAGTCGAATGGTGAATCTGGGACTTGTGGTTTCTCCTGCTTGATTTCCTTCCTGACCGCCGCCGCCGTGGCTTTGCTGTTCCCCTTCTCCACAGACTCCTCCTGAGCAGTAAGATGGGCGAAGGCAGAGGAGGTGAATGATGAATGCGGGACTTGTGGTTTCTCCAACTGGATTTCCTTGCTGACCACTGGCGTGGGTTTGCTGTTCCCCTTGTCGACGGACTCCTCCTCCTCCTCCTCCTGAATAGCCAGATCGGTAAAGGCAGAGGAGGCGAAGGATGGATCTGGGAGTTGCGGCGGTTTGTCCACCTTGACTTGCCTGCGGAGCACCAGCGGCGCCTCATCCTCAGACTCGTCGGAGGTGGAGACATGGCCCTCACCCGATTCCGGCCCCTTGGGAGGCAGCGGAGAGGAGGAGGAGGAGCTGTCGGCGGCGTCGTAGAAGCCGTCGTCGTCCTCACCAGATTTGGGAGGCGGCGGGGAGGAGGAGGAGGAAGAGGCGGCGTCGTAGAAGCCGGCGTCGTCCTCGGCGGTGACGGCGCAGGGGAGCGGGGCCCGGGCCTGCGCGGGGCGGGGGCGGGCCTTGGGCCTGTCGACGGAGAGGGAGTCGAGGCGGGTGGTGAGGTCGTCGAGGATGTCGCGGATGCTGTCCTCGTCCTTGTGGTCGGCGTCGGGGTCGGGGGAGGAGGAGAGCTTGCAGAGGCGGCGGCGGCCGGCGAGCTTGACCTTGCGGTCGTGGGGCAGGGGCGCGTCGGATTGCGGCGGCGGGGAGGGGTTAGGGTTTTGGGGTCGGGTCTGGGTGAAGCGGAGCAGGCGGTCGTTGAGGCCGTTGGGGGTGGGCGGCGGGGCGCGGTGGGGGTCGGGGTTAGGGTTTTGGCGGTGGGCGGAGGAGTCGTCGGCGTCGTCTGAGAGGGCGTCGGAGAAGAAGTCGAAGGACGGGGGAGACGCCATGGATTCGACTTGATTGGAGTGTGGATTGGATTGGAATGGGAAGAAGAAGAAGAGGAGGCGGGATTCAAATTTCAACGGGAGTAGAAGTAGATGTGGGGAGAGGAGAGGAGAGGGGATGGGGAACACGCTCACCCGAGGGGAGGGAGAAAACCATAAGCATTACTACTTTTTATTTATTGTTATAAATTTTATTTTACGGAACAATAAATAAAAAGTAGTAATGCTTATGGTTTTCTCCCTTCGCGGTGCAGTTTCCTCCTGCAAAATCGCATCCACTCAGATCATTTCGATGGGATTATATGTGTTGTGGTGCGCCCAACCGAAATTCGATAAAGGACCACACTCCTTCCGGAATAACTATGATTCAAAAGGACCATTCAAAGACTTTTCCCTCGCATTTTCATATGTATTATTTGTTATGTGATCTCATTCAGTCTGTCACAACATCCAATCGAAACTGTAGACATGAAAAATCACTGCGTTAGGATGGAATATTGTGTCATGATCAATCGTATATGAATCAAAAGCCATGGGACATGTCATAACAATGAAAAGCACTGCGTTAGGATGAAACTAGTATTGATCTGTGAGGCCAGTCTAGATCTCGCCAGGAGTAACGGCCAATGGCGAGTGTGTCTGGGCGTTACATGAACTCGGCAAGTACATTACCAAAGGTACTAAGACTAACAACAATTATGGGTAGTATATGGTTAAGTTGAAAGGTTGCAGAAGCAACTAAGCAATGTAAACGGGGGCGCAAACTAGTTGGTCAATAAATGATTCTGAACACTTGCCTACACTCATTCATAACCCAACTGTGTCCTCTTCTTGCTTGCATACTCACAATAGGAGGTAGTAATGGACGCACACGGTCGAGCAAGTCTTGTTTATTAGTTGGACTTGTCTACGTCTGGCATTATAAATTTCAGAGTCGCATGTAACCGCAGACATGGCTT
Source organism: Triticum urartu (assembly GCF_056163025.1). NCBI lineage: Eukaryota > Viridiplantae > Streptophyta > Magnoliopsida > Poales > Poaceae > Triticum > Triticum urartu. Next base: position 767,467,509 of record NC_141874.1, read on the forward strand.
TCAGGATTTTTTAACCCTGTAGAGGTGTTTCCAACTTACCATTACAAGTTCGGTATGCATACCCCATTCCTCCAAGTTTAGGGGCGTGAGAACCACCGTGTAAACAAGTTTCTCTATCTTATGTCAAACTAATCCAGTGTTTCTGATGTATATGAAAAATATATACAAAATATTAATCATGAATTTGAAAAATGAAAAATTTACAATGTGAATGAAAAAGTAGGCATAAAAAAATACAAGTTTTTAGAAAATGCTAATCATGTATTGGCAATATGTTAAACGTGCATATAAAAACTGTTCCTGCTCTATGCAAAAAAAAAGTTATAATGTGTATGGAAAAAGTAGACATCCAAAAATATATGTTTAGAAAAAATGTTAATTATGCCTTAGAAAACTATTAAACTTATGTACCAGATGTATAAGAAAAATATATGTTGTGTACAAAAAATAGACATCAAAACATATATTTAGAAAAAAAAATCTTACTCATATATATGAAAATTGTTAAACTCATATTAAAAACAGTTTTAGATGTATACAAAATATGTAAAAAATATGAAAACAAAAAATATACAATGACATCAAAACATTTATTTGAAAAGAATTATAATCATGTTTTTGAAAAATGTTAAACACATATTAAAAAACTGTTTTTGACATGTACAAAAAATATACAATGTCTAACAAAACTGTACACATGTGTTAAAAAAGTAAAGGAAAAAAACAAAAGAAAACCAAATAAAGAAATGTAAGAAACCAGAGACAAAAAGGAAACAAGAAAACCCGAGAAAAACGAAGAGAAAAGGAAGAAAACAAAAAATCTGTACAAACAAAAGAAAGCTAAAGTTAGTTCAAAGAAAACAAAAAAAATCCCGAAGAAAACCGGTGAAAAATAAAAAACAAAAGAAAACGAAAAAACAGAAAAAAGACGAAGAAAACCTACAATGCGCGAACTAACAGGGAGCGAGTCATATGCCGGAAATTCCTATTTGCCGCTTGCTGCAGCAAGTAGCCAGATCAACCAGGGTTTAGATGGGCCGGCCCGTTCAAATGTTTGAGCGATTCCAGTTTTGGGAATCTTCTAGGTGGTTCCCGGTCGGTTTTTCTGGTTCTGGGAACCTTCTAGGAGGTTCCTGAACAGGTTTTTTTTAATTTACTTTTTATCCTTTTTGTTTCTTTTTCTGTTTCTTTTTATTTTTCGTTTTAAATTTTTCTTTTGTTTTTCTGTTTTCTTTTCTTTTCTTTGCTCTTTTATTTTCCTTTTTCATGTTTCTTATTTTGAAATTTTCAAATATTTATTCAGAATTTTATAACACGTTTCTGTTTTCAAAATTTGCTCCCAATTTTAAAAAATGTTCAGGAATTTAAAAATGTTCTCATTTCAAAATTGGGATATATATTTTTTATTTTTCTCTGGTTTTCTTCGGTTTTTGATTTTCCTTTTTATAGTTTTCTTTGTATCTTTCTTTGATTTTCACTAGGTTTTTTTGGTTCATTTCTATTGTTAGTTAGTTCTCTAACACATATCTAATTTTTACACACATTGCACATTTTTTGTATACACCAGGAACATTTTTTATACACGTTTCACATTTTTCAAATACATCATTAACATATTTAAAATAATAATTTGATGTATACTTTTATATTTTTTTCATACACATTGTACATTTTCATTTACAGATAAAACATTTTTATATAAGTTTTACATTTCTAAAATACATTATTAACATTTTTTCAAATACTTGTTTTGAACATTTCTTCGAATATATATTAAAAAATTCAAATAAACATACAAATACTTTTTGAATGATACAAATTTTTTAAACTAAGTTAACATTTTATTCAAATTAAATTATTTTTTAAAATGTCACAAACATTTTGTTTGAGACAGGTGAACATTTTTCTAAATGTAACATACATTTCTTTTTGAATGGTGTGATTTTTTTAGGTACACAGACATTTGCTTGATATTGTATAGTGTTTTTTAAAAGAATGCCACTTGCGTTTTTTTGAATTGTTGAAAAGTATCGAAATATCACCTACATTTTTTAATGGTACAAACATTTTCTAAAAGTCGAGCAAATTTATTTTAACTGCATTTACATTTTTCAGATGTGCGATGGACAGTTTTAAAATTTAAGTAAACTATTTTTTTCATAATATATGTATTTAGTATTTTTCAAAATATAAACAAAAGAAAGAAACGCGCCCGGCATTAGGATGATGTGACCACGTGGTTACTAGGTCGGCCACCTACCAGCTCCCTGCAGGGCAGCGTGGTCTACTATCTCGCACGAAGCGAGACATGGCTACACCTGAGAGACACAGCCACCGGCATGGATGAAGCTGCCTTGTATGCATTGGGGTCAACTGACCCCAATGAAATTAGAAAAGCCTTCTCTAATTTAGTAGTAATCGCTGTTCATTTAAAGAAGATGACCCCACTGTTATAGACATGACCCCATCAAATTTTTTTCTCTAGCTTCGTCCCTGGCCACTAGGGCGGCGAGTATACCACACGTCCACATGGGGCAAGGCCATTTAGAAACACGAGTCATGGAGAAGCGGCGGCCCAAATACTCCGCCTTGATGGAGGAGACCATGTTCTTAGAGAGGCAGCACAGGGACCCGATCGTCTCCCTCACCCCCAGGGTTTTCGTCTGGAAGTGACGACAAGAAGAGGAAAGAGAACTTTGAAGGGTCGCTGGGAAGGATTACATGGCCGTCAAGGCCGCGTCGTCCGTCCAGGTCCAGGCGCAAGTCTAAGAGAAGAAGACAGAACCCACCTTTCAGCATTCTAGGAGCGACTAGACAAAGGAACAACTCGGGAGATAATTATGTGGTGCAGGATATGCGGGGCTAGGTGGCAACGATGATGAGCGACATGTGATCTATTCGGTGATCTTTTGCGATATCAGTTTGTGTGATTCTCCTTCATAGATCACCGTTAGAACCGAAGCTGTGTTGCCCCTGTGGTGGGCGACTGGGTGGTTGACATGCTTCATAATGTGGCTTTACATGGCTCTCTGCGAGTTGGGCTGGGTCGATGGTTGTCTGTGGCGACGTCACTTGCACGAGAAAAGTGATGACAATGACGCCAATGTGCAACCTTGATGAGGCTTTCTTTGTAGTGGTGTGTGTGTGTGGTGGGGGGCGTATCTTGTGTTTGTCACTCAGCGGGTTTTCTCCCGGTTTTTGATTGATTGAGTGGGCAACTCTCTTCTTCCTAATTAATGGACGAGTCAAATCTTTTCTACTTCCATTTTGAAAAAAGTGAGAGAAACCAGTTCTTTTTAGCTGAGAGAGAAAAAAAACTCCTTTTTAATGGGTCACAGAGAAAAATAGCTAGGCTCTTGTCCGAAAACCATCAAGGGTGCTTGGAGCACATGCTCCATTTTTTAAAAAGTAGTATAAAAATGATGGTGATCATCCCAAAAACCAAAAACATATCACATGTTGAAAAGTGAAATTAAATGCCAGATCCCTGATGTCATGAAAATCACCATTCATTTGTAGGGTGTGCAAAAAAACTGAAACACCTTTTTTTCAAAAGTATATTAATTTGGTACCCTGACTTCCCATTTCCTTTTTATTTTTCACACATACCACAAATAAATGAAGGTTTTGATGAAAAAATTGCCGGCGGACAGCTCACTTTAACATCTAACAGTTTCAAAGAAGAAAAATGGTGTGTAGACTAAAAAAAAATCTACACAACATTTGTCTTCTTTGAAAATTTCTAGCTAAATATTACTAAAATTCCTAAAAAATGACGAGGTTTCAACATCGAAAAAAAAACAATCCTAAAATAGAGGGCCCGGTGCATAAATCTGGAGTTGTGGATTCAAACTCTGGACCGGCCCAAGGTGGAATCTACTGGGCCATCTGAGGCGGGTTAGTATACACAAGGAGGCGGCAAGGTGATGGCAAGCTCTCGACCAGAATAAAGCTAGAGAGAGCCATGGCCACCGGTGGCAGTCCGAAACACACACACATGTCATGGAGAAACGGCGGGCCGAGTGCTCCGTCCTACGGTGATGGAGCAGATCATGTCCCTGCAGAAGGACCGCATAGACCTGCTTGCCTCCCTCACCACATGCATCTCTATCCGAAAGGAGCAGCTACGCACTTCGCACTTCGCACACTACACACCTGATACCATCTCACCCGCTTCTGTTGTCGCCGGGAGCGCCTTACAGATCTACTCCATCGCAATCCTTGCACTAAATGGAAATCTGAGCTAGCCACTCAAAGTGTATGGAGTGGTCGTTGTTTGAGATACCGCGGAACGCAACCACAACATTCTCTTCTATAGGTCAAGGCCTTACTACCAAGAACTCACTAAAAGGGTAGGCATTGTGTGCGTGTTTTCAGATTTCTCATCATTTTTCTTAGTCCCTTGCGATAAGGTACTTTTATTTAGGAGGAAAACCATTGCGATCAAGTCTAACCATACGATGATGCTTGCTGCAGGAGCCTTTCTTACGCTTGACTGGTCCGTCCCGTGCGATCGTAACTCTCGACCCTTTTGACTTTGAAGTTGAGCTCACAATAAAAGAGGGAGCAAGTCCCAAGATAGTGATTTGATTAGTCTTACCAAGTGTTATGACGGTATAGATGATACCTCTCTCAGGTTTGACAACTATCGGTGCACAACGGTGTTAAGACTTCATCAACTTTCAACAACGGTCTACGCCACCATCGTTGGTGTTCGTGTTGTTGAAGGGAGATGGCCTTTTAGACATGGATGCCGAGCTGCTTGCTTTGGTGTTGTAGATGCTATAGGTTCCACTTCCAGGGAAGTTGTGTTGCTTGATTGTGGTGGTAAATAAATGCATAAAGGATCTATTGGATACCTTCGTCTATCAAGGAATGTTGTTTCCGCAGAATCACATGCAAGATTGAAGGTTATCATACAAGCCTACTCAAAATCTGATGGTAAAGCTCAAGAGAGTCAGGTTTATATCCCTGCCCAAAAATGCCAAACAAGCCATCATCGATGTTCACTCGACAAGTGTATGAGCTAGGTACGATGGATTGCCTAGCTGTAGAGCCTTGAAGAATATGTTTATGAGCTATGTACGATGTTCAACTCACATGTTCCATATGATAAAGCCAAATATTCATGTTCCAATCGAACAAGATATATTTTCTAGGAATATAAATACAAGAGTATTTAAGTAGGAGGTCTTCTAGACAAAGTACAACCTAATTAAAGTTACAATCCTTTCATAAATGGTAATCACGATGTTCAACTCACATGTTCCATATGATAAAGCCAAATATTCATGTTCCAATCGAACAAGATATATTTTCTAGGAATATAAATACAGGAGTATTTGAGTAGGAGGTCTTCTAGACAAAGTACAACCTAATTAAAGTTACAATCCTTTCATAAATGGTAATCGTGCTATAATAATATTTTATCTCTTTTAGTTCTATCTGTGTACAGTACATATTTCTAACCAATTTTCAAGAGCTATATGGTTGTATGCTATTCATGATGCCTTTGGATGTGTGAACATGTATCACAGTAGGATGCTTATGTCATGCTTGATGACACAACGACTAGGTTTCAATGTGCTTTACCATTACTATCTTATGGCCACGGTTAATTCTTATGTATGTATTATTGTTTCCAGTGATTAATACTTGGCTACACGAATTTGAACATTTGTGTGGAGGTGAACATATGGTCATGTCAATACACTATTGGCTAACAAGTGTACTAAGGTTATTTCAGTGCTCTTACAAGCAAACCTAACTACCAAGTAGAGGAATAAATGCACGTTAGAGCTAAATCTCTGTATGTTTGTTCAATAATGTATTTGTTCCAACATTTCAAATGTAAATATCAATATTCCATCGATCCCTAACATCAACATTTCAAATGTCAATGTACGTATCTGTTCAACACTTCAAGCCATATTTCCTTCCCATTCATCCAATGTATGTTTTTCATCTGGTCTGATCATGAAAGGAAGAAATTCTCACCGTAAGGCACGGGGTATCATCAAGTATTAGGTAATGAATTAGGTACTAATACAAACTCTAATATGAAATAGGACACATAGAAGAGTCTCATGGGCTCCACATGCCCTAACCATGCCCCTACTGAGGGAGTCCTGGATTAGGGGGTGTTCGGGTAGCCGGACTATACCTTCAGCCGGACTCCAGGACTATGAAGATACAAGATTGAAGACTTCATCCCGTGTCCCGATGGGACTTTCCTTGGCGTGGAAGGCAAGCTTGGCGATGCAGATATTCAAGATCTCCTACCATTGTAACCGACTTTGTGTAACCCTAACCCTCTCCGGTGTCTATATAAACCGGAGGGTTTTTAGTCCGTAGGACAACTTCATCATACAACAATCATACCGTAGGCTAACTTCTAGGGTTTAGCCTCCTTGATCTCATGGTAGATCTACTCTTGTACTACCCATATCATCAATATTAATCAAGCAGGACGTAGGGTTTTACCTCCATCAAGAGGGCCCGAACCTGGGTAAAACATCGTGTTCCTTGCCTCCTGTTACCATCCGGCCTAGACGCACAGTTCGGGACCCCTACCCGAGATCCGTCGGTTTTGACACCGACATTGGTGCTTTCATTGAGAGTTCCTCTGTGTCGTCGCTTTTAGGCCCGATGGCTCCTTCGATCATCAACAACGATGCAGTCTAGGGTGAGACTTTTCCCCCTGGACAGATCTTCGTCTTCGGCGGCTTCGCACTGCGGGCCAATTCACTTCGCCACCTTGAGCAGATCGAAAGCTACGCCCCTGGCCATCAGGTCAGGTTTGGAAGCCTAAACTACACGGCTGACATCCCCGGGGACTTGATCTTTGACGGATTCGAGCCACAGCCAAGCGCGCCGCACTGTCTCGATGGGCATGATATAGCTCTGCCGCCGAACAGCGCCTTGGAGGCCGCACACGCATCGGTTCCGACCATTGATTCGGAGCCTACTGCGCTGATCGAGGATCAGCGGTTGGACGCTGCCTCAGGGGCTGCGATCCCAGAGGCGATCGAGCCGAACTCCAGCCCCGCACTCCGCATGGCCCGTGACTCTGAGGAGCCGGATTCCTCTCCGAACTCCGAGCCCCCCGCGCCCCCGCCGATCGAATCCGATTGGGCGCCAATAATGGAGTTCACTGCCGTGGACAACTTTCAGCACTCGCCCTTCGGCGACATCCTGAATTCTCTAAAGTCTCTCTCTTTATCAGGAGAGCCCTGACCGGACTATGGTCAGCAAGGTTGGGATACGGATGATGAGGAAATTCAAAACCCACCCACCACCCACTTCGTAGCCACTGTCGACGACTTAACCGACATGCTTGACTTCGACTCCGAATACATCAACGGCATGGACGACGATGCAGGAGACGAGCAAGAACCAGCACCTGTAGGGCGCTGGAAGGCCACCTCGTCATATGACATATATATGGTGGACACTCCAAAGGATGGAGATGGCGATGGAACAGCAGGGGACGATACCTCTAAGAAACAGCCCAAGCGCCGGCGTCAGCGGCGCCGCTCTAAATCCCGCCAAAGCAAAAACAGTGATTCCGGCACGGGAGATAATACTACTCCGAATAGCGCCGAAGAACACCCCCTCCAACAAGATTCAGCACAGGAGGACAGAGAAGCCAGCCCTCATGAGAGGGCGGCGGACCAAGAGGTTGAGGACGATAATTATACGCCCCCCTCCGAAGACGAGGCAAGCCTCGACGACGACGAGTTCGTCGTGCCAGAGGATCCCGTCGAACAAGAGCGTTTTAAACACAGGCTTATGGCCACGGCAAGCAGCCTCAAGAAAAAGCAGCAACAACTTAGAGCTGATCAGGATTTGCTAGCAGACAGATGGACTGAAGTCCTTGCGGCCGAAGAGTATGAACTCGAACGCCCCTCCAAGAGTTACCCAAAGCGCAGGCTGCTACCCCGACTAGAGGAGGAAGCACCTACATCACCAGCGCATGACATGGCCGACCGGCCACCTCGTGGCCGCGACAGAGAGGCCTCTTGGCCTTCCACTCAAGCCATGCCCTGACGCCGCATCAAGCATACTAAGGCACGGGAAAATGCGCCCGACCTGCGCGACATACTTTCGAGTCCCCGTGGCCTTCTTCTTCTTAGCCTTCTTCTCCGGCACCACATAAGGTGCCGGAACCAGCAGCTTCACTAGGAGAGCAGGGGCTGGGTCTTCGGGTGAGGGAGCCGGACAGTTAATCAGTCCGGATTGCACCTGCCAATCCTGTCAAAGGTGAGGGAGTTTAGATCCCGCATAGAGTCAAACTATGAAGAAACTTAACATCCTGTAAAAGATGAAAATATTTTACCTCGCCAGCAGGACGCTGCGAGCTGAATCCGCGGTCCTCGGAGGCGGATGCGGGAGCCTCGGCGCCTTTGGTTAGCCCCTTCCAGGCATCTTCGTACGTCATGTCGAAGAGCCTGCTCAGAGTTCGGTGCTGCGCCGGGTTGAACTCCCACAGATTGAAGTCCCGTTCTTGACACGGAAGGATCCGGCGGGCGAGCATGACCTGGACTACGTTGGCAAGCCTGAGCTGCTTGTTCACCAGGGACTGGATGCATTTTTGCAGTTCGGTCACCTCTTCTTCGTCTCCCCAAGACAAGCCCGTCTCCTTCCAGGACGTGAGCTGCGTAGGGGGTCCGGATCAAAATTCAGGGGCTGCGATCCACTTCGGATCACGTGGCTCGGTGATGTAAAACCACCCTGACTGCCACCCCTTCAAGGTCTCCACAAAGGAGCCCTCGAGCCATAGGACGTTGGCTATTTTGCCCGCCATGGCACCCCCGCACTCCGCTTGGTTGCCATGCACCACCTTTGGCTTGACGCTGAAGGTCTTGAGCCAGAGGCTGAAATGGGGGTGGATGCAGAGGAAAGCCTCGCACACGACGATAAACGCTGAGATATTGAGGATGAAGTTCGGGGCCAGATCGTGGAAATCTAGGCCATAGTAGAACATGAGCCCGCGGACGAATGGGTGGAGAGGAAAACCCAGTCCGCGGAGGAAGTGGGGAAGAAATACTACCCTCTCATGGGGCCTTGGGGTTGGGAGAAGCTGCCCCTCCTTAGGAAGCCGGTGCGCGATGTCCTTGGACAGGTATCCGGCCTTCCTTAGCTTTTTGACATGGCTCTCCGTAACGGAGGAGACCATCCACTTGCCTCCCGCTCCGGACATTGTTGGAGAAGGTTGAGGTAGGAAGTGCGGGCTTGGGCGCTAGAGCTCGGGTGCGCAGAAGATGGATGGGCAAAGGAGGAAGAAGGCGTAGGTAAAAAGGTGGATCCATATCCCCTTATATGGGCGGATGCGACTGTGCGTCCCCACCAGCCTAGTAAAACTCGCTTGCCCAGCGCCGTGATAAATGGCGCGGTTGGGTTACCCACGTCCGTATTGATGAGAATCCCGTAAATGGGGGACACGATCTCTGCTTTGACAAGACGTGCCAAGGAAACCGCCTCGCAAAACACGCTGAGGTGGAAGAGTGAAAACGATTCGAATAGAGGCTTGGCCGTAGTGTGATGTCACGCTGCGGAATACGTCAGCAGATTAGATTTGTGTTAATATTATTCTCTCCATGGCAATGCGTGGAAACTTATTTTGCAGAGTCGGACACTACTCTTGGTGTTTACAAACTTTTATGAAGAATTTGGAGGAGGAACCCGCCTTGCAATGCCAAAGACAATCTACGCGCCGGACTTGTCGTCATTGATGCCTGGTTCAGGGGCTACCGAGGGAGTCCTGGATTAGGGGGTGTTCGGGTAGCCGGACTATACCTTCAGCCGGACTCCAGGACTATGAAGATACAAGATTGAAGACTTTGTCCCGTGTCCGGATAGGACTTTCCTTGGCGTGGAAGGCAAGCTTGGCGATGCGGATATTCAAGATCTCCTACCATTGTAACCGACTTTGTGTAACCCTAACCCTCTCCGGTGTCTATATAAACCGGAGGGTTTTTAGTCCGTAGGACAACTTCATCATACAACAATCATACCGTAGGCTAGCTTCTAGGGTTTAGCCTCCTTGATCTCGTGGTAGATCTACTCTTGTACTACCCATATCATCAATATTAATCAAGCAGGACGTGGGGTTTTACCTCCATCAAGAGGGCCCGAACCTGGGTAAAATATCGTGTTCCTTGCCTCCTGTTACCATCCGGCCTAGACGCACAGTTCGGGACCCCCTACCCAAGATCCGCCGGTTTTGACACCGACACCTACCCTCGTGGAACCCCTATCCACCTATGATTTCGTGTACTTAACCCTCTTGCACTAGGAGTTTGGTCAATTTTTTCAATATGTGTATCCTGGAGTTTCAGCTTTGTTCTGCTTCAGGCTTTGCCTGCAAGGGTTAAGCAAGATCTAGATGTCATGTCATCATTAAGTTTGTGCAAGGACGCTAACCAAGATTGCAAGAAGAATTACAAGTTATATTAATGGAAGATGTTCATTACGGACATGGATGACACCTGAGGAGTTTGGTCGAGTCAGATAGCATACTAAGAAATTGAGCACCAAAAGGTCCCGACATGTCAGCTGCCCACGTCGTGGTGAGCAAGAGCTTTGGAGGAACAAGCAAGTCCATAGCTAGGATCTCTTTTTGACGAAAAATTCTAAATCATGGTATAAAAAAACTTCAGTGAGGAATTCTCAATTTTAGTTCTCATATGATAAAATTCATGTTCTATACAAACAAATCCTAGAAAATACATTGAGTAATTTTCAGCAGCAATGTATGGAGTATCATCTAGTAAAAGCAAAAGTTGGGGTAATCCAGACAACCCTAGCCCTCCAACCATCCTGCATTCAACCCCCCCCCCCCGCCCCCGTTCATCGACACAACACTCTAATCCCATGCCCAATCGTTCACCTCCCACCCCTTCATTCGCAGTTGCCTCGACAACTTCAACCGGGGATCCTGCCGCTGCCTACATGCTTCGTTGCCGCAACATACTTGCGCATACCACCTTCTCTTCTCCTGCTGCTCCCATTGGCACCCTGTCAAAGTTCATCGGTGCCACTAGATGTTTTCGAGGCACCCAATCTTCCATCAAAGTGGCAAGGCCGATGCGTGTCTCTTTGATACATGCACCTTTGCATCACAATTTATAGCATAAAGTTTAATTTTCTTACGTATATTTAATCACCAGTGCACCATTTTACCTTGAGTTCAACTGGGGGTGGGGGGGGGGGGGGGTGGGGGTGAGGGGGATAAAAGGGGGGTACATAAAACATTGAAGTGACATAGGTTGTTTCGGTTCAGATCTGTTTTGGTATATAAAACAGAAAGGCATGTAAAAAAATATGAAAAATTAAACTTTGGTACATATTCATTCTTATAATAGTATTACAAAATTGGTATATATTCATTCTTATAATAGTATTACAAAATTGGTATATATCAAAAATGGGCAGGCTTTTACAAACCTATTATCCACAAGATATATTTTGGTATATATTATAACTCATATAATAGTATTACTATTTTAGCATATAGCAAAAGCAAGGAGGCATTTAATAACCAGTTATCCAGAAGATACATTTTGGCATATATTATAACTTCCCTAATAGTATTAGTGTTTTGATATATATCAAAAACAAGGAGCATTAATAACCAGTTGCCACAAGATATATTTTGGTACATATTCCAATAAACCTTATAACAATATTAGTTGACAATAGGACTCGGATAGAATTAGAAAGAGAACCATGATGACTCAAATATAATATACCTCCATATTTAGGAAGATTCTCTGAGATTTGACAGTGCCTCTATATAATACCACCACAACTACTCACACAGAATGAGAAATATCAGCCATTACGACTATATTGCTATAGGCGGAAAAAGAAATAGGAAACCACCTCTCATGGCACTTATCAAGAACAACACAAATGCCATGTGCTTGGTAATTCTTCTGATGTCTACCACTTTGTTGTCATGCCAGGCAACTGGGAGAAACAAAGGTACACTCAATTGTTTATATCAGTCCAATTATATATAAACATACATACTCCTTAGTTTTCCAGACTGTCTTGAGTAACTTGTGTAATTTATACTACATTTCTAATCTGAGATGGGATGCAATACTTTGTTGGGCGTAGGTACCACTTCACTGATAGATGTGTGTGGAAAATCTCGGTTATGCGAGGATGACACGGCAATCAATATTAATTGGTGCAAGGCTTCATGTCAAATTTCTGGCTACAGTTTTGAAAGAAGCTACTGCGAGAAGAATAATTGCTGCTGCGCGTCCTAAGCGATTAAATGATTTGCCAAAATGTTGTGCTTGTAACATGTGGTGAACTTCAATGAACAATACATGTTGATTTTGGCATGAAGGTGCAACCTCATAATTTTATCAACGATGATGTTATATATCCAAGTTATTTTGATAGCATTTTTTTTCTAATTCAAGTCGCCAAGGAAATTAGGACGACTAATTACTGTATCCTCCTTTGTTTTCTGTTTACAAGCCCCCTTGCCAAAATTCATTTTTCTATCTCAAGATCCATGAATCTGGTGGCAAAAATTCATTTTTCTGTCTCAAGATCCATGAATCTGGGCCAAAATTCATTCTGCTTCACGAATCTGGTGGGGAGCTTCACGAATTGATCACGCGGGACATGCTGTCCACTGGACCGCTTGTGATCCGCCTTAGTTGTGTACTATGCGTACGATAGTTGTATGATTTATGTACGATATCGAATCCATTGGCCTGCTGCCGTTTGGTCCCATGCATGGACGGCTTGATTGACCCTGTCGTACAAATATCACACTCTGTGTCGTATGTATAGCAACACTCTTAACCAAATAAAATGACTATATGCATACACTACTTAGTTGTACTCCCTCCGTCCCATAATGTAAGAATTTTTTTGACTCTAGTGTAGTGTCAAAAAAAATCCTATACATATACTTCACTATATTTGATTTAGACTAATTCTTGATCTGAGTAGCATGCACAATGCATGTTGATATGGGTGTTTTTCCTTGCATGGTGGCATGATGAGGTGACAGTTGCATGTCGAGAGAACAGAAGCTAATGGATTTGAATATGAGTAGCATGCATAGTGCATGTTTTTTTTGAAATTGCATTGCTAATATAGGTGTTTTTCATGATTGGCGGTATGGTAAGATGACATAGTTCTTAGTTGCATGTTTTGAGAATTGGAGTTTTTTTTTTGCAAGCGCGCGTGGGGGGGGGGGGGGGGGGTGATCAACTATTTAGGATGTAGGATATGCTAAATTAAATAGAATCACTGGTCTCGTTTGCTTGCTACTGAATTTAACTTAACCGCTTGATCCTTAATTTCTCAGTTTATAGAGATAAAAAAACACCGAAGAATGCTGAAGGAGGGGCGTCACAAGCTTTGATTAAAGACACGCCGGACTAAAGCATATTGATTAAGTCGGTTCCCGTATGTATGTGTACGTGTCCGACTCTAGCCAAATATATTGATTAATCTATATCTATCTATACCTCTATATCTCTATATCTATACCTACTATTAAAGGGAATATGTATTCTTGGTTTGGTCATAATATTCTTTGTCCCGTGGTATTTTTTTGTTTATGGTGGGACCTACCTAATTTTCGTTCGTCATGGGACGCTGGGGTTAATTTTTACGTTCGTCTGTGATTTTCCAAGAAAAAAGATGCGCTTGTGGGGATAGAACCCAAGATGTCATGTTATACAGTTGACCTAACGAGCTCTAATGGTTATAAAGCAGTGAAAAGTGTTAAGAACCAACTACCAGCGCAGATACAAATATTTTTTAAATTTCGATATCAACTATTAAAAGTGTTAAGAACCAACTAACAACGCATATACAAATATTTTTTAAATTTCGATATCAACTATTTTTAAAAAAATACCAGATGTTTGTGAAGCGCAAACACTTTACACATTTGGAAACATATTTTTTTAAATGAAAGAGTTTTTTAAAAACATGAACATTTTCTTAAAATCTTGAACACTTTTTTCAAATAGGAACATTTTTTAATTCCAAAACAAAATGTGGAAACACAAACATTTTCTGAAACTCGCGACCAAAATTGGGAACACAAAAAAAATTGAAACTCCAGAAAATAAATTGAAACATGGACATTTTCTTTAAAAATTGACCAATTTGTGGATACAGGAACATTGTTTTTTGAAATTCCGATAATAATTCTGAAAACTTGTGAAAATTTTGAACAAAAACATTCCAAACAATTTTTGAAAAACCCAAACAAAATTTGGAAACACGTTTTTTAACACATATTCAAACAATTTTGTAAAGTGGAACATTATTTGAAACTGTCTCGCACGAAGCGAGACATGGCTACACCTGAGAGACACAGCCACCGCCCACCAGGGCGGCGAGTATACCACACATCCACATGGGGCAAGGCCGTTTAGAAACATGAGTCATGCAGAAGCACTACTAGGGAAAAGCCTATACACAGAATCTTACCAGCAGCGCGCTTTAAAATCAGGCGCTGCTGCTAAGTAGCAGTAGCGCGGGTTTTTAACCCTCGCTACTACTAAGTTGATAGCAGTGGCGCTGGTTTTTTACCCTCGCTACTACTAAGCGGTCTCTACCGTGCCCCCTGGGACATGCCATAGTAGTAGCGCGGGTTTTTAACCCTCGCTACTACTAAGTTGATAGTAGTAGCGCTGGTTTTTACCCCTCGCTACTACTAAGCGGTCTCTATCGTGCCCCTGGGCCATGCCATAGTAGTAGCGAGGGTTATAAACCCGCACTACTACTAAGTTTTTACCCCTCGCTACTACTAAGAAGTCTCAACCGTGCCCCTCCGGGACATGCCATAGTAGTAGCGAGGGGTAAAATCCCTCGCTACTACTAAAGGTCCCATTTTGAAACTCTACCCCCCCCCCCAGTGGATCGCCTTTTCGGTTTTGTAAAAAGCAAAAGGAAATGATAAAAACTTCAAAAATTAAAATACTTTGAGATGTAGTTATGTTACTACATCTACTAGTTAGGAAAATTTAAAAACTTAAATTTGGACATGTTTTGCAAAAAGTGTAGGGGAAATGTAAAACGGCTATAACTTTTGCATACGATGTTAGAAAAAAACGTATAATATATCAAAATGTTCAGCACGAAAATCCGCATACGATGGAGACCGCCTATGGCCTGTTTGCAAATTTTTAGAATCCTCAAATTCTAAAAGGAAAAAAAGTTATGCTCAAATTTCAGTTTTTTTATTTTGGTCAAATCTGGTCAAACTGTGGTCAAACTACTTATTCAAGAAGTATTAGTGTTACTAAATAATCATTCAAGAATATTAGTGTTACTAAATAATTATTTCAGTTTTTTGGAATTTTGGTCAAATCTGGTCAAACTGTGGTCAAACTTTGGTCAAAATGTGGTCAAACTCCTTATTCAAGAAATATTAGTGTTACTAAATAATTATTGTTTTTTAGAACAATAGTTTTAAACTCAAACAGCGAAATGTGTGACTTCATGCTCAAGCTAAACTCCCGAGGGTTAATAGGATTGACATATTACTATTGTCAGGAAAACAACAAGTGCAGACTTGGAATCGAGGGAGAATAGAACCCGGAAGTTAAGCGTGCTCAGGCTGGAGTAGTGAGAGGATGGGTGACCGTCCGGGAAGTTAGATGATTTGGAATGATGAGGGGTGATTAGAGATTAAATTGAGCAGCGATGAGGGTGATTAGAGATTAGAGGTTAAAATAATTCAGAAATTTGAAAATTCGCGCAAAAAATTCGAAAAAAAATTCCATGGGTTAGTAGTAGCGCGGGTTTTTACCCATGCTACTACTAATGGACGTAGTAGTAGCGCGGGTGGCACCCGCGCTGCTGCTATACGTTAGCTGTAGCGCCTTATTAGTAGCGCCGGCCCCCGCGCTGCTGCTAGGCTTTTCCCTAGTAGTGAAGCGGCGGCCCAAATACTCCGCCTTGATGGAGGAGACCATGTCCTTAGAGAGGCAGCACAGGGACCCGATCGTCTCCCTCACCCCTAGGGTTTTCGTCTAGAAGTGACGACAAGGAGAGGAAAGAGAACTTTGGAGGGTCGCTGGGAAGGATTACATGGCCATCAAGGCCGCGACGTCCGTCCAGGTCCAGGCGCAAGTCTAAGAGAAGAAGACAGAACCCACCTTTCAGCATTCTAGGAGCGACTAGACAAAGGAAGAACTCGGGAGATAATTATGTGGTGTGGGATATGCGGGGCTAGGTGGCAACGATGATGGGCGACATGTGATCTGTTCGGTGATCTTTTGCGATATCAGTTTGTGTGATTCTCCTTCATAGCTCACCGTTAGAACCGGAGTTGTGTTGCCCCTGTGGTGGGCGACTGGGTGATTGACATGCTTCATAATGTGGCTTTACATGGCTCTTTGCGAGTTGAGCTGGGTCGATGGTTGTCTGTGGCGACGTCACTTGCACGAGAAAAGTGATGACAATGACGCTAATGTGCTACCTTGACGAGGCTTTCTTTGTAGTGATGTGTGTGTGTGTGGGGGGGGGGGGGTTCTTGTGTTTGTCGCTCAGCGGGTTGTCTCCCGGTTTTTGATTGATCGAGTGGGCAACTCTATTCTTCCTAATTAATGGACGAGTCAAATCTTTTCTACTTCCATTTTGAAAAAAGCGAGAGAAACCAATTCTTTTTAGCTGGGAGAGAAAAAAGCTCTTTTTAATGGGTCACAGAGAAAAATAGCTAGGCTCTTGTCCGAAAACCATCAAAGGTGCTTGGAGCACATGCTCCATTTTTAAAAAAGTAGTATAAAAATGATGGTGATCATCCCAAAAACCAAAAACATATCACATGTTCAAAAGTGAAATTAAATGCCAGATCCCTGATGTCATGAAAATCACCATTCATTTGTAGGGTGTGCAAAAAAAACTGAAACACCTTTTTTCAAAAGTATATTAATTTGCTACCTTGACTTCCCATTTCCTTTTTATTTTTCACACACACCACAAATAAATAAAGGTTTTGATGAAAAAGTTGCCAGCGGACAGCTCACTTTAACATCTAACAGTTTCAAAGAAGAAAAATGGTGTGTAGACTAAAAAAATCTACACAGCATTTGTCTTCTTTGAAACTTTCCAGCTAAATGTTACTAAAATTCTTAAAAAATGATGAGGTTTCAACATTGAAAAAAAACAATCCTAAAATAGAGGGCCCGGTGCATAAATCTGGAGTTGTGGACTCAAACTCTGGACTGGCCCAAGGTGGAATCTACTGGACCGTCTGAGGCGGGTTACTATACACAAGGAGGCGGCAAGGTGATGGCAAGCTCTCGACCAGAATAAAGCTGCAGAGAGAGCCATGGCCACCAGTGACAGTCCGAAACACACACACAAGTCATGGAGAAACGGCGGCCCGAGTGCTCCGTCCTGACGGTGATGGAGCAGATCATGTCCCTGGAGAAGGACCGCATAGACCTGCTTGCCTCCCTCACCACATGCATCTCCATCTGGAAGCAGCAGCTATGCACTTCGCACTTCGCACACTACACACCTGATACCATCTCATCCGCTTTCGTTGTCGCCGGGAGCGCCTTGCAGATCTACTCCATCGCAATCCATGCACTAAATGGAAATCTGAGCTAGCCACTCAAAGTGTACGAAGTGGTCGCTGTTTGAGATACCGCGGAACGCAACCACAACATTCTCTTCTATAGGTCAAGGCCTTACTACCAAGAACTCCCTAAAAGGGTAGGTATTGTGTGCGTGTTTTCAGATTTCTCATCATTTTTCTTAGTCCCTTGCGATAAGGTACTTTTATTTAGGAGGACAACCATTGCAATCAAGTCTAACCATACGATGATGCTTGCTGTAGGAGCTTTTCTTACGCTTGACTGGTCCATCCCGTGCGATCGTAACTCTCGACCCTTTTGACTTTGAAGTTGAGCTCACAATAAAAGAGGGAGCAAGTCCCAAGATAGTGATTTGATTAGTCTTACCAAGTGTTATGGCGGTACAGATGATACCTCTCTCAGGTTTGACAGCTACCGGTGCACAACGATGTTAAGACTTCATCAACTTTCAACAATGGTCTAGGCCACCATCGTTGGTGTTCGTGTTGTTGAAGGGAGATGGCCTTTTAGACATGGATGCCAAGCTGCTTTCTTTGGTGTTGTAGATGTTATAGGTTCCACTTCCAGGGAAGTTGTGTTGCTTGATTGTGGTGGTAAATAAATGCATAAAGGATCTATTGGATACCTTCATCTATCAAGGAATGTTGTTTCCGCAGAATCACATGCAAGATTGAAGGTTATCATACAAGCCTACTCAAAATCTGATGGTAAAGCTCAAGAGAATCAGGTTGATATCCCTGCCCAAAAATGCCAAACAAGCCATCATCGATGTTCACTCGACAAGTGTATGAGCTAGGTATGACGGATTGCCTAGCTGTAGAGCCTTGAAGAATATGTGTATGAGCTATGTACGATGTTCAACTCACATGTTCCATATGATAAAGCCAAATATTCATGTTCCAATCGAAAAAAAAATATTTGCTAGGAATAGAAAGACAAGAGTATTTGAGTAGGAGGTCTTCGAGACAAAGTACAACCTAATTAAAGTTATAATCCTTTCATAAATGGTAATCATGCTATAATAATATTTTATCTCTTTTAGTTCTATCGGTGTACAGTACATATCTCTAACCAATTTTCAAGAGCTATATGGTTGTATGCTATTCATGATGCCTTCGGATGTGTGAACATGTATCACAGTTGGCTGCTTATGTCCCTGGAGAAGGACCGCATAGAACTGCTTGCCTCCCTCACCACATGCATCTCCATCTGGATGCAGCAACTATGCACTTCGCACTTCGCACACTACACACCTGATACCATCTCATCCGCTTCCGTTGTCGCCTGGAGCGCCTTGCAGATCTAGTCCATCGCAATCCTTGCACTAAATGGAAATCTGACCTAGCCACTCAAAGTGTACAGAGTGGTCGCTGTTTGAGATACCGCGGAACGCAACCACAACATTCTCTTCTATAGGTCAAGGCCTTACTACCAAGAACTCACTAAAAGGGTAGGTATTGTGTGCGTGTTTTCAGATTTCTCATCATTTTTCTTAGTCCCTTGCGATAAGGTACTTTTATTTAGGAGGACAACCATTGCGGTCAAGTCTAACCATACGATGATGCTTGTTGCAGGAGCCTTTCTTACGCTTGACTGGTCCGTCCCGTGCGATCGTAACTGTCGACCCTTTTGACTTTGAAGTTGAGCTCACAATAAAAGAGGGAGCAAGTCCCAAGATAGTGATTTGATTAGTCTTACCAAGTGTTATGACGGTACATATGATATAGCTTAATCATTTGGTTCATAATGTCCTATATAAGGCACAATCACTTGGTTTGCAATCTTCATCCTTGAAAAAGAAGCAATCTACTACCGAATGCTTTCCATTTTCAGTTTTTCAATTATACATTTATGTGTTTGTATGCCTCATCTTATTTGTAAAATCTTATAGGACCGCATTGCTCACGCCCGCCATCATTTACTCGGATGAGTTTAATTCCTTTATTTACGATTCAATCATTTTATATTGAGGTTTGCTATTGTTGTTCATCTATACCTCTATATATAGTAAAACCTTACTCCCTCCGTTCCTAAATACAAGTCTTTTTGGAGATTCCACTGCAAACAACATACGAATGTATATAGACATATTTTAGAGTGTAGATTCACTCATTTTGCCCCGTATGTAGTCCATAGTGGAATCTCTAAAAAGACTTATATTTAGAAACGCTGGGAGGAACAAGTTTTTGAATGCAATCATTAGAATGTATCCGCCATCTTATTGTTAATCACTTATTTGGCAATAACTTATTTAGCAAAATTTTGTACACAATCACTATGATTTATGTGTCATCTTATTGTTAATCACTTATTTGGTAAGAACTTAATGACTTACCAAAAATACTACTCCCTCTGTTACATATATTATTTTATTTTTGTAAACTAATATAGGACGTGGACCAGTTACTCGATTTTAGGGAAACCCAATGGGAGAAAAAGCAAAGATGCATGGGACGGAAAACGAAGGAAAAAAAGGAGGGAGGTGGGAACGTACATAGAGAGGTTGGACGAAGAAAATATGAAACTAGAACCTTACGTTCTTTTGAATTAAGTAAAAAATAGAGATATAGACATTTTTTGAGGGTATATATATATATATATATATATATATATATAGTGTTACTATTTGTCACCCAGGCTGCAGAATAAGTTATTCTTCATCCGAGGTAATCTTACGATCATTTCATAATTAAATTACATTTCGAATTCAAATAGTTACATTCCTATTGAGTCACTACGTAAAATTTGACATAAGAAAATAAAAATATAGGTCATAAGACAAGAAAATTTACAGTTTATGTGTATTTTAGACTATGTTTTTATGTTTGTAATTTTACATAACATAAAATATTTTTTACGGTAATTATATATTTTCTTACGGTCCTTTTTTGCGTCGGAAATTAAACAAAACTTACGGAATGTAAAATTACGGTGCATTGATGGTAAAATAGAGGGGGGGGTGAAGAATAACTATTTCTCACCCAGGGTGACGAATAGCACGACCCTATATATGTTCTTGGGTCCCTATTGTTTCAATCATGTTCATATTTGGGTTATGTTGTTTAAAACTTTTGACGATTTTGTCATGTCCTACTATTTCTAGAACCTTATTTTGTTGTTATTGTCTTCTCTCATCAGGATAATATTAATCGTTCTAAAAAGATATGCCCGAACTATAAGTGTGCTCCCAATCAAGTTTTACTTGCCAGTAAAAGTTTGTGTGTACCTGCCAAAGCTAAGCTCAAAGAATATGACTTTGGAGTTTTCTTGGACTTGAAACTAAAGAGTATTGAGAACACAAGGTTACTCATGTTCCTCATGGATAGACTGGACCCCGATACGCTCACCTTGCACTTTTCTGATAATAAGCGCTTGAAAATCACTACACACTCCATCCAATGTGTTCTTGGGTTGCCAAATAGGGGCACAAACATAGTTGTACCCGATAAGCAAATCCAAAAAAGCAGCATTATGCAAACTGAAGCAGAAGCTTTGCATCGATCAAGGTGTAGATGTCAAGGTGCAAGATTTGATTGCACAAATTGCCAAAGATAAAGAGGGTGATGATTTCGCAATCAGGTGCTTCCTAATGATTCTCTTGAACAAGATGCTTTTGCCGGGACTACCGATTACATCACAGGAAAGGAGGCTGCAATAACCGAGGGCATCACAATGTTGCGCTCCGTAAATTGGCCAAAATTAATTTTTGATGACATTTCCCATGCCTCTAAGTCGTGGCACTCAAAGAAGACCGGTGCCACTAGCCCCTCTATTCATGGCTGTGTGTTGTTCCTAATTGTGAGTATCAAAGCATTTTTCTTCACACTAAACCATCAATCCAATTTACTCCATGGATACCCCTTACTATTGGAGTTATGACTGTCTTAATGTATGTTATTTTTTAGGTCTATTATTTCGATAATTTATTGGGAGAGCCTTGTACCGATCCCAACACTACACCCAGTGTAACTCATATTACGAGAAACAAATTTTGAGTCTAATTGAGCAAGATAAGATAGTGATTGACGGCCTTGAATCATTTGGTGCTTTGCGGGTCAGTTGCTCAACTATTTTGTGTATGGCTTAATGGTGTGTAAATCACTCCATCCCCTGAAATCATTGTTCAGCCTCGTATTCTGCTGCATCTCAAATTATATATTATTTTGTCTACTACTTTTCATAGAAATTTTGCACCAACCTATTGTGCATCTAGGCATCGCAACATCGCCTGACACCCGTCGTACATGGCCAACAACCAGATGTTCATGGACAAGTGAACCAACGCTAAAATGAAGCTTGTCGCCGTGATTGATTCTGTATATACTTGCAAACATCTCCCATTCTCCAGTCAGGTAGTATTTTCGTCCACGCTTTCCTACTTCAAACTCGTACCATTCACCCGTTGGTGTCATCTGCAATTTCATCTCACTTCTCCAGAAACGAGTCAAGTTCTCTCCTAGTTTGCATGGAATCACCTATCCATTGACCAAAATGGTATGAACAATGGATGTTTGACTAATGCTAAAACACTAAACAGTAAACATACTTGGTACACTCTCTCCTGCTGAAGGTCAGCCATTGTGAATGATTCAGATATGCTACCATTGAACTATTATATATAGCCAAAACCATCAGACAAAAGTATGACACCAACGTGAGTCTGGGTACATGCAAAACCACCCAAACCTCGTTGGCCTTTCATTTTTTCTACAAGATCTCGCTAGACTGAGTCTATATGAAATATTCATAGATCTTGCCACACATACCTACAATATAGGAACACACTAGTCAGCTAAGCACCCGGTACTCATTCCGTAAAATTACGGCATCTGATATCTGCACCATGCCTTGACGCACAGTGTAGGTGGCACACATGCACGAGGTAAATTTCTTGTATGCATGAGGTAATTAATACTTACGGCTCTTTCATTTCCTTCACGGAACAAAGATGTTTTCCCTTTGGCTGTAATATTACCCCACATCTTTTCCTTTCTTACTTCCTACAACCTGGCGTGGGAGATGGGGTGGGGTGAGGAATATTCCTCACCCAGGGTGACGAATAGCGCGACCCGGGGGTGAGGAATAACTATTTCTCACCCAGGGTGACGAATAGCGCGAAAATATCACACCGAATATCAATGTCTATGGTAATCAATTAAATTGCACATAATTGATATCCTACATTATATAAACATGCAAATAATTTTCTCCTTAATATTAACGCGCGTTGCATGTATGCATTTACCAGTCTTAATTAATGAATGAGAACAATATTTTGCCTCCGTTTCGACAAAAGGGTGAGAGAAAATAGATTTTTTCTAGCTAGGAGAGAAAATAGCTTCTTATTTTAGGGGCAGCGGAGAAAATAGCTAGGCGCTCGTCCGAAAACCAGCTGGTGTGCTCAAGAGCACATACTCGATTGGAAAAAAACAAATGGTGGCGATGATCTAAAAACTCCAAAAAGATATCACATGTTGAAAAATGAAATCAATTGCCAGCTTCCCAATGTCATGAAAATCACCGTTCATTTTGCGAGATGTGCAAGTATATTTGCTACCTAGCTTCCCATTTTCTTTTCCACACCACCATAAAAAAGTTTTTAATGAAAAATTGCTGCCGCCTGGCAAAAAGCTCACTGCAACATTTAGGCACTATTTCTTTTTCTTTGAGACTTTCCCAAAACAACTGTTTAAAGCAAAGCAGAAAAGCTAGACTCGAGCTATTGACCGGCACAAGGTGGAGTCTACTGGGCCGTTTCAGGTAGGTTAGTACGTATACCTGACGGAGACGGACGCTAAGTCCTCGACCAGAATAAAGCTGCACAGACCCACAACGAGAGCTATATGTCATTCGTACTGATTCCTATTAGGGCTCATCTAAAGCGCGATGGCATTTTAGCCAGTGAGCTTTTCTCCTGTGGGTACTTTAGCCTCAGTCATTTGTAAAAATAGAATGAAAATGAAGGACCCTGATAAGTGCCACTCGTGTACCACAAATACATGCCAACTCCGAATGTTTTTTATGACAAGTTTAGTGACGCGAGAATTGCAAATTTAGTTGTCAAGCATAGCAATTTTCTTTTCGGATGGCAAGTTTCAGTTTTTTTTGGGTTTGTTTTTTCCTTTTCGGCCGGTAATTTTAGTTCTAAAAAATGCCAGAACTGAAGTACATCATGCCACACGGGTGGTACTTATCATTTAGGGAAAAGAATATAGAATCGAATCATAGAGTTCTGATTCCTAACGAAAAGGATAGGAGAAAAAAAATCAAGAAAAGAAGCGAAACTTGACTAGTTGGGCGGAGTGGGACATATCTTTTTGGTTGTTCTCTGGTTTTCTTGGGTTTATGCCTTTTGCTTTCCCCCCTTTTTATGGTTTTCTTTGTTTCTTTCTTTGGTTTTCATCAGTTTTCTTTTTTTATTTCTTTTCCCCCTTTTCAACACATGTCTAGTTTATTATACACATTGTACATTTTTTTATACACCAGAAATTTTTTATACATGTTTAACATTTTTCAAATACATAATTAACTTTAAAAAAATATATGTTTCATCTCTATTCTTTTCATACACATTGTACATTTTCCATATACAGATAAAACATTTTTATATACTTTTATTATTTTTCAATACATGGTTAACATTTTTTTCAAATATATGTTTTGATTTTTTAGAATACGTGTTAAATATTTTCATAATAAATGTAGAAATATTTTTTTGTAATATATTTTTTAAAAATATGTGAACATTTTTTATATTATATGTTATCATATTATATATTGAAAATGTCACAAACATTTTGTTTGAGACAAGTGGACATTTTTCTAAATGTAACATGCATTTTCTAATGGTATGAATTATTATTTTTGAATTACACAAATATTTGTTTTACATTGTATAGTGTTTAAAAAAAATCTCATATACATTTTTTTGAAATGTCACAAACATTTTCTAAAAGTTGAGTGAACTTCTTTTAGACTGCATTTACTTTTTTGGATATGCAGACACTTTTTTAGGAATTAACTAAATTATTTTTCATAATATGTGTATTTAGTATTTTTACAAAATATAAAGAAAACAAAACAAAATGCACACGATGTCAACATGACAATGCCATGTGGTTACTAGGTAGGCCTACTACTAGCTACCTGCAGACTATGTGGTCTATTGTCTTGCACGAAGCGAGACATAGCTACGGCTGAGAGCCACACCCACCGGTGCAACGACTATACCACACGTCCACACTGGGCAAAGCCGTTCAGGAACACGAGTCATGGAGAAGCGGCGACCCGAGTACTCCGTCTTGATGGAGGATATCATGTCCATGGAGAGGGAGCACATGGGCCTGCTTGCCTTCGTCACACCCGAGGGGTTTCCGTTTGGAAGCGACAACAAGGACAAGAGAGCCAACTTTGGAGGGGGTCGTTGGAAAGGATTACATGGCCGTCGAGGCCGCGGCGTCCGTCTAGGTCCAGGCGCACGTCCTAAGATGGAACCCATCTTTTAGCATTCTAGGAGCGACCAGCCAAAGGAAAAACTCGAGAACTATTTCTACTTTGTGGGTAGGATATGCGGGGTCTGGGTGACAACGATGACAGGTGACAAGTGGTCCGTTCAATGATCTTTTGCGATATCAACTTGCATGATTCTCCCTCATAGCTCACTGATAGAATCGGAGTTGTGTTGCCCCAGTCGTGGGTGGTTGGGTAATTGACATGCTTCTTCATGTGGCTTTGCATGGAATGTGCGAATTGGGCTGGGTAGACGATGGTCATCTGCGGCGAAGTCGGAGTCACTTGCACGAGAGAAGTGATGCCTATGTGCTACCTCGGTGAGGCTTTCCTGAATTAAACGATGAGGTTTCAACATAAAAAAAACATTGTAAAATAGAGGGCCCGGTGCATAAATCTAGAGCTATGGATTCAAACTCTGGATCGACCAAGGTGGAATTTACTGGGCTGTCTGAGGCGGGCTAGAATACCCAACGGAGGCGGCAAGGCAAAGGCAAGCCCTCGACCAGAATAAAGCTGCAGAGAGAGCCACGGCCACCGGCGGCAGTCCGAAACACACACAGGTCATGGAGAGGCGGCGGTCCGAGTGCTCCGTCCTGACGGTGATGCAGGAGATCATGTCCCTGGAGAAGGAGCGCAGAGACCTGCTCGCCTCCCTCACCGCAGGCATCTCCGTCTGGAAGCAGCCAACAGGAGCCGGAAAGGATTACATCGCCGCCGAGGTCGAGGAGAAGAATATGGATATGGAAGCAGCCTCGACACAGGAAAAACTCGGGAGATACTTGGCTTCTGTGGTGCAGGACATGGAGGACCTAAGCCATCGGATGCTGTCCACGGCGTACGTTGCGGACAGACCCGCCGGCTCCTCCGCGTACAAGGCCGACGAGCGTGTTAACTCGACATCCAGACTAATGCACGCTTGCGAGGAGCTGTACAAATGTACCAATGACAATGAGGATGACGAGGAGGAGCAGGAGAAGAGGGCATTCTTGGATCTCCATGATAAGTTCCTGAGAAGCCCCGACGACTACGAGAACGAGCTGGAGGAGGAGGAGGCGTACGAGAAGGAGATGAAGAGGAGGGAGGAGGCGTATCAACGGGACAGGGAGAAGTACATGCAATGGCAGGAGCTCAAGAAGGATTATGAGAGGCGGAAGGCCATGGGGGAGGAGGAGGAGTATCGCAAGGAGATGAAGGAGAAGGAGAAGGAGGAGGAGGAGAGGTGGGAGAAGGAGAAGAAGAAGAAGGATGATCCATCCACAGGGGAGTATCCCAACAAGGGGATGGAGAGCACCCACAAACTCTTTGCAAATAATCGAGACGGCTGGGAATCCGTATGGGGCAACAAGTGTTAGAATTATGTCGAATATTATTGTACAAGTTAGGTTACAGTTGCACTTGGTTTTGGACTGTGTGTAGACAGAATAGGAGTTGTGTCCTAATAGGACACTTGTATCCTAAGCCTCTCATATATATCGGGGGTAGACACACGATGTAACATATGCCAACATAATAGCACGGGCACGCGGGGGAGCCGGCGGCGTGTGCCGGCGCCCGGGCGACCGGGGTGCGGTATTGTGATGGTGTCATGGGAGGAGCGCCCGTAGTCATGCCCCGGGGATGTAACTATGATGGTGAACCTCGTTGACAAATCTCGGTGTCGTGCTTGTGTGATTGCTTGGTCCTTGATAGATCGATGAAGTGCCTCGGATTATTTTAACAAGTGGTATCATGAGCTAGGTTGTTCCGAGGTCGCGGAGGAGTTGATCTAGAGGATGAAAAGTGCTCGACATGGATCAACGTTGTTGGTATGAAGGCGGTTGCCGTAGAGCGACATATGCGGACGTGGATAGATCGGAGAGTCGGCGTTTTCTGGAATAGCAATCGCCAATCGGAAGCGCAGCAGATCGGTAAAGGAATCTTTCCGATGACACGTTGGCAGCAGGCTCTCGACAAAGGAGGGCGGCGGCGGCGTAACGCGTGTGCATCAGACTCGACAGCTGTGCGCTTGCTGGGTGGCAACAGGACGCACTTGCGGGAGGGCTCAGGCCCATGGCGCGAGGGGCAGGCTGGGCTGTGTTAGCAGCACGGTGGGCCGGCGGAAAGCTGGTGCAAAGGCGTGTTGGTTTGGGCTGGTCCATGCGAGCCGAGGTTGGGCGCTGGTGTGAGCAGCTTGCGGAGGATACGAGATTTGTTTTGAAACTCATGGTGTTCCTACAGGAGGGTCACGTGGTGTTAGGTTGTGGAGTTGACTATCAGGAAGACTACATTTGGGTTCTTTGCTTTGTACACGGGTCAAGGATGACATCATGGTAGCGATGTTGTTGTTCAGCAGAGACAGTCATACGGGAACCGAGATCAACGACGTGAGTATAAGGCTTGAAGAAGTCTGGAGCATGTCGTGATAGGATCATGCAAACACAAGGCGTTAAGTAATGCATTGAGATGTGCGAGGCTGGTCATGACGCAAGGTGGAGCATGGTTGCAGTCGGATATTTTTCAGCTGGGTCGGACTGGATTGTCTGACGGATCGACGGGGATGTCGGTCAAAGTAGAAGAGGGCGGTGATTTCAGCGACGACGACATAAGATTGTGATGCTGATGGTGGCCGAATTCTGGGGCGTGGAAACACGTGGTGCAGGCCTGAGGGCATGTGCGGCTTCGACAAGACTATGGCGCAGGGTTGATTCAAGGCAGTGCACACATGAGAGCTTGAAGTCGACATGGCGCGGGGTAGCACGGCCAGCTACATGGAGTCATGTTGAAGGTGGAGCTGGAGTCTGATGGATGACTTCACTCTGAGCTGATGGAGGGGCTGCGACGTAAGTTAACAAAGAGTCGAAGCCTATTTCAGCGGGATAGCGAGAGACACGTGGTTTCAGACTGGGTACCAGTGGTCTGATGGAGGCGTGATACTCGGCATCGGTCGGTGATGATCGATGGTTCTCTGCAGTGGGAGTTGAGATAGTGGGGGCTAGCTACCCGGGAGACTCGACCAGGACAGCAGAGGCTCGACGCAGTGATAGCGGCGAGGCGTGCGGTATGCACGGGACACAGCGACAGGCCAAGGCACTAGTGGTCAGACATGTGGTCAGACAAATTATGCAGGGGTGTTGAAGCAGTGTTGACGAGTACCGGATTCAAGTTGGTGACTGGGTCTATCGGTGCCGGAAGATGGACATGAGTTGACCATGGAGAATCTGAGAAAGTGGCGGAGAGTTCAAAATTGTCAAAAGCGGAGGCGGAGTGCTATAGCTGTGGGACATGTCAGAGACTATCCAGGAAAAAAGGGTGAGACAACTGCGAATTTGACTCGGGGTGACTACAAGCAACGGTGAAATTCCTTCAAGTTTCAGACAGACGGTCAAGAAAGAGCGGTGACGTTGAGTTCAGGTAACTCTTATATGTGGCATCCAATATGTGAGTTGTTCATTTTCACGCAGACAGGTGTGTGATGGCATTGAACGGATTCCCCGGAAGTTGGAAGCACAAGGTAGAGTAATGAGGAACTTAATTTTGCTCGAGTGTTGACTGTGAAGAAGACGAGAAGGGACTACAGTTGCAGGTGGAGTCACATGGAGTCTGGGAGTAGTAGCGGTGCTCATGGTGTATCTCAAGTTCAATGTACATGGAGGTTCGACGCACAGACGAATTCAAGGTGGTGGAGAATATTCGCCAAGGTGGAGTTTGTTAGAATTATGTCAAATATTATTGTACAAGTTAGGTTACAGTTGGACTTGGTTTTGAACTGTGTGTAGACAGAATAGGAGTTGTGTCCTAATAGGACACTTGTATCCTAAGCCTCTCATATATATCGGGGGTAGACACACGATGTTACATATGCCAACATAATAGCACGGGCACGCGGGGGAGCCGGCAGCGTGTGCCGGCACCCGAGCGGCCGGGGTGCGGTATTGTGACAGTGTCATGGGAAGGAGCGCCCGTAGTCATGCCCCGGGGATGTAACCATGATGATGAACCTCGTTAACAAATCTCGGTGTCGTGCTTGTGTGATTGCTTGGTCCTCGGTAAATCGACAGAGTGCCTCGGATTATTCTAACAACAAGATTGGACGCTGCAGCGACTTCCAAGACAAAAATATGTACTCAACTTGAATTCATTACAATTCTTGATTTGGTTGTCCAGAAATTCTAGCAGGCCAATAATTTCCTCGACTTCTCTTAATTTGGTTGGCTTTATTAGTTTGATGTAGCCACATTGAGCCCTATGCAGTTCACACACTACACACCCAATACCATCTCATACGCTTCCGTTGTTGCGGGGAGCGCCTTGCAGATCTAATCCATCGAAATCCTTGCACTAAATGGAAATTTAAGCTGGCCACTCAGAGTGTACGGCATGGTGACCGCTCGAGATACCATGGATCGCAACCGCAACAATCTCTTCGATCTGTCAAGGCTTTACTACCAAGAACTCACTAAAAAGGTCTGTACTTTGTGTTTGTGTGTGTGTGTGTGTGTTTTGATTTCTCATCATTTTTTTACTTCTTCTTCTTCCGGCTTTCATAGTCACGTGCGGTAAGGTATTTTTATTTATGAGGATAAACTTAGCAATCAAGTCTAATGATATGATGATGCTTGCTGCAGAAGCCTTTCTTACGCTTGACTGCTCCGTCCCGTGCGATTGTAGCTCTGGACCCTGTTGACTTTGAAATTGAGCTCACAATAGAAGAGGGAGTGGAGTCCCAAGATAGTGAATTGATCAGTCTTAGCAAGCGTTATGAAGGTATGGATGATGACTCTCTCAGGTTCAACGGCTACCGGTGCACAATGGTGTTAAGACTTGAGAAACTTTCCACGACTGTCCAAGCCACCATCGTTGATGTTCACGTTGTTGAAGGGAAGTGGCCTTTTAAATATGGATGTCGAGTTGCTTGCTTTGCTGCTACAGATGTTATAGGCCCCACTTCCAGAGAGGTTGTGTTGCTTGATTGTGATGGTAAAGAAATGCACAAAGGATCAAATAATTACCTTCATCTATCAAGGAAGGTTGTTCCAGTGACATCAAGGGAAGATTGAAAGTTTCAGCTTTGTTCTATTTCAGGGTTTGACTGCAAGAGTTAAGCAAGATCTAGACGTCATGTCATCATCAAGTTTGTGCAAGGACACTAACCAAGATTACAAGAAAGTACAAGATATAATAATGGAAGATGTTCATTACAAACATGGATGACACCCGAGGAGTTCGGTCTAGTCTTATAGCGTACCAAGAAATTGAGCACCGAAAGGTCTAGCATGTCAGCTGCCCATGTCGTGGTGAGCGGGAGCTTTGGAGGAACAAGCAAGTCCATAGCTAGGATCTCTTAATCTAAAGCATGGCCTCACGAAAAATACTTCAGTGATGAATTCACAATTTTAGTTCTCATATGATAAAGTTCATGTTTTATAAAAAAAATCCAACAGAATACATTGCAATAATTTTCAGCAGCAATGCATGGAGTATCATGTAGTAAAAGCAAAAGTTGGGGTAATCCAAACAACCCTAGCCCTCCAACCATCCTGCATTCAACCCTCCTGTTCATGAACACAACACTCCACACACAATCGTTTACATCCCACCCCTTCATTTGCAGTTGCCTCGACAACTTCAACCGGGGCGCCTGCTACTACCTAGAGGCTTCGTTGCCCCAAGATACTTGCGCATATATACCACCTGCTCTTCTCTTGCTGCTCCCGTTGGCACCCTGTCAAAGTTCATCGCGGTGCCACAAGATGTTTTCCAGGCACCCAATCTTCCATCAAAGCGGCAAGGCAAATGCGTGGCTCTTTGATACATGCACCTTTTCATCACAATTTTATAGCATAAATTTTAATTTTCACATGTATATTTAATCACCAGTGCACCATTTTACCCTCAGTTCATCTTAAAAGAACTTTTCTTGGGGGGGGGGGGGGGGGGGAGGGGAGGGGGATAAAGGTTACGTCTACAAAATCACCTTTTAGGGAGCAAGGTCAAGTAAAGCAAAATAATGGAGGAAATTTTCAAGTAAAAGTGCGGTACACAAAACAAGCGACATAGGCTGTTTCGTGTGAGATTTGTTTTGGTATATAAAACAGAAAGGCATGTAATACAAAATTATATGAAAAAAAATAAACTTTGGTACATATTCTTTCCTATAATAGTATTACAAAATTGGTATGTATTCATTCTTATAATAATATAAGAAAATTGGTATATAAAAAATTGGGCAGGCTTTCAATAACCAGTTATCACAAGATATATTTTGGTATATATTATTACTCATATAATAGTATCACTATTTTAGTATATAGAAAAAACAAGGAGGCGTTTAATAACCAGTTATCCACAAGATACATTTTGGCATATATTATAACTTTCATAATAGTATTAGTGTTTTGATATATATCAAAAACAAGGAGCATTAATAACCAGTTTTCACATGATATATTTTGGTACATATTGCAATAACCCTTATAACAGTATTAGTTGACAATAGGAGTCGAATAGAATGAGAAAGATAACCATGATGACTCAAATATAATATGCCTCTATATTTAGGAAGATTCTCTAAGATTTGATAGTGCCTCTATATAATACCACCACAACTACTCACATAGAATGAGAAATATCAGCCATTAGGAATATAGTGCAATAGGAGGAAAAAGAAATAGGAAACCACTTCTCATGGCACTTATCAAGAACAACACAAGTGTCATGTGCTTGGTAATTCTTCTGATGTCTACCACTTTGTTGCCATGCGAGGCGACTGGGAGAAACAAAGGTACACTCAATTGTTTATATCAGTCCAATTTATATAAACATACATACTCCTTAGTTTTCCATACTGTCTTGAGTAACTTGTGTAATTTATACTACATTGCTAATCTGAAACGGGAAGCAATACTTTGTTGGGCGTAGGTACCACTTCACTGATAGATGTGTGTGGAAAATCTCGGTTATGCGAGGACGACACGGCAATCAATATTAATTGGTGCAAGGCTTCATGTCAAATTTCTGGCTACAGTTTTGAAAGAAGCTACTGTGAGAAGAATAATTGCTGCTGCGCATCGTAAGCGATTAAACGATTTGCCAAAATGTCGTGCTTGTAACATGTGGTGAACTTCAATAAACAATACATGTTGATTTTGGCATGAAGGTGCAACCTCATAATTTTATCAACGATGATGTTATCCAAGTTATTCTGATAGCATTTTTCCTTTTCTAATTCAAGTCGCCAAGGACAAGGAAATGAGGGACGACTAATTACTGTATTACTGCCTTGTTTTCTGTTTACAAGCCCCCTTGCCAAAATTCCTTTTTCTGTCTCAAGATCCAAGACCCCTGGCAAACGCGGCGGCGCCGACATCGGAAACTTTGAATTAGCAAAATTGCTTGCATATCAAAATAGTGAATAGCGTCTTCATTGATCACGTGGGTCATGCTGTCCACTGGACCGCATGTGATCCGCCCTAGTTGTGAAATTACTACGCGTATGATAGTTGTACGATTTATGTACGATGTCGAATCCACTGGCCTGCTGCAGTTTGGCCCCATGCATGGACGGCTTGATTGGCCCTGTCGTACAAATATCAGACACTCTCTGTCGTAGTTGTAGCATCACCCTTGAATGGTTCAAAACTACTATAGGCCTGAGCTAGGTACTCCAAGCTTGTATTCCGGAATTTCAAAAACCACACTGTAGAATTTATGGGAAATTACATGGAAAAATGACGATATAAATATATTACGGATCTATCATGTCACAAAAATTCAAATTCCATTTTTTTCAAGCTTGACTTAGGCAAGAAAAGGAGAGATACATATTGGTAGTGATGTGTATTTTGAATATTTTGAGAAATATTAACAAAAAACAAACAAATAAATATGCCAGACTGCATGAAGCTACTTGGGCGGCTCATGACAATGAGGCAAGACACAGCTGCTCCCGACAATGGACCAGGCCAGTAGATGTTCTAAACTAATTACTAGGGGGCCTGCGATTGCAAATAAATGTAGTCGTCGGCTGTGTGGTTGCCCAATTCCAATCTGGCACTTGTAGCAACGTTTATATTGTTATTGGTACAAATGCGCACACCCCCTCCTCTCGTTAGATACCATATGGGCCGGACCATGTAAGGCATGAACCGGGAGCTCCCTTTCAGCGAGCAACTAAGGAAGGAGCGTCACTAGGGATGGGCCGACGGAGCGTCACTTGGCGCGCTCTCAGCCGTCGCCACGTGTCACGCTCTCGGCGCTTCCTCTAAATTTTTTTTACACGCGTCTTCGGCTTTTTAGATGTTTTTTCTTTTTTTCTTCGGATTTTCAGTTTTCCACCGGTCTTTCTTAACTTTTGGACAAAAAATTTTTTTTGCGCGAAAAACATGTTTTTTTGCTTCCGCGAGAGGCACGGCCATACCTCTTGGAAACGGGAAAAACACGTTTTTTTACTTCCACGAGAGGCATAGACGTGCCGAAAAAAATGCGTTCATTTTTTTCTTCCGTGGGAGACACATATTTTATTCCACGAGAGGCACGGATTTGTTACCGCGAGAGGCACAGCTGTGTCTCTTGAAAACGAAGAAAATGTGTTTTCTTTCTTTTTTATTTTGTGAGAGACACGAGTTTGCTTCCGCAAGAGGCACGGCCATGCCTCTCAGAAACAGAAAAAACCGCGTGTTTCCCTTCCGTGAGAGGCACGGGTGTGCTTTCGCAAGAGGCACGGATTTGCTTCCGCGGGAGGCACGACCGTGCCTCTCGAAAATGGGGAAAAAGACACATTTTCTTTTTCTTTTTCCTTCCGCGAGAGGCACGGCTGTGCCTCTCGGAAACGGGAAAAAATTATGCTTTCTTTATGTTTCTTGCGCGAGAGGCACGGCTTCTCTCGAAAAGCAAAAAAAGAAAAGTTTGTCAAAACCTATCAACATGGGGTATAGTTTTGAAGACCTCGATGCGAGGAATCCAATGGTGAAAATAGTTCAATATTTGGACGCACGATTTAAGAGATAAAATATTTTGAATAAGGAAAAAGCTTCCCCTCATCCGGCTGATTACAGTCTGTGCATCAACCGCTTGGGCTGCTTGACGTGTGTCCCCTTGAACCGCACATCCTTGGTGTTGAACCTTATCACCTCACGCCTTCATTTCTAGGAAATCTCTCTCAACAGCAAGCGCTACCAACCTTTCTTCCTTCACTCTCTCCGTCCCAACTCCCATCTAGCGCCGCTGGAGGATGCCGCCACCAGCCCCTTTGTCCTTTCCTCCTCTTCCCGTGCCACCGCTGCAAACACACATACCTCTCTCTCTCTCTCTCTCTCTCTCTCTCTCTCTCTGTGTGTGTGTGTGTGTGTGTCCCAGCTGAGCTCCCATGGCGCTCCGCCGCCAGCCCCTTTCTCCTTCCCACCTCTCTCCTTACCCCTTTCTCTCTCTCAACAAATGAGCTCCCATGGCACTCTCTCCTCGGGTGCTTTTTTTGCAACAAGATCTATGTTGCAAAAAAATTCTTCAACAAGAGCTATGTTGCGAAAATTTTGTAAAAAAAGTTCTGCAAGGTCCCAAAATTTTTGTGAAAAAAATTCTGCAACAAGGTCTCTGTTGCAAATATTTTTTTTTACAACAAGACATCTGTTGCAGAAAAAATTGCAACAAGATCTCTGTTATTAAACTTTTCTGCAACTAGACCAATGTTACAAAAAACATCTACAACAACACTTGTGTTGCAATGATGGAGCCGCCGCTCATCTGCTCGATGCGCTAGATCTGACGGCTTGCGACCCGGTGGATCTTCTAGAAAGATCAGCCGGCGGACGTGTAGCACGACCCAATATTCAAAACGGATTTACGAAAAAAAGGGAAAACTCACAGGTTGTGACAAGTGGCGCACATGCAGTGCGCCACTTATCGCAACCTGGGAGGTGGAAGGCACCTTTGCAAAGAGTGCTCCTTAATTAGTGATTTCGTCCCTTTCCCGGTTTTGGGAAGCTCCGAGAAGCTTCTTGGCCTAGTTTTAGGAAGCTTTTCGATGCTTCCCCCCCTTTTAAATATATTTTTCCTTTTTGGGTCTTTTTAGACATGTGTCTTTGTTGGTTTTTTCTATTTTTTTAAACTGCTACCAATTTCCAAATTTGAAAACTTTTTTCAAATTCATATATTTTTAATTCATATATTTTTTTTCAAATTCTTGAACCTTTTCAGAAACCTATGAACTTTTTTTCCAATCTACAAACATTTTTTCAAATCAATGAATGTTTTGAAATCCATGATTTTTTTTCAAATTTCTGAACTTTTTTCAAAATATGAGAACTAATTTTTAGAAGTTGATGCTGTTTTTTTAATTCGTGATTTTTATAAAAAAATCAATGAACTTTTTGCCAGTTCATGATTTTTTATAATAATTCTAAAACAACTATTGTTCGTGAACACTTTGCAAATACATTAACTTTTTTTGAATACAAAATATTTCTGAATTTCCTATTTTAAATATTTTTTTGTGTTCTCAAATTAATTTTAGTTAAAATTCATTTTATTGTGAAGAACAAGTGAATTTTTATTATTAAGAGCATGGCAACTTTTATTTTTTTATCATGACAATTTCCAATGTGTGATTCCTATGTATTTTTTAAAATGAAAATATAAAGAATGGCAAATTTGTGAATGGGCCAGCATTGTTATTTCTAGGCGAACACTGGTTTTACACCTTTTAATTTATATTCAAATTTGTGTTTGTTCATTTTTTTTTCTGGGCAAACACTGTTTTTACATTGGTTTGGTGAAAGGGCTGTTGTTGGCCATGTTTTTGAGCACGGAGGCATGCTGGGGAGTGGGCTGGGGAGCGACCAAATTGGTTTTTCCGATCGAGCCATTATTAATGTCCTGTATATACTCCCTCCGTCTTATCTACTCCGCATATTAGTTTTGACTGAAGTCAAACTTTATAAATTTTAACTAAGTTTGTAGAAAATAGTATGAATATTCACAGTAACAAATTTATATGATGTGAAAATATATGCAATGATGAATCCACTGATACATATTTGGTGGTGTATATTGTCCATAATGTATATTTTGGTATATATATTCCAATAAGTCCTATGCGTCCCCCAGCTAAAGAATCGTACTAGTATTAACGCCTTGGTATACCAAAAACAAGAAGGCATTTAATAACCAGTTGTCCACAGCGTATATTTTGGTATATATTCCAATCTCTACTCCTAATGAAGCAGTTGGTAGTCTCCGCCGGTCAATTTTCGTCCCACCACTTTCGTCCGTTTTTTTTTCGTCGGTTAACCTTCGTCACATCCCCGCTGCCACGCCTTCGTCCACCGGTTTACGAAAGAAAGAAAATAGCCCAGCCACCCCGCAGTCCCGCACGACCTTGCCTCCTTGATCCCACATCGACATCCATCTCGCCGCCACCTCCTGCTCCGCCCTGCCGTGCGCCACCCACCGCCATCGTGCCTGCGCCGCCGTCCTCCCTATCGACTCCACTGTCCGAATCCCGCCGCTGCCGCGCCTGCGTCCCTTCCCAAACTTTGCATCATCCTCCGCGATCCAGATCCAGATCCCACCCGCCGCCCGCCCTGCCCCATGGGGGGCTGCCACGCCAAGCCGCGCACCCGCCACGCTGACGGCGCCTCCCGCCGCCGCCCGCGCCGGCCACACCGCCTCCACCCTCCTCCACGGCGCCCGCCACGCCGGCCTCCAAGAAGCACTGGACGACGTCCCCCTTCTTCCCCTTCTCCACGCCCAGCCCCAGCCCGGCGCACCACCTCTTCTCCTCCTCCTCGGCGGCCTCCCCCAGGGCCTCCTCCAAGTCCCCCGTCCCGGCGGGCCCCAAGTCCCCCGCGCCCTCCTACCGGCCAGGCGCCTCCTGCGCCTGCCCTTCCCACCGCTCTCGCCCGCTAAGCACATCGGCCACGCGCTCGTGAGGAGGCACGACCCGCCGCGCCCGGCGATCCCCGAGGAGGACGGCGACGGTAGGAGGGGCCTCGACAAGGGCTTGGGCATCAACAAGGGCTTCGCCGCCAAGTACGACCTTGGGGACGAGGTCGGGAGGGGCCACTTCGGCTACACCTGCGCCGCCAGGATCAGGAAGGGGGCGCGCAAGGGGGACGCCGTCACCGTCAAGGTCATCCCCAAGGCCAAGGTGATGACCTGCCCGCAACCTCTGCAAACCCTTGAGTTTGGATCCCTTCGCTGGTTTTCTGAAAATTCATGCCGCGGGAGTTTATAGGCGATCTCAGATTTGTGAAAAAAGATCAACTATATCTGTGGGTTTTATGTTGTACTACAAATGTCCTTCATGTTTTTAAGTAGAGTAAATCTACAAAAATGTTTATTGACTAGAGAAAGGTAAAGCTTGTTTTTCTGAAAGCAACCGTTGACTAACCGCTGACTAATGTAATCAAAGCTGTCAAATGTACGCCAGTTGATTTCTTAAGAACGCGGCTTTGTTATAGAGGTTCTGACGCCAAATGCTGCCTTCCCCTGACATCATGGCTTCATGTACTAACATGCTATTGATCCACATTGTGCATTGTGGAAAGAATATCTGATTTTATCACATGCAACATACCTTTATATATAAGAATAATATGGATTACGAGATCTTCTGCGTTCAACATTGTTGCATGGTACGTACTAGGTAACATATTAAATTATGTGTTGTGAAGTATTAAATGTACCCACTTGAATGATGAGATCTGAGTAAGTCCCGTCATTTTTTGTGGTGGAGTTTACACTTGATATTCTGTAACTCCTTTGCCTATCGCTCTTTTCTCAATGTGCGATCTGGTTTAAGCTCTCCATAGTTGCAATCTCTGTTATTTGGGTCACCACATTTCAATGCCTCACTTGAGGATTAATATCATCATTTTGTCATAGCTAGGCATGAACTTAGTTCCCCAGTCCTCGTATGTACATTTTTTTTGTATCATCTGAAGTTGCTCTAATCTCTTGTCCGGAGGGAGGTGAAAATTTTGAAGGCTTTAGCAGGGCACAAGAACCTGGTTCAGTTTTATGATGCATATGAGGACAACGAAAATGTCTACATAGTCATGGAGTAAGTTCCAGTACCTTGATACTCACAATGTGTTTTGACTTCAATTTTACATGCTATGAGGATGCTCTCCTTAAGATGTCAAGTAGAGTAGAGTAGCTTTTTGCCCTCGTTATCAATACTCTCAACTACAAGCATAGAAAACAAACTCACTGAATAATCAGTTCCATTTTATTAACCCAACTTCAATAGTTTTCCAGTCCCTTTTTATTAAGATTCTTTGATCTACTTATTGTTGGTGCGGCAATGATTACCTCTCAGAAGCATATAATGCGTTATCTTGTGTGCTTAAAAACGTATTTAACAACCATATGTTATTTCATCCATATGTCTGGACGGTTAGTTACCTTTTCAGTTCTTAGGTTGGTTCTTGTTCTTACGTTAGTTCTTGTTCTTACGTTAGTTACTGTCAGTTCCTGTTCTTGTTCTTGGTGAAATTGTTGTGCTATAACAGTGAGAGTATTCTATATATTCCTATCCAGATTTGACATTTAGTTTCCATGTCCTTTAATTTTCTTTTATTCTTAAGGAAAAAAATGCTAATTTCACCAATCCGCTCTTATTGTAATGTTATGATTTTGTTTCCAGGTTGGTACAATTTTATATTCAGCTCAAAGAGGTCCTGCGGTACAGCTTAGGAAATAAAGGCGAATCAATTTGGTGAGGATAAACTGGATTGCCTTCTATTGTGGTGGGTCAAACTATTGTCTGAGACACCAACAACGACAACAAGCTTTTTTCTTCTTTCTCTTCCTAATAGAATGTTGATTGTATCTATAAGATATGTTAATAGATTCACCAAAGTCTGATTTGGCACTTATTTCTTAAGCTCAATGGAGAGGTCAAATTGAGCTATAAGCTGTTTGCTACTGTATTTCTTTAGTTCCAATTTATTGGTTTGATTTTAAGGTTCTATAACCAAATGCTCAAATTGAGTACATGTTGTTACTCCACTTATTTATAAGCTACCATTTTCTGTTATTTTAAATTGTTAACTATTGACTAAATGATACAGATGATTTCCCCATAGGATAACTTGACAATTTCCCCATAGTATCTTTATTTGACTTTGTTTCCTTAGCATTAGCATTATCTTCAAAGCCAAATGATTTGCAATCTGGTTCAAATGGCGATTAGTCATGTGGAGCTGCTTTCTCCAACTATCTAAACTTACAATGGATACTTGGAGAGTTCATCAAAACTTATCTCAGCTTATTTCAATTTTTTATTGTAGAGTTGTCTGAGGGGAACCCATGCTTCTTCTTACTGAATCATCTGCAGCGTCTAGGGAATAACGGTGCTCTGACAGGTCGTGGAAGCTTATGAAGAATTGTACAGTAAATAAGTGGATACTTTGTGTTACTATTGCTGCATGAATGATGCGACCTTCTGCTGTCGTGTGAATAGAAGTGAGTTGCTGATTTCTTTAAAATAAAATCGACCTTGTGTGCTAAACTGCTAATTTTTATATGAATGGGAGATAGACAGAAGAAGATGGATAGAGTTTACCTTGTTTACGGATTGTTGTACGGATAAAAATGACTTTGTGTAGATATTTTTGTTGTATTGTATATTGTTTATTGTACGGTAGATCAACATAGATAGAAGAGGATAGAAGAAAAAGGTGCTAATTATTGTATTGTCACATTGTACAACCTAATCATTGGTGTATATGTTTTTACATAGATACATCAATGATGATGTACATAGACAGAAGAAGTCTTAACGGGGAGCTATTTCAAAACAAGATTAGGAGAGCCTCAAGGATTTAAGCAGTAAAATACTAACCTGCACAAGCCTTCTTTTGAGTCTCCTAACATTGTCTACTTAATTTTCACTACCTGCAAGTACAGAAAGCTAGAAATTTGGATATGCTGCTATCTGCCTTGAGTTTGTAAGATAAGATCTCTCTGCTTCTAGGAGAGTTTGACCACCCATATCTCTCTTTTTCTTTGAACCTCCACTTAGTAGGTCATTTTTGCTATGATATACTCCCTCCGTTCATAAATATAATTCTTTGTAGAGATTCCACTATGGACTACATACAGAGCAAAATGGGTGAATGTACACTCTAAAATGCATCTATATACATCCGTATGTGGTCCATGGTGCAATGTCTACAAAGACTTATATTTAGGAACAGAGCGATCTATTGTATCATTTTGGCTGCTAAATATGATAGTCGTAGCCCGTCAAAAAATTATGATAAACGATTGTCTTCGTAAAAGGTGTAGTGACTGTTGCAAAGTTCACCATTTATATTTTTTAGAAAACAAACCTAGAGATGTTGCTTTATTTGAATTCTGCTTATTGCATTTATTGGAGCACCTGCAATGGACACATTGATTGTTTAAATGTTCCTCTTGATGCTGAGCACACTACAATTGAATATATCTCTCATTGAGACCTCGATCATCTTCCATGGTTATTAGAAGGTAGCATACTACTGGTTGAACCCCATAGTTACCTGAAACCATTTCTTAACATCGGGCCCCTCTACTTTCTAAAAAGTTTCCATTTTAGTTTACTGAATATGTTTTTCCTTCTTGAACTATATCAGCTAGGCAAGTGCCAGAACCCAGGAGCTTAAGATTTTGCTACCCTTGAGATATGAGTTAATATTGCAATCAACTTTGACTGTGCAACATATAGACAAGGGCATGCATTCTATATCGAAGGACCTATGTTTTCATTTTAAACCTCTGCAGCCGCAACACCCAGGAAACCATGCCCAGATACTCGGTGCTGTTGTACCATGACATGGGCTCCGAGCTGGCCATATGGCACGTCACCATACCTGAGGCATGAGGACGTCGTCGCCGGTTTGTCGTCTCATCCATGGGATCGCCGCAAGGTGAGTCGAATAAATCTCGTATGTCATAGTTGATGCCCAAACATTTTTTATATCCATTGACAATGATTCCTCACATATAAACCACACAACAACTATTGTTTGCTCCCGTGGATTTGATCTTTACTCTTCCCTTTCCGTTCTATGGTTATGAACAGTCAATTCCAATTTGCAGCTCCCTACACTATCAAGGCTACGGTGTGAGTTATGACTGTGTGCCGGATGAGGACACGATTGTGGCAGGGATGTTGGTGGCACGAAGTTGTTTAGTAACAGGATGCTCTAAACTCAGCTGCTAGATATTTGAGCTGAAGCACAAGAAGAGTTCCTATTATCGGTACTGATGCTGTTTTGTAATCTTAGCAGGTAAGTTTATTTTAACTTTTTATAAAGAAGCTTGTGACATTTCTAAAAAGTAAGGTCATTTAGGCACATGGAGCGCTCCTTTTTGGTCATTTTCTACTCAATTGTAGAGTTTTATTGTGGTATCATAATTTTTCATATCTCAGTAAAGTGCATGTTTTTTTA
This sequence comes from Triticum urartu, assembly GCF_056163025.1. Taxonomy (NCBI): domain Eukaryota; kingdom Viridiplantae; phylum Streptophyta; class Magnoliopsida; order Poales; family Poaceae; genus Triticum; species Triticum urartu. Next base: position 767,509,033 of record NC_141874.1, read on the forward strand.
GATTACTAGTAAAGTGCATGTCAGTAGCTCCAGAAGGAAAATTTTCAAGAAAAATCTTCTTTCCTGATGGTAATCATTTTCAAACTAACTACTATGGTTTGCTTGTCCTTTTGGGTTTGCATCGTGTCCATTCCAGAATCTCTATGGTATAATGAACATTGTTGAATTCTTACTATTGTGTTATGATTTTTAAGCTTTAATTTTGAATTCCCTTAGGTTAATAGTAAGCTCGATTTGAAACTTTGGCGGAGATACAGTTTTGATATACAACTTAACTTGGCTTTTAATCTATGTGGTAATTTCTTTAGTATATATGATATTGCATGCATACCATATACTGTTCTATCACAACGATTGATTATTTTCTAATTCTAATATTATTTTGGTCCAGGTTAAAAAATTGCATGATGAAGAAGGATGGAGCTGTCCTTCGAAGAATTGTGTAAAGAACTAAAAAGTAGTAATACCATGTCTTGTTCAAGTGCCAAATCAGCATTGCAATGCGATGACTCATGTATGACATCCGCCCGTGTTGATTATTGGAACCTTTGATAATTAGGAGATGCATGAATCAGCCTATGATAATTAGTATATGTCTGGTACAATATTTGTCCATGTGTTGTACTTAATTTGTACAATGCAAGTCACCATAATACAACGGGAAAAGTTTAACTAAGGGGATCATGTTGAAGTTCTAAAGGAATCCATCAACAAGGGTCTCAAGACGATGCCATTGAAAGGGGCAAAAAATACTTCAAGTTTTCAGTATATATGTGCAGTGAGAAAAAAATAATTTAAAAGGTCCGTAGCAATGCACGGGCATTCTGCTAGTAACTCTTATGATCTCTATTTTTAAAGGAGCAGTTGGTAGTCTTTGTTTCGGTTTTTTTGTCCCATCCCATGTTCGCTGGGTTTTTTTCATAGATTTTTTTTCGTCCCCTCCCCCACTTTATCGTTTATTTTCGCGTCACCCTCTCACACAATGAAAGAAATCTAAACATATCATAATTTTCCATGCCGACGTAAATTATTTAGTGATGTAGAATCAATCACGATCAATCTCTAAAGATCAAATCTAAATTAATTAATCTCTACTCCTAATGGAGCAGTTGGTAGTCTCTGTTTCGGGTTTTTTGTCGTCCCATCCCACTTTCATTGTTTTTTTTTGTAGGTTTTTTTCATAGATTTTTTTTCGTTCCCTCCCCCACTTTATCGGTTTATTTTCGCATCACCCTCTCACACAATGAAAGAAATTTGAACATATCAGAATTTTCCATGCTGGCGCAATTTATTTAGTAATGTAGAATCAATCACGATCAATCTCTAAAGATTAAATATAAATTAATTAACATTACCTTAAATCGCTCAATCACATTAATTAGAAAACAAATAATTGATTTTAAGAAAAATCGCTCAATCACATAAATTAGGAAACTAATAACCGATTTTAAGAAAATTAATGTGTAAATCATAACAAAGAAATGTCATCTTCCGATGGACGACATGTGGCACTTACGATCTCACAGCACCTAATCCCACTTTGCCTGTCATTTGTCAATCCCAACTGCTAATCCCGATTCCAATCGTACATACACTGCGCTACCCTCGAATAGGTTTCCCTAGTAAGAAAAACTACACATCGACTTAGGGTTTCCTTCCTCTCGGTCTTGTTCCTGAAGACCACGCCGAATGACACCATCACTGCCGGTGAGGCGGCCATTGATACATCTCCAATGTATCTACTTTTCCAAACACTTTTGCCCTTGTTTTGGACTCTAACTTGCATGATTTGAATGAAACTAACCCCTACTGACGCTGTTTTCAGCAGAATTGCCATGGTGTTATTTTTGTGCAGAAATAAAAGTTCTTGGAATGACATGAAAATCAGCGGAGATTATTTTTGGAATATATACAAAATACTGGCGAAAGAATCAAGGCCAAGGGCCCACACCCTGTCCACGAGGGTGGGGGCGCGCCTACCCCCCTGGGCGCGCCCCTGCCTCGTGGGCCCCTGGTGCTCCTCCGACCTCAACTCCAACTCTATATATTCGTGTTCGGGGAGAAAAAAATCAGAGAGAAGGATTCATCGCGTTTTACGATACGAAGCCGCCGCCAAGCCCTAAACTCTCTCGGGAGGGCTGATCTGCAGTCCGTTCGGGGCTCCGCAGAGGGGAATCAGTCGCCATCGTCATCATCAACCTTCCTCCATCACCAATTTCATGATGCTCACCGTCATACGTGAGTAATTCCATCGTAGGCTTGCTGGACGGTGATGGGTTGGATGAGATTTATCATGTAATCGAGTTAGTTTTGTTAGGGTTTGATCCCTAGTATCCACTATGTTCTGAGATTGATGTTGCTATGACTTTGCTATGCTTAATGCTTGTCAATAGGGCCCGAGTGCCATGATTTCAGATCTGAACCGGGAAGTCGAGGTCCGTCTTCGGCCGTCCGACACGCCACACCGCCACGTTGTAGGCACGCGCAACCTCATCGGCGGTGGGATACGTGCCGAAACACCAACGCCGCCCGGCGTCAAAGAACTCCACTCCGAAGTTCCCGGAGGGCTTGATACGTCTCCAACGTATCTACTTTTTCTCACGCTTTTCCTCTTATTTTGGACTCTAATTTGTATGATTTGAATGAAACTAACCCCAGACTAACACTGTTTTCAGCAGAACTACCATGGTGTTGTTTTTGTGCAGAAATAGAAGTTCTCGAAATGGAACGAAACTTTGCGAGGATTTTATATATCAATAATAAGAATTTCTGGAGCCAAGACCCACCAGAGAGGGGCCCTGGGTGGGCACAACCCACCAGGGCGCGCCCCCTCTCCTGGCGCGCCCAGGTGGGTTGTGCCCACCTGGTGGGCCCGCTGACGACCCCCTGATACTATAAAATCACATATTTCCAGAAAAAATCAGGGAGAAAGAATTATCACGATCCACGAGATGGAGCCGCCGCCAGGCCCTGTTCTTCCTCGGGAGGGCAGATCTGGAGTCTGTTTGGGCTCCGGAGAGGGGGATCTTCATTCTTCGTCATCACCAACCCATATGCATCGCCAATTCCATGATGCTCACCACCGGGAGTGAGTAATTCCTTCGTAGGCTCGTTGGTCGGTGAGGAGTTGGATGAGATTCATCATGTAATCGAGTTAGTTTTGTTAGGGCCTGATCCCTAGTATCCACTGTGTTCTTAGATTGATGTTGCTATGACTTTGCCATGCTTAATGCTTGTCACTTTGGGCCTGGGTGCCATGATTTCAGATGTGAACCGTTTATGAATTCATCATTATATCCATGTTTTAGATCCGATCTTGCAAGTTATAGTCACCCACTATGGTTATGATCCGACAACCCCGGAGTGACAACAACCGCGCCCACTCTCGGTGATGACCGTAGTTTGAGGAGTTCATGTATTCACTATGTGTTGATGCTTTGTTCCGGTTCTCTATTAAAAGGAGGCCTTAATATCCCTTAGTTTCCAATATGGACCCCGCTTCCATGGGAAGGTAGGACAAAAGATGTCATGCAAGTTCTTTTAATAAAGCATCGTATGACTATTTACGAAATACATGCCTACATTATATCAATGAACTAGAGCTAGTGCCGTATCGCCCTAGGTTATAACTGTCTCATGATGAATATCATCCAACAAGTCACCGATCCAATACCTACGAATTTATCCTTATTGATCTTGCTACGTTACTATTGCTATCATCACTGTTACACTTGCTACAAACTGCTGCTATCACTGTTACTGTTACCGTTGCTGTTGTCACTATTATCAAAACTATCAAACTACTTTGCTAGTGATCACTTTGCTGCAGATAATTAATCTTCAGGTGTGGTTGAACTGACAACTCAGCTGCTAATACCTTCAAATATTCTTTGGCTCCCCTTGTGTCGAATCTATAAATTTGGGTTAAATACTTTACCCTCAAAAACTGTTGCGATCCCCTATACTTGTGGGTTATCAGGGCTTCACCCCCACGCCGAAGAAACCCGACTTGCCCTTCGGTGTCTTCTTCGACGCCATCGGGCGGCGGCGGCGGTGACAGGAGCGAGTCGGGGCGGCGACAGATGGAGAGAGGTCGGGGAGGCGGCCGAGCGGGGAGCGGGCGGCGGCGTGCGGCGTGGGGCGGATGGAGCGGAGCGGCGGCGTGCAGTGCCGGCTAGGGAGGGCGGCGACAGCAAGTGTTGCGGGAGGGGGCGGGCGGAGGCCGGAGCAGGGCAGAGGCAGGCGGGGCCGGGGCGGGGCTAAGGCGGACGGGGCCGAGGCGGCGCGGTGCGACGACGACCAGATCCACCCGTACGACGGTGGGCGGCGATCCAGGCGGGGTGGAATCGGCGGCGGGGGTAGGGACAGGGCTGGATCTGCGGCGGGACGGCGTCGGGGAGCTGCGGCGGGGCGGCGGAGGGCGGGCGGGAGGAAGAAGGAGGGGAATGAACTAAAGGGCAGTTGGGCGTTGGTGCGCGGCCGCGGTTTTTTACATCTCCTGCCTCCGGAGATGTAAATTTGCACCGCGAGGTGTTGTATTTTACATCTCGTGGAGGCGGAAATGTAAATTTTTTTTGCATATGGACCATCTGTTGGAGAGATTTTTTTGCCTCAGAATATTCAAAAGTTGGTTATTTTTACATATGAACCATCTATTGGAGATGCTCTTAGTCCTGAAAATATTACACTGGAAAATGTTATTTTGTGTATAGTCAAGTACTTAAAAAACTGGTTGAGGGAATTTGAGAGGATGGAGAAGATGAGGGCACAATAGAGAAATGGATGGAGAGAGAGAGAGAGAGAGAAAGAGAAAGAAGAGTGTTAAAGATGAGAGGCAGAGTGAGAAAGAGGGTCTTTACATCAAAAAAGATCGACAATAATGCATAAGCATAATTAGTACGAGGGTAAAGTATACATTATACACAACTGATGTTGAACTATTGTTATATACAAAGAACCCGTAGCAACGCACGGGCGTTCTACTAGTAGTATATTAATGTCTTGGTATATCAAGAACAAGAAGGCATTTCATAACTAGTTGCCCACAACATATATTTTGGTATATATATTCCACCAACTGCCATGATAGCATTAATTGAAATGAGTTGACCATGCATATAGATACAATGGATGAGAAACTACATTGGATTCTCCAATATTTTCTTTTTGAAATTGAGACTCCCCGAGATTTGATAGTCCCTCTATATAATACCACAATAAGGACTCAAGTAAAACGAGGAGCATCAACCTTAGGGAATATATAGCAAGAGGAGGAAAAAGATAGGTACCCACACTTTTGATGACGCTTATCAAGAACAACACAAACGCCATGTGCTTGGTAATTCTTCTGATGTCTACCACTGTTGCCATGCGAGGCAACTGGAAGAAACAAAGGTACACTCATCTATTTAGACAAGTCAAATTTTGTATAAATATACACCTTAGTTTTTGATACATTCTCGAGTAACTTGTGTAATTTATGTTACATTACTAATCCAAAATGGAATGCAATACTTCTTTTGGCGTAGGTACAACTGCATTGATTGATGTGTGCAAACCTGAACGGTTATGCGAGAACCCGATAGGATACAATGTTACCTTGTGTAAGGTTTCATGTGAATGGTCTGGCTACAGTTTCTACAACAGCTATTGTGAGAAGGGCAAATGCTGCTGCGCATCCTAAGGAATTAAAGGATGTGCCAAAACGCCATGCTTGAAAGATATGGTGAAGTTCAATAAACAATAAAAGTTAGTTTTGGCAGGACTGTGCAACTTCATGATTTCATCAATATAGATGCTATCCAAGTTATTTTGATATCAAAAACCGTGTTTCAAAGTCACCAAGGAAACAAGGGACGACTATTACTGTGTCACTCTCTCCTTTTGTGTTTACAACCCCTCTTACCAAAATCAGTTTTCTGGCTCTCAAGATCCAAGTCCCCTTTGCCAAGCGCGGCTACACCGACAACTTTGAATTAGCAAAACTGTTTTTAATTTCAAAATAACATGAATTAGCAAAACCGTTTTCATATCAAAATATGTTGAATTAGCAAACGCGTTTCATATCAAAATAATAACTTAATTATGCTCATTGATCATGCGGGTTCAGGAGGCCTGGAAGATCCTCCTGCACCTCCTTGCTGGCGATGAGCTAACTCTCTTCCAAGGCCAAGGCCATAATGCTTAATGCTTAATTACTTTATTCGCTAGTAGCCTCGCCGTCCGTGACGAGGGCGGCCCGCAGCTCGCTCGGCCGTGGCTGGCCGCTGGACCACATGTTTTCTTAATGCGTATTTTTTTCATGTACAACCAATAAAGACCAGACCTTGGGTTTTCACCCTAAGAATCAAGACTCAATACTTGAGGAGCACCATCAAAAATGCAATCCTCCAGTGTTGCTGCCTCCGCTTGCCGAGGCCGCTGAAACAAGTCACCACACATGTGGCACACAATCTCCATCGCATTCAAAATACCCTTCCACCGAAGCTTCAAGACCTTCAATCGCAGCTGTCATGACTTTCCCCACCTCTATCAATGCCTTGAGAATATTGACTTAGACATGTTCCATGACACTCAAAAGAAAGCGAGGCTTCGCGCCGCGCCCTCTTAAGGCCGTGTTGGCTGAAAATATGAGCGCGCGCGCAATCGAAGCCTTTCCGATCTAGATATGCAGGGGCAACATACGCCAATCCATGTAGATTTCCGACAGGGAAGACCGGAACTCGTCAGTGACCAAATCCAAGAGTTCAACATTCAGTAGAAAGATGACTTGTCATATGAAGAGTGTCAGGGCCAAGATCTGGCAGAACTATATCGGGGCAAGCCACCATCATGGATGGGAGCTCCACCACGGCCTAGCCCACCGATAGACGAGCCCTCGCCTGTGTGTGTGGCCGCGAGAGAGGCCGTGCTGTCGGCCGGCAGGATCCTGCAACGACCAACCCATGCCATGGCCATTAGATGCACGACCATCCACCACGTACTAGTGTTGGGTGTGAGAAGAGCGTTCCTACCAGGTCCCAGCCTCGGCTGATGGAAGGCATCCAGTTCTCTCGCCATGCCCACCACACCATGGGGTGAAGAACCAACATGCGGCGGCGCAGGACACCCCAACCAGTCTCAGGGACTAGGCAGTAGCAACGACCACCAGAGAGACGAGATCCACTCTAGGGATGGCCGGATCCACTGACCAGCCCGCTGGATCCGTGGCGGCTACGTTGGAGGATGGGGCAGCGACGGCGAACCGGAGTTGGGGAGGAGAGGGGATGTACGTGGAGGAAGATCCCAACGACGGGGAAGTCCCGCCGCCACCGCACGGTCGTCGGCGACGGTGGCGAGGAGGGAAGAGCAGAGGCGGCTTCGAGCGCTAGGGTTCTTCGCCCCCCGGTGTCGCCCTGGAGCGACATGGGAGGCAGTCCAATCTCACCAACTTGCCAGGTGTATGAAGAAAGAAGTTCACGTGGAATTAATCTGCTATTACGTATTATTTCCGTTCTAAAATTCTTGTCTTAGATTTGTCTTAGATTTTAATGTTCTAATACGTGTCTCATTCGTATCATAAAAAATAAAGTATAAGTCACGTAAGGACCGACATGACAAAACTGAAAAGATAGCACAACATGTCTGAGCTTGGCACCAACGCCCGTCACCTGCCTCTGGCACCGCCACAACAGCCACCTAAGAAAGGAGTGATGGATCACCTCCTCACCTGAGCTCGACACGGATGTATCTAACACTAAAATATGACTAGATATATTTGTATCGATACAAATTTAAAACAAGAATTTTAAGACGGAGGAAGTAACTATCCTATATACATGTAAGAAGTTTTTTTGCGGGGTCTATTATCTCTACTACTTGAAAAAAACGTAAGGTTTCCATTTTACCTTTCTTCCCATCATCCCTTCACCACCCCTTCGTCATAAGGTAACGTATTAGAACATTTATATCCCGTTGCAACGCAGAGGCATTGTTCTAGTTTATATAAAAAACGTATTGAGTTAACCCGAAAAATCATTAGTCCTGTCAAGAATCGAACCATCAACCTCCACTTTTCGTACTTTATGGCGCGGCGAGGCCAGCTAGCTTTGGTGTTGGTAATAATTTAGAGTTCTCTTTTTAATATAATCAGTCCCACCTCGTTGGGGAGGTCCTATTCGGCGCGTTTTGCGGCAAGTAGTCGTCCCTTCGCACAAGGCGCGCAACTGGGCCGGCCTATTCGAGTTGAACTGAAGCTAGCTATCTGGCGAAAAATGGACAAAAATAGTTGGGTTTCAAACTCCAGACAAACTGCTTATGCATGTATTGGGATAACCACTCCACCCGGTGACTGTTGTTGACAAACTTAGCAGAGAGATCTTAAAAGAACTTTCTTAAGTGACGGAAACTGAACATTACTTACAAAATTGCAAACAATGTTACAAATTTCGAACATTTTATTGATGTTATGAATAAATTAAGAAACGCGAATAAATTTATAAAATTCGCATCATCTTTTGAAGCTACGAAGAATTTTTCAAATTCTGGAACATTTTTCAAATTTGTAAACAAAACTCGAAAAATGGAACATCTTTCGAAATTTTGAACAATTTATTTAAAACTCGATCATTTTCTAAATTTTAAGTACATTTTCGGAAACATGAACATTTTCCAAAACATTTTTTGAAAACGTATTTTTTTAATTGGTGAACAAAATTTTAAAACGGGGACAACTTTTGAAATTCAGACCAAAAATTTTTAAACTGAGAATTTTTATTGAAAAGGAGAACATTTTTTATATACATGACCAAACAGTAGGAACGGAAACTTTTTTCTAATGCTTCGAACAGTTTTTGAAAGTGCGATCATTTTTTATATAGGTGAACATTTTTCAGCTGCGTAAACTGAACATGACTTAAAAAATTGCAAACAATGTTTCAAATTTCGAACACTTTATTAAAGTTACGAATAATTGAACAAACGTGAATAATTTTTTAAATTTCTGATCGTATTTTGAAACTATGAAGAAATTTTCAAATTATGGAACTATTTTTGAAAAGGGGAAGATTTTTCAAATTTGTAGACAAAACTCGAAAATTGGAACATCAACATTTTCTAATTTTTTAGAACATTTTTGAAAACATGAACATTTTCCTGAACTTTTTTGAAAATTTGATATTTTTAGAATTGGTGAACAAAATTTTAAAATGGGGACTGCTTTTTAAATTCAGAACAATTTAAAAACGGGGACTGCCTTTTAAATTCAGAACAATTTAAATTCAGAACAATTTTTCACAGGAGAACATTTTTTATATACGTGAACAAACAGCTGAAACGGAAACTTTTTTCTAATCCTCCGAACATTCTTTGAAAGTGTGAATGTATTTCGAATTGGTGAACAAATTTGGAGATTGGAACAACTTTTGAAATTCAGAACAAAATTTTGAAGCTGAGAACAATATGAAAATCCCAAACATGAACTTTTTTAATTTGCATTTGTTTTTGAAAATATGAACATATTTTGAATTTGTAAACAAATTATAAAAACTGGAATATTTTTTGAAAATCATGAAGTATTTTTGAAATTATGATCATTTTTTTCAAAACATGAACATTTTAAGTAATTCCCCAAACATTTTCTGAATTTTGCACAAATTTCGAAAACGTGAACATATTTTGAATTTGTGAACAAATTATGCAAACAGGAACATTTTTGAAAGTCACAGACATTTTTCGAAATTATGATATTTTTTTCTAAATAAAGGACATTTTATCAAATTCCCTGAATATTATTTGAATTTCTGAACAAATAGAAGTAAACTTCTTCTTAAAAGAAAAATAAACTTGAAAAAGCAAAAAAGGAAAGTGAAAAGGAAATAAAAAAGGAAAGGAAGGCAAAGAAAAATGAAACAGTAAAAATAAAATAGAATACGAAAATAAAAATGTAAATTACATAAAAATAAAAAAACGTTAAGGATAATTCTAGAAGGTTCTCAAACCGGAAAAAACCGGCTGGAAACCTCTAGAATGTTCCCAAAACAGGAAACACAAAGCTCTGCAATTGGGCCGGGCCAGTGTGCTCAGTACCCATCGCTGCCTGTGCGTAGCGGGCCGGCCCAACACCAGCACAAAAGGAATACGTGAAGAAAAACAGTGCGGGTAGGAGGATTCGAACTCAGCACCCGAGTACTAAAGACTAAACGCAATAACCAGTGGAACACACTCGATTTGTTGGATGCTATTAGGAAACGAGTCTAGTTAAGACGTTAACTTCTATTTGAAAATTACTTGAAAAGTTCATCGATATGAAAATTGTTCATCACGATTTTGAAAAAAGTTCATCAATATTAAAGAAACGTTCACACAAAATGAAAAAAAATCACAATTTTGAAAAAACTTCACCAATTTTGATAAAAATGTTCATCGATTTGAAAATAAGCTCATCAAATTTGAAATTTTTTAACAGATTTAGAAAAAAGTTGAAAAATTTGAAAAAAGATTCATCCATTTTCGGAATAAGTTCATTAAATTTGGAAAAAGTTCATCAATTCTTTTAAATCACCATTTTGAAAACAGTTCACAAAACTGAAAAAAGTTCATCCAATCTAAATATAACTTCATCTAATTTGAAAAAAAGTTCATCAATTTTTAAAAAGGTTCATCAAATTTGAAGAAAGTTCATCGAATTTGAAAAAACAATTACTGAACTTTAAAATAAGTTCATCTATTTTGAAAAAAAGTTCATTGAATTTGAAAAAAGTTCATCAATTTAATTTTTTTATCAAATTTGAGGAATGTTCATCTATTTTTAAAATAAGTTCATCAAAATGTTAAAAAGTTCATTCATTTTCAAAAAAAAAAGTTAATCAAGTTTGAAAAAGTTCATCGATCTAACGAAAAAGTTCATGAAATAGAAAAGAAATATCGTCTATTTGTAAACATTTCACGCATTTAACAAAAAAATAAAATAGGAAACAAAAGAAGAAAGAGAAAAAACGCAGAAAACATAAAGGGAATTTCCTGTATGTTTAAAAAGACGGAAAGAAGGTTGGTATTCACGATCGAAGGTGGTGGCGTAGTGGTTTGTGGGGCCGTCTATCGACGGAGAGGTCGCTTGTTCGATTCTTGGGGCGCACAATTTTGCGTGCCTTTTTTGAGTTTCAAAACAGGGGGAGAATGGTAGTTGGGCCGAGCTCAGCTAGCGCCGCTGCAGGCGCAGGTTTGCGGAAACAGCTATAACCGGCGCCTGCAGCGTCAAATAGGAAATGCCGCGACACAATCCTCATGCTGTTTCTTCGCGTGGATGGTTTCTCCCGTGTCTGGGCCCCAGATCGTGTTATGGCCTAACGAGCATGCCTGGCCCTCCGCTTGCGTTATGGCCCATTGAAGCTTATTTTTCCCTCTCCAATTATATTTAACAACCTCAATGTTCTCAAAAAAAAGTTGGTATTTCTAAAAAAATTAATAGCTGGTGCCTCCCACGATAGATTCCTAAATAACTATGAAGATAGTTAAGAAAATCGGTAGTCGGCAGAAATCCCACGCGTATCCTCTTGTTCCCGCCCGATCAAACCCTAGCCACTCCTCCTAGAGGCTCCTTCCTGAGTTTCTGTCAAGGCGCTGTTGTTGTCTTCGTCGCCATCGCCATAGCCACCACAACGGCAGCGTGCAAATTTCACCGACTTTGATGGTGGCCTCGAACCTCCATGTTGTGCTAGTACATTCCAATAAGTGTTATGATAGTATTAATTGACATGAGTTGACCATGCATATATAGATATAAAGGATGAAAAAACTACATTCGGTTCTCCAATATTTTCTTTCTGAAATTGAGACTCTCCGAGATTTGATAGTGCCTCTATATGATACCGCAATAAGGAGTCAAATAAAACGAGGATCATCAACCTTAAATGCCACAAACATTTTTTTGAATGCTATCAATAGTTTTTAAAAATTACACTAACAAATTTTTTTAAACAACGTATTTTATCAGTTTTGTTGTTTTTGAAATATTCATGTTTTTAAATATATGTATTTTGAATATTTTGAAAAATATTAAAAAAAGAATAAAAAACAGAAGAAAAAGAAATTAATCTGCATGAGGCGAGATATGTACTTCAGCAGCCTCACTAGTAGCGACAATGAGGCGAGATACAACGGCGCTGGACAATGCTGGTTATGCCAGCACATGCCATGGACCAGGCCCATTAGATGCTGGGCTAATTAGTAGGGGGGCTTCGATCAAAAATAAATGTGGTCATCGTCTACTTGGTTTCCCAATTCCTATTTGGCGCTTGTAGCGCCGTTTATAGTCTTACTATTACAATGCGCACAGTCCCTCACTGCGTTTGATTTAGTGGGCCGACACGTATAAAGCCCGAGCGGGACACTCCCTTCCCTAGTTTTGCGAAACACCGAGAAGCTTTCTGGTCATGTTTTAGGAAGCGTTTGGATGCTTTCGGGAGGTTTTCCCTTTTTATCCCTTTGGACCGGTTTTCATTCAATTTTTATTTTCTATTTAGATCCTTTTTTTTCAAATGACTATTTTGAAATTCACAAAAAAAATCAAATTCTTGTTTTTCCAAAACCCTTGAATTTATTAAATCCATGAATTTTTTCCAAATCCATGAACTTTTTAAAATGCATGAACTTTTTCAAATGTTAGAACTTTTTTCCAAATTCGTGAACTTATTTATGAAATTTGACGCAGTTTAAAAATTTGTGATTATTTAAAAATCGATGAACTTTTTTAAAACTAATCTTTTTTCAAATCCACTTTTATTCGAATTTTCTTTTTTATGAATTTCCCAATTCATTTTATTATTAGGAGCATGGCAATTTTTTGTTTTCGATCATGGCAACTGCCAGTGTTATTCCTATTTGTTTTTGAAAATGAAAATATAAAGCATGTCAAATTTGTTAATGGGCCAACATTGTTATTTTGGGTCAACACTTTTTTAATTAATATAGAAACTTGTGAATTTTCTGTTTTTTTCTAGGCTAACACTGATTTTACACTGGTGGTGAATGGGTTGTGGTTGGCCTCTTTTTTTTGGGCCTGGAGCCACACTCGCAAAAGTCGCTAGGGAATTGGTTCTTTCAATTGAGCCAACTCTAGCGATTTCGCTCGAAGCAACCCCCAGCTAATGTCCCCCAACTAATGGGGTCCTAGTATTAATGTCTTGGTATATACCAAAAACAAAGAGGCATTTAATAGCTAGTTGTCGACAACCGATATTTTGGTATATATATTTCAATAACTTTTATGATAGTATTAATGTCTTGGTATATAAAGAACAAGTAGGCATTTAATAACAAGTTGTTGACAGGATACATTTGGGTATATTCCAATAACTCTTATAATAGTAGTTTGACTATGCATATAGATACAAAGGCTGACAACACTAACATTGGATCCTCCATCATTTTCTTTCTGAAATGAAGATGCTCCGAGATTAGATAGTGCCTCTATATAATACCACAATAAGGACTCAAATCGAACGAGCAACATCAACCTCAAGGAATATCTTGCAAGGGAGGAAAAAAATAGGCACCCACACTTCTGATGGCGCTTACTAACAACAACACAAATGCCCTGTGCTTGGTAATTCTTCTGATGTCTACCACTTTGTTGCCATGCGAGGCAACTGGGAGAAACAAAGGTACACTCATTTGTTTAGACTAGTCAAATTTTGTATAAATATATGCAGACCTTAGTTTTTTAGACATTCTTGAGTAACTTGTGTAATTTATACTACATTACTAATCCGAAATGGGATGCAATACTTCTTTGGGCATAGGTACAACTGCATTGATTGATGTGTGCAAACCTGATCGGTTATGCGAGAACCCGATAGGATACAATGTTACCTTGTGTAAGGTTTCATGCGAATGGTCTGGCTACAGTTTCGACAACAGCTATTGTGAAAAGGGTAAATGCTGCTGCGCATCCTAAGGAATTAAGCGAGGTGCCAAAATGCCAATGCTTGGAAGATATGGTGAATTTCAATAAACAATAAAAGTTAGTTTTGGCATGACTTTGCAACTTCATGTTCGTCAATATGAATGCTATCCAAGTCATGTTGATATCAAAAACCATGTTTCAATGTCGCCAAGGAAATTGGAGACGACTAATTACTGTGTCACTCTCTCCTTTTGTGTTTACAACCCCTTTTATCAAAATCGGTTTTCTCTCTCTCAAGATCCAGGATCCTTTGCCAAGCGTGGCGATACCGATGACTTTGACTTAGCAAAATCGTTCTTAATATCAAAATAACTTGAATTAGTAAAACCATTTTCATATAAAACTAACTTGAATGATTAGCAAATCCGTTTCCTATCAAAATAAGTTGAATAGTGTCCTCAGATATCTTCGCGTACTTGTTTGCTGGCCATGAGCTAGCTATGAACACTCCATATACAAACTTCTGCCAATGCGGATACCTCTGCTTGGACTCAATGAGCACCTCACTGATGTAATAAACCGACCGCTGAACCGAATATTCCTTGCCTAACTCCTTCCTTTCCACCACAATTTCCACGCTGACAGCTCGGCTATTGGCAGCCACATATAACAACAAAGGCTCTTTATCAATGGGAGCAACAAGGACTGACGGCTCAGCTAACTGTTTCTTCAAGGCCTCGAATGCCTGATCAGCAGCATGACTCCAGACAAAGTGATCTGTTTTCTTCATCATTTGGTATAGAGGGATAGCCTTTTCACCCAGCAGGCTTATGAACCGGCTTAAGGCCGCAATACGACCTGCCAGACACTGAACATCATTGATACACACTGGTTTAGCCAAGGAAGTGATAGCCTTTATTTTCTTCGGGTTAGCTTCAATACCTCGTTCAGAAACCAAAAATCCCAAAATCTTGCCTGCTGGTATGCCAAAGACACGCTTGGTCGGGTTAAGCATCATCTTGTAGACCTCGGAGATTGTCAAAGGTCTCCATCAAATCTTCTATCAAGGTGTTCTTCTTCCTGGATTTCACCACAATATCATCCACATAAGCATGAGTATTGCACCCAATCTGATCATGAAGACAGTTTTGCACATACCGCTGGTAAGTCGCCTGGGCACTCTTCTTGAGCCCAAAAGGCACAAACACATAACAGAAGGCTCCAAAAAGAGTGATGAAGGCTGTCTTCTCCTGGTCCTTAACTGTCATCTTGATCTGATGATAACCAGAATAAGCATCCAAAAAGCTTAAATGCTCACAACCCACCGTAGCACCAATGATTTGATCAATACGGGGGAGAGCAAAAGGATCAGCCGGGCAAGCCTTGTTAAGATCTGTATAATCCACACACATGTGCCAAGTACCATTTTTATTAAGTACCAGCACCAGGTTAGCCAACCACTGAAGATGAAAATCTTCAACGATAAACCCAGCTGGCAAGAGCCGGGCCACTTCTTCACCAATGGCCTTGCGCCTCTCTTGATTGAAACGGCGAAGGAATTGCTTGACCGGTTTAAACTTTGGATCAATATTGAGAGTGTGCTCAGCGAGTTCCCTCGGTACACCTGGCATGTCTGAAGGTTTCTATGCAAAGATGTGCCGGTTCTTACGGATGAACTCGATGAGCACGCTTTCCTATTTCTAATCCAGATTAGCACTGATGCTGAACTGCTTAGATGAATCGCCAGGAACAAAGTCAACTAGCTTAGTGTCATACGACGACTTAAACTTCAACAGAGGATCATGCTCCGTAGTTGGCTTCTTCAAAGATGTCATATCTGCCAGGTCAAATTATCCTTGTAAAATTTTAATTCCTCCATTGCACAAATGGACTCAACATAAGCAACATCACCCTCTTCACACTCCAAGGCTATCTTCCGGCTCCCATGCACTGTAATAGTGCCCTTATGACCCGACATCTTAAGCTGCAAATAAACATAACACGGCCTTGCCATGAACTTAGCATAAGCCGGCCACCCAAACAGAGCATGATAAGGGCTCTTGATTTTAACCACCTCAAAAGTCAATGTCTCAGACCTGGAATCATGATCATCACCAAAAGCCACTTCCAAAGATATCTTGCCTACTGGATACGCCGACTTACGAGGCACCACGCCGTGAAAAACAGTATTCGACAGCTTAAGATCTTTGTCAGTCAAGCTCTGTTGGAAATATGCCCTAGAGGCAATAATAAATTGGTTATTATTATATTTCCTTGTTCATGATAATCGTTTATTATCCACGCTAGAATTGTATTGATAGGAAACTCAGATACATGTGTGGATACATAGACAAAACCATGTCCCTAGTAAGCCTCTAGTTGACTAGCTCATTGATCAATGGATGGTTACGGTTTCCTGACCATGGACATTGGATGTCGTTGATAACGGGATCACATCATTGGGAGAATGATGTGATGGACAAGACCCAATCCTAAGCATAGCACAAGATCGTGTAGTTCGCATGCTAAAGCTTTTCTAATGTCAAGTATCATTTCCTTAGACCATGAGATTGTGCAACTCCCGGATACCGTAGGAATACTTTGGGTATGCCAAACGTCACAACGTAACTGGGTGGCTATAAAGGTGCACTACGGGTATCTCCGAAAGTGTCTGTTGGGTTGGCACGAATCGAGACTGGGATTTGTCACTCCGTGTGATGGAGAGGTATCTCTGGGCCCACTCGGTAGGACATCATCATAATGTGCACAATGTGATCAAGGAGTTGATCATGGGATGATGTGTTACGGAACGAGTAAAGAGACTTGCCGGTAACGAGATTGAACAAGGTATCGGGATACCGACGATCGAATCTCGGGCAAGTATCGTACCGCTAGACAAAGGGAATTGTATACGGGATTGATCGAATCCTCGACATCGTGGTTCATCCGATGAGATCATCATGGAACATGTGGGAACCAACATGGGTATCCAGATCCCGCTGTTTGTTATTGACCGGAGAACGTCTCGGTCATGTCTGCATGGTTCCCGAACCCGTAGGGTCTACACACTTAAGGTTCGGTGACGCTAGGGTTATAGAGATATTAGTATGCGGTAACCCGAAAGTTGTTCGGAGTCCCGGATGAGATCCCGGACGTCACGAGGAGTTCCGTAATGGTCCAGAGGTAAAGATTTATATATGGGAAGTCTTGTTTTGGTCGCCGGAAAAGTTTCGCGCATTATCGGTATTGTACCGGGAGTGCCGAAAGGGGTCCGGGGGTCCACCAAGGGGGTCCACCTGCCCCGGGGGGGCACATGGGCTGTAGGGGTGTGCGCCTTGGCCTATATGGGCCAAGGGAACCAGCCCCAAGAGGCCCATGCGCCAAGAGATAAGGGAAAGGAAGAGTCCTAAAGGGGGAAGACACCTCCTAGGTGCCTTGGGGAGGATGGACTCCTCCCTGGCCGCACCCTTCCTTGGAGGAAGGGCCAAGGCTGCGCCCCCTCTCCCTTGGCTCTATATATAGTGGGGGAAAGGGAGGGCAGCCGCACCTAAGTCCTGGCGCCTCCCTCTCCCTCCCATGACACATCTCCCTCCTCCCGCAGCGCTTGGCGAAGCCCTGTTGGAATCCCGCTACTTCCACCACCACGCCGTCATGCTGCTGGATCTCCATCAACCTCTCCTCCCCCCTTGCTGGATCAAGAAGGAGGAGACGTCGCTGCTCCGTACGTGTGTTGAACGCGGAGGTGCCGTCCGTTCGGCGCTAGGATCATCGGTGATTTGGATCACGACGAGTACGACTCCATCAACCCCGTTCTCTTGAACGCTTCCGCGCGCGATCAGGGTATGTAGATCCACTCCTCCCTCGTTGCTAGATGACTCCATAGATTGATCTTGGTGGTACGTAGAAAATTTTGAATTTCTGCTACGTTCCCCAACAGTGGCATCATGAGCTAGGTCTTTGCGTAGATTCTATGTACGAGTAGAACACAAAGTAGTTGTGGGCGTTGATTTTGTTCATTATGCTTACCGCTACTAGTCCAATCTTGATTCGGTGGCATTGTGGGATGAAGCGGCCCGGACCGACCTTACACGTACTCTTACGTGAGACTGGTTCCACCGACTGACATGCACTAGTTGCATAAGGTGGCTAGCGGGTGTCTGTCTCTCCCACTTTAGTCGGATCGGATTCGATGAAAAGGGTCCTTATGAAGGGTAAATAGAAATTGGCATATCATGTTGTGGTTTTGCGTAGGTAAGAAACGTTCTTGCTAGAAACCCATAGCAGCCACGTAAAACATGCAAACAACAATTAGAGGACGTCTAACTTGTTTTTGCAGGGTATACCTTGTGATGTGATATGGCCAAAAGGATGTGATGAATGATATATGTGATGTATGAGATTGATCATGTTCTTGTAATAGGAATCACGACTTGCATGTCGATGAGTATGACAACCGGCAGGAGCCATAGGAGTTGTCTTTATTTATTTATGACCTGCGTGCCAACATAAACGTCATGTAATTACTTTACTTTATTGCTAAAGCGTTAGCCATAGTAGTAGAAGTAATAGATGACGTGACAACTTCAAGAAGACACGATGATGGAGATCATGATGATGGAGATCATGGTGTCATGCCGGTGACAACGATGATCATGGAGCCCCGAGGATGCAGATCAAAAGGAGCAAAATGATATTGGCCATATCATGTCACTATTTGATTGCATGTGATGTTTATCATGTTTTACATCTTATTTGCTTAGAACGACGGTAGTAAATAAGATGATCCCTCATAATAATTTCAAGAAAGTGTTCCCCCTAACTGTGCACCGTTGCGACAGTTCGTTGTTTCGAAGCACCACGTGATGATCGGGTGTGATAGATTCTTACGTTCGAACACAACGGGTGTTGACGAGCCTAGCATGTACAGACATGGCCTCGGAACACATGCGAAACACTTAGGTTAACTTGACGAGCCTAGCATGTACATACATGGCCTCGGAACACAAGAGACCGAAAGGTCGAGCATGAGTCGTATGGTGGATACGATCAACATGAAGATGTTCACCGATGATGACTAGTCCGTCTCACGTGATGATCGGACACGGCCTAGTTGACTCGGATCATGTAATCACTTAGATGACTAGAGGGATGTCTATCTGAGTGGGAGTTCATAAGATGAACTTAATTATCTTGAACATAGTCAAAAGGTCTTCGCAAATTATGTCGTAGCTCGCGCTTCAGTTCTACTGTTTAGATATGTTCCTAGAGAAAATTTAGTTGAAAGTTGATAGTAGCAATTATGCGGACTGGGTCCGTAAACTGAGGATTGTCCTCATTACTTCATAGAAGGCTTATGTCCTTAATGCACCGCTCAGTATGCTGAACCTCGAACGTCGTCTGTGGATGTTGCGAACATCTGACATACACATTTTGATAACTACGTGATAGTTCAGTTAAACGGTTTAGAGTTGAGGCACCAAAGACGTTTTGAAACGTCGCGAAACATATGAGATGTTTCGAGGGCTGAAATTGGGATTTTAGGATCGTGCCCACGTCAAGAGGTATAAGACCTCCGATGATTTTCTTAGCCTACAAACTAAGGAGAAAAGCTCAATTGTTGAGCTTGTGCTCAGATTGTCTGAGTACAACAATCATTTGAATCGAGTGGGAGTTGATCTTCCAGATGAGATAGTGATGTTTCTCCAAAGTCATTACCACCAAGCTGCTAGAGCTTCGTGATGAACTATAATATATCAGGGACATATATGATGATCCTTGAGATATTCGCGATGTTTGACACCACAAAAGTAGAAATCAAGAAGGAGCATCAATTGTTGATGGTTGGTGAAACCACTAGTTTCAAGAAGGGCAAGGGCAGAAAAAGGGATGCTTCATGAAACGGCAAATCAGCTGCTGCTCTAGTGAAGAAACCCAAGGTTGAACCCAAACCCGAGAGTAGGTGCTTCTGTAATAAGGGGAACAGCCACTGGAGCAGAATTACCCTAGATACTTGGTAGATGAGGAGGCTGTCGATAGAAGTATATTGGATATACATTATGTTAGTGTGTACTTTACTAGTACTCCTAGTAGCACCAGGGTATTAGATACCGGTTCGGTTGCTAAGTGTTAGTAACTCGAAATAAAAGCTACGGAATAAACGGAGACTAGCTAAAGGTGAGCTGGCAATATGTGTTGGAAGTTTTTTCCAAGCTTGATGTAATCAAGCATCGCACGCTCCCTCTACCATCGAGATTGGTGTTTGCGTTGAGCATAGACATGATTGGATTATGTCTATCGCAATACGGTTATTCATTTAAGGAGAATAATGGTTACTCTGTTTATTTGAATAATATCTTCAATGGTATTGCACCTAAAATGAATGGTTCATTGAATCTCGATCGTAGTGATACACATGTTCATGCCAAAAGATATAAGATAGTAATGATAGTACCACCTACTTGTGGCACTGCCACTTGAGTCATATTGGTATAAAACGCATGAAGAAGCTCCATGTTGATGGATCTTTGGACTCACTCGTTTTTTGAAAAAAAAGATTGAGACATGAGAACCATGTCTATTGGCATATATGCATGAAGAAACTCCATGAAGATGGATCGTTTGGACTCACTTGATTTTGAATCACTTGAGACATGCAAATCATACCACATGGGCAAGATGACTGAAAGCCTCGTTTTCAGTAAAATGGAACTAGAAAGCAACTTGTTGGAAGTAATACATTTTGATGTGTGCAGTCCAATGAGTGCTGAGGCGTGTAGTGGATATCGTTATGTTCTTACTTCACAGATGATTTGAGTAGATGTTGAGTATATTTACTTGATGAATCACGAGTCTGAATTATTGAAAGGTTCAAGTAATTTCAGGGTGAAGTTGAAAGATCGTCATGACAAGAATATCTATGATATGATCATAGAGATGAATATCTGAATTACGAGTTTGGCACAGAATTAAGACATTGTGGAAATTGTTTCACAACTAATACAGCCTGGAACACCATAGTGTGATGGTGTGTCCGAACATCATAACTGCACCCTATTGGATATGATGCATACCATGATGTCTCTTATCGAATTACCATGATAGTTTATGGGTTAGGCATTAGAGACAACCACATTCACTTTAAATAGGGCACCACGTAATTCTGATGAGATGACACCGTATGAACTATGGTTTAGAGAAACCTAAGCTGTCATTTCTTAAAAGTTTGGGGCTGCGACGCTTATGTGAAAAAGTTTCAGGCTGATAAGCTCGAACCCAAAGCGGATAAATGCATCTTCATAGGACACCCAAAACAGTTGGGTATACCTCCTGTCTCAGATCCGAAAGCAATAAGGGATTGTTTCTAGAATCGGGTCCTTTCTCGAGGAAAAGTTTCTCTCGAAAGAATTGAGTGGGAGGATGGTGGAGACTTGATGAGGTTATTGAACCGTCTCTTCAACTAGTGTGTGGCAGGGCACAGGGAGTTGTTCCTGTGGCACCTACACCAATTGAAGTGGAAGCTTATGATAGTGATCATGAAACTTCAGATCAAGTCACTAGGATAACAAGGATGCGTACTACTTCAGAGTGGTACGTAATCCTGTCTTGGAAGTCATGTTGCTAGACAACAATGAACCTACGAGCTATGGAGAAGCAATGGTGGGCCTGAATTCCGATAAATGGCTCAAGGCCATAAAATCCGAGAAAGGATCCATGTATGAAAACAAAGTGTAGACTTTGGAAGAACTACTTGATGGTCGTAAGGCTGTTAGGTACATATGGATTTTAAAAGGAAGACGGATAATGATGGTAAGTATCACCATTAAGAAAGCTCGACTTGTCGTTAAGATGTTTTCCGACAAGTTCAAGGAGTTGACTACGATGAGACTTTCTCACTCGTAGCGATGCTAAGAGTCTGTTGGAATTATATTAGCGATTACTGTATTATTTATGAAATCTTGCAGATAGGATGTCAAAACATTGTTTCCTCGACGATTTTCTTGAGGAAAGGTTGTATGTGATACAACCGGAAGGTTTTGTCAATCCTGAAAGATGCTAATAAGTATGCAAAACTCCAGCAATCCTTCTAAGGACTGGAGTAAGCATCTCGGAGTTGGAATGTATGCTTTGATGAGATGATCAAAGATTTTGGGTGTATACAAAGTTTATGAGAAACTTGTATTTCCAAAGAAGTGAGTGGGAGCACTATAGAATTTCTGATGAATATATGTTGATGACATGTTGTTAATCAGAAATGACATAGAATTTTGGAAAGCATATAGGGTTATTTGGAAAGTGTTTTTCAATGGAAAGCCTGGATTAAGCTACTTGAACATTGAGCATCAAGATCTATAAGGATAGATCAAAACGCTTAATAGTACTTTCAAATGAATACATACCGTGACAAGATTTTGAAGGAGTTCAAAATGGATCGGCAAAGAAGGAGTTCTTGGCTGTGTTATAAGGTGTGAACATTGAGTAAGACTCGAAACCTGACCGCGGCAGAATAGAGAGGAAGGACGAAGGTCGTCCCCTATGCTTTAGACGTAGGCTCTACAGTATGCTATGATGTGTACCGCACCTGATGTGTGCCTTGCCACATGTCTGGCAAGAGGGTACAAAGGTAATCTAGGAGTAGATCACCAGATAGCGGTCTAAATTATCCTTAGTAACTAGTGGACTAAGGAATTTTCTCGATTATGGAGGTGGTAAAAGAGTTCGTCGTAAAGGGTTACGTCGATGCAAGCTTAACACCTATCCGGATAGCTCTGAGTAGAGACACCGGATACATATAATGGAGCAACAATTTAGAATAGCTCCAAGTGGAACAGATATTTGGAATAGCTCCAAATAGAACGTGGTAGCTGCATCTGGGAGATGACATAGAGATTTGTAAAGTACACACGGATCTGAAAGATTCAGACCCGTTGACTATAAAACCTCTCACACAAGCATAACATGATCAAACCCAGAACTCTCTGGGTGTTAGTCACATGGGGATGTGACCTTGAGTATTAATCACATATCGATGTGAACTGGATTATTGACTCTAGTGCAAGTGGGAGACTGTTGGAAATATGCCCTAGAGGCCATAATAAATTGGTTATTATTATATTTCCTTGTTCATGATAATCGTTTATTATCCACGCTAGAATTGTATTGATAGGAAACTCAGATACATGTGTGGATACATAGACAACACCATGTCCCTAATAAGCCTCTAGTTGACTAGCTCGTTGATCAATGGATGGTTACGGTTTCCTGACCATGGACATTGGATGTCGTTGATAACGGGATCACATCATTGGGAGAATGATGTGATGGACAAGACCCAATCCTAAGCATAGCACAAGATCGTGTAGTTCGCATGCTAAAGCTTTTCTAATGTCAAGTATCATTTCCTTAGACCATGAGATTGTGCAACTCCCGGATACCGTAGGAATACTTTGGGTATGCCAAACGTCACAACGTAACTGGGTGGCTATAAAGGTGCACTACGGGTATCTCCGAAAGTGTCTGTTGGGTTGGCACGAATCGAGACTGGGATTTGTCACTCCGTGTGACGGAGAGGTATCTCTAGGCCCACTCGGTAGTACATCATCATAATGTGCACAATGTGATCAAGGAGTTGATCATGGGATGATGTGTTACAGAACGAGTAAAGAGACTTGCTGGTAACGAGATTGAACAAGGTATCGGGATACCGACGATCGAATCTCGGGCAAGTATCATACCGCTAGACAAAGGGAATTGTATACGGGATTGATCGAATCCTCGACATCGTGGTTCATCCGATGAGATCATCGTGGAACATGTGGGAACCAACATGGGTATCCAGATCCCGCTGTTTGTTATTGACCGGAGAACATCTCGGTCATGTCTGCATGGTTCCCGAACCCGTAGGGTCTACACACTTAAGGTTCGGTGACGCTAGGGTTATAGAGATATTAGTATGCGGTAACCCGAAAGTTGTTCGGAGTCCCGGATGAGATCCCGGACGTCACGATGAGTTCCGGAATGGTCCGGAGGTAAAGATTTATATATGGGAAGTCTTGTTTTGGTCGCCGAAAAAGTTTCGCGCATTATCGGTATTGTACCGGGAGTGCCGAAAGGGGTCCGGGGTCCACCAAGGGGGTCCACCTGCCCCGGGGGGCCACATGGGCTGTAGGGGTGTGTGCCTTGGCCTATATGGGCCAAGGGCACCAGCCCCAAGAGGCCCATGCGCCAAGAGATAAGGGAAAGGAAGAGTCCTAAAGGGGGAAGACACCTCCTAGGTGCCTTGGGGAGGATGGACTCCTCCCTGGCCGCACCCTTCCTTGGAGGAAGGGCCAAGGCTGCGCCCCCCCTCTCCCTTGGCCCTATATATAGTGGGGGGAAGGGAGGGCAGCCGCACCTAAGTCCTGGCACCTCCCTCTCCCTCCCATGACACATCTCCCTCCTCCCGCAGCGCTTGGCGAAGCCCTGTTGGAATCCCGCTACTTCCACCACCACGCCGTCGTGCTGCTGGATCTCCATCAACCTCTCCTCCCCCCTTGCTGGATCAAGAAGGAGGAGACGTCGCTGCTCCGTATGTGTGTTGAACGCGGAGGTGCCGTCCGTTCGGTGCTAGGATCATCGGTGATTTGGATCACGACGAGTACGACTCCATCAACCCCGTTCTCTTGAACGCTTCCGCGCGCGATCAGGGTATGTAGATCCACTCCTCCCTCGTTGCTAGATGACTCCATAGATTGATCTTGGTGGTACGTAGAAAATTTTGAATTTCTGCTACGTTCCCCAACAAGCTCATCCGACGAAAAGTTTCATAATAGAGAATATTGATGCTGCTGCCTCCGTCCATGAGCACCTTGGTAAATCTGTACCCTCCAACCTGAGGCACCACCACCAGCGCCAAGTGACCCGGATTATCAACCCGTGGCGAGTGATCCTCACGGCTCCAGAGAATAGGATGTTCTGACCATCAAAAGTAACGGGGACTCGCCGGCTCAACTGCGTTCACTGCCCTTTTATGGAGCTTCTGACCCCGCTTGCATAAACTTGTGGTGAAGACGTGGTACTGTCCGCTATTCAACTACTTCGGGTTACTCTGATAACCAGAGTGCTGCTGCTGATTCCCTTGACCAGACTGTTGATTAAAACCGCCTTGATTGCCTTGGCCCTGGAAACCAGAATTGGAACCACCACCACCATAACCAGGACCGTGAGAGCCGGATCCTGAGCCGCCGTTCGGCCCATGATTGTTCATGATGAAGCAATCAAGGCGACTTTTCGTGTGTACCATGATGAAGCAATCCTTCCAGAGGTGAGTGGCCGACTTTTCGTGTGTACCATGCTTTGGGCAGGGCTGATTCATCATCACCTCAAGGTTAAATTTTGGCCCTCCAAACCGAGGGGCGGCTTTCTCCTGTGGCGCTGATTATTATTCTGCGTGTTGGTGTTAGCCACAAAATCCAAAGTGCCATCAGCCTTGCGCTTATTGCCACCTTGACTTGCCGGGTTATGCTGCCGCCCTCTCATATTGCTACTCTTCATTCCCTTACCCGGCTTCTCATCATCAGACTCGGGGTCCTTGGTACCATCAGAGTCGGCATACTTGAAGAGAGCCGCCATTATCTCCCCCATGTCACTGCAGTGGCCCTTAAGCCGCCCCAGTTTATGCTTCAAAGGGAGAAAACGGCAGTTTTTCTCCAACATCAGGACTGCTGAGCCGGCATTGATACTGTCCGATGAGTGTATAACAGCTGAGATCCGGCGTACCCAATGGGTTGTTGACTCGCCCTCCCCTTGAACACAGGAGTCCAAATCTAAAATCGACAGAGGCTTCTTGCACGTGTCTTTAAATTTTTGGATAAAATGAGCCTTCAACTCCGCCCATGACCTGATGGAGTTAGCAGAGAGTCCCTTCAACCAAGTACGAGCCGGCCATCCAGCATCATGGTGAAATACGTAGCACATGAAGCATCACTAACATCCATCATCTCCATGGCCATCTCATAACTCTCAATCCAAGCCTCAGGGGACTGATCTGTTGTGTAATTAGGAACCTTACAAGGACCCTTAAAATCCTTAGGTAAACGCTTGTTACGCAGAGCCGACACTAAACACAACACAACCAAGGTTCTAGAGGTTACACCTGCCTCCACCGAAGCTGATGGATAAACCGGAGATTGTTGTTGAGGCGCTAGCTGAGCCGCCTGCTCAGCCTCCCGACGTGCCCTGCCCTGATCCACCAAAGCCTGGGCATTATTACCTCCGCGCGTCGGGACATGCCCACGAGGCTGGTTGCGGTGATGCTCACTGCTTGAAACTGTTGGCGACTCAATGTGCCTGCTGTAACTCCGGCTTGGTCGAGGGGTTGAATGAATCGGTTCATGGCTATAAGAATAAGCCGCCTATTGAGCCACAACTGTCTGAAGAAGCTCTCTCGCCCTCTGTGTCTCTATCGCTGTTGGAGACCCGCCTTCAACCGGTAGAGCCGCCAATCGTGTTGCCGCAGCAATCATATTATCCAAAGGGTTAGAATAATGACCCGGCGGTGTCGTAACGAGCTGAGGCGGAGTATTGTTCGAGCGGGGCGGATCCATCGCACGTGGTTGAACCGATGCTCCAGTCACGGGTGCCTCAACTGCCCAGTTCACCGCTGGCGGGTCACTGGTCCCAGCTCCAGGCGTGTTGAAGAGGTTCCTCGCCTCATAATCTGAGGGAATACGACTCAGGTGCCTCCTCCTCATGATCTCGTTTGAAGCGATCTGATCCAATGTGAGCCGGAAAGAATCTGCTTGAATCCGATGTGCCTGGGCGTCCAAAGCAGCCCACTCCGCAGCCACCGTGGCGTTCTCAGCTGCCAGCTCTTCTTTGGCTTGAGCGATCTCATGTCGCAACTTCGCCACATCAACTTTATGTTGTTCCTGGTTGTCTAGGGTTACATCTACTCCCATCAGAGTCGCCAAAGCCTCTAATAACTCTGTCAAAGCTTGAGCCGGCAGGCGTGCAGTGCCACTAGCACTAGCCGTCACCGCAGCAGCCGAGCTAGAGGTCATGGCTGTGCCGGTTGTCGAACCGAGCGCCGGCTGTGTGCCGGCCATGAAGATCTCAACCCTATTCGGCGGCTCATAAGGGTCCGCAAATACTGTCGCCATCGGAACAGCCCCAAGCCGGCCGCCTAGCTTCTAGTTAATACAATGAATTAGTCTCGCCTGTGGACGACTCACCATCAGAGTAGATGGCCGTCTCACCGCCAGACACAGATCCTTCCTCGCCTTCCGTCCCATGGATAAAACCAACAAAGGTGTGCTTTATGGCGGGCTGAACCCAGGCGGGTCGTGCACGCTGAGCCGTCTCGATGATGTCGGTGCAGATGTCTTGCTTAGGGCCCGATTCACTGGTCTTGCTGATGAAGACGTGGATTCCGTCGAAGGGGACCCGGTACCCGTACTTGATTGAGCCGGCCTCGGGGCCCCAGCCTGCATCGTCGATGTAGAGCTTGCCGCGACAACTCTTGGTCATCCGGCCCACAACGTATCCCTTGATCCCTTCGAAGCTGCCCTTTAAGAACTCGAAACCACTGTGCGTTGGCCCCACGGTGGGCGCCAACTGTAGTGGAATTGTCACGGAAGATGTCCTAGTGGAAGGACTTAGTCGTGGAGCCATCGCAACTACATTAGCTTAAAGAGGTTAATCGGGACAAAGGACACAGAGGTTTATACTGGTTCGGCTCCTCACTGTGGAGGTAACAAGGCCTAGTCCAGTTTGGGATTGTATTGCTTGGGTTTCGATTACCAGGGAGAGAATACGCTTGACCTAGTTCTCAATCTCTTGTCTTTCTTGTCTTAAGCCGCCGCCAGGTCAGCCCTTTATATACACACGTTGACGCCCGGCCGCTTACAGAGTCCTGGCCGGCTCATACACAACATGTCTGGCTCGGTGACTTAACTATGCTTGCCTTACAATACAAGTCATACATCCATGGTGGTTCATCCTCCTGGGCCTTAAACCGCCTTTGGGTCTTGGGTCGTCAACGAGCTGGTATGATCCGCCATCTTCATTGATGAGTCGCCAGTGGTATGACCCAGCCCCTCCTGGGTGGTTCATACCCGATAGTCATATCCCCAACACAAGGTATTCCTCTGGTATCCGGGAGTTGCAAAATCTCATAGTCGAAGGAATATGTATTTGAGATGAAGAAAGAAATAGAAATAAAACTGAATGATCAATGTGCTAAGCTAACAGATGGGTCTTGTCCATCACATCATTCTCCTAATAATGTGATCCCATTATCAAATGACAACTCATGTCCATGGTTAGGAAACTTAACCATCTTTGATTAACGAGCTAGTCCAGTAGAGGCTTACTAGGGACACGGTGTTTTGTGTATGTATCCACACATGTATCAAGTTTCCGGTTAATACAATTCATAGCATGAATAATAAACATTTATCATGATATAAGGGAATATAAAATAACAACTTTATTATTGCCTCTAGGGCATATTTCCTTCAATGGAAAGGTTCTTCTTGTGGTCCTTGGCTTCCATGACGATGGTGACCTCTCCGGGTTCCTCCTCCATAGCCTCCGGTGACGTTGGCCCCTCCGGCAGGGTGCCAGAGAGGGCCTAAATTGCTTTTTCGTGGCAACAGATGCTTACGGCGGTGGATCTCCCGATCCCTCTTCTGTTCTAGGTTTTTTTGGATTTATAGGAGGTGTTGGCGTCGGTTTCATGTCAGGGGGCCCCACGAGGTGATCACAAGGATGGAGGGGCGCCCCCCCACCCTTGTGGTGGCCCCGAGACTCCTCTTCCATATCTTTTTCTTCTAGTATTTTTTATATTTTCCAAAAAAATTCTCTGTTAATTTTCAGCTAATTCCGAGAACTTTTATTTCTCCACAAAAACAACACCATGGTACTCTGCTGAAAACAACCTCAGTCTGGGTTAGTTCTAATAAAATCATACCAAAATCATATGGAATTGTTGTAAACATGGCATGAATCCTTCATAAATTATAGATACGTCGGAGACGTATCATCATCCCCAAGCTTAGTTCCTGCTCATCTTCAAGTAGGTAAATGATAGAAGAAATAATTTATGAAGTGTGAATGCTAGCAAGTGCACAAGTTTGATCAATGATAGTTCCAAACACTTTTTTAGCATCATTATTTATCGTAAACAGTAGCTCATCTCATAAAAATTCTCATGATCAAGTAACGAGCTATTCACATGTGAAAGTATAGACCACAAACTTTCTTGAAAACTAACAAACTATGTTCTCGGTCATCAAACAATTGCAATCATCTTATTTTCAGGAAGGGTCTATATAAGAGCTTTGATTTAGAAAATTCCACATACTCAACTATCACTTAATTTGTCATAATTGCTAACACTCACGTGATATTTATGGGTTCAAAGTTTCAATCGGACACAGAGAAAGATAGGGGCTTATAGTTTTGCCTCCCAACCTTTTACCTCAAGGGAAATGTCAACAATAATAATTTATGATAACCTATATCCGAGTGGATATATATATCTGGATCTCTCCAACACATAGTACCTGCCAAAAGAAAAAGTGTAAAAAGGAAAGGTGATGATCACCACAACTCTTGTATAAGGGTAGAAGATAAAAGTAAAAGATAGACCCTTTGCAGAGGGAAGCAGAGGTTGTCATGCGCTTTATGGTTGGATGCATAAAATCTTAATGCAAAAGAACGTCACTTTATATTGCCACTTGTGGTAAAGACCTTTATTATGCAGTCTGTTGCTTTTATTTCTTCCATATCACAAGTTCATATAAAGCTTATTTTCTTCACACTAATATATCATACATATTTAGAGAGCAATTTTTATTGCTTGCACCAATGACAACTTACTTGAAGGATCTTACTCAACCCATAGGTAGGTATGGTGGACTCTCATGGAAAAACTAGTTTTAGGGATGTTTGGAAGCACAAGTAGTATCTCTACTTGGTGCATAGAATTTTGCTAGCATGAGAGGGAAAGGCAAGCTCAACATGTTGGATGATCCATGACAATATAACTTCTATTCGGATATAAGAAGACATAACCCATCATGTTGTCTTCCTTGTCCAACATCAAATTTTTAGCATGTCAGATTTTAATGAGTGCTCACAATTACAAAAGATGTCCAAGATAGTATATTTATATGTGAAATCTCTCTTCCTTCAATATTCTCTCATGAATTGTTCAAATGACCAATGTTGAGTTTGCTAACTTTCAATAAATTTTGCTACCTATACTTCTTATAAGTGAAGTCAATACTCCCCATGGGATAAGCATTTGAAGCATATATAATTTAAGATCTATGATATTCAATTCGTTCAACCATTTACTCATAGGATATAAGTGAAGCACGTGAGTACATGAAAAACTACTCCAAAAAGATATAAGTGAAGGAAAATGAGTCGTCAACTAATTAACTAGCCATGGGAGGACTCTCTATCATTCAAGATTTCATATCCAATGATTTTATTCAAACAACAAGTAAAATGAAAATACACTCCAAGTAAAACACATATCATGTGACAAATAAAAATATAGCCCCGAGTAAGGTATACCGATGGTTTTGAAGACGAAAGAGGGATGCCCAGCTTACGCGCTTGAGTCTTCCTTGAATATTAAATTGGGGTGCCTTGGGCATCCCCAAGCTTAGGGTCTTTCCACTCCTTATTCTCCTCGTATCGATATCTCTCCCAAAACTTGAACTCTTCAATCACACAAAACTTAAGGGAACTTCGTGAGATGGGTTAGTATGATAAAGAGTAAATAATTCACTTTGGTATTGTCAAAGACAAGATTCATAATTATTTTCACACAATGCATAATGTACCATATTATTTCCACAATTTATATTAAGAAATATAAGCCGTAGAAACTACGAAACAAGCAAACT